>NW_011495069.1:2683451-2684709 GCF_000754665.1 Bison bison bison
TGATCTTTAGGATGGACTGGTTGGATCTCCTTGCAGTCCAAGGGATTCTCAAGAGTCTTCTCCAATACCACAGTTCAAAAGCATCAATTCTTCAGTGCTCAGCTTTCTTTATAGTCCAACTCTCACATCCATACATGACTCCTGGAAAAACCATAGCCTTGACTAGACAGACCTTTGTTGACAAAGTAACAGCTCTGCTTTTTAATGTTCTGTCTAGGTTGGTCATAACTTTCCTTCCAAGCAGAAAGCATCTTTTAATTTCATGGCTGCAATCACCATCTGCGGTGATTTTGAAGCCCCAAAAAATAAAGTCAGCCACTGTTTCCCGATCTATTTGCTATGCAGTGATGGGACCAGATGCCATGATCTTAGTTTTCTGAATGTTGAGCTTTAAGCCAACTTTGTCACTCTCCTCTTTCACTTTCATCAAGAGGCTTTTTAGTTCCTCTTCACTTTCTGCCATAAGGGTGGTGTCATCTGCATATCTGAGGTGATTTATATTTCTCCTGGCAATCTTGATTCCAGCTTGTGCTTCTTCCAGTCCAGCGTTTCTCATGATGTACTCTGCATATAAGTTAAATAAGCAGGGTGACAATATACAGCCTTGACGTATTCCTTTTCCTATTTGGAACCAGTCTGTTGTTCCATGTCCAGTTCTAACTCTTGCTTCCTGACCTGCATCCAGGTTTCTCAAGAGACAGGTCAGGTGATCTGGTATTCCCATCTCTTTCAGAATTTTCCACAGTTTGTTGTGATCCACACAGTCAAAGGCTTTGGCATAGTTAATAAAGCGGAGATAGATGTTTTTCTGCAACTCTCTTGCTTTTTGGATGATCCAGCGGATGTTGGCAATTTGATCTCTGGTTCCTCTGCCTTTTCTAGAACCAGCTTGAACATCTGGAAGTTCACAGTTCATATATTGCTGCAGCCATGCTTGGAGAATTTTGAGCATTACTTTACTAGCGTGTGAGATGAGTGCAATTGTGTGGTAGTTTGAGCATTCTTTGGCATTGCCTTTGGGATTGGAATGAAAACTGACCTTTCCCAGTCCTGTGGCCACTGCTGAGTTTTCCAAATTGGCTGGCTTATTGAGTGCAGCACTCTCACAGCATCATCTTTCAGGATTTGAAATAGCTCAACTGGAATTCCATCCCCTCCACTAGCTTTGTTTTCAGTGATGCTTCCTAAGGCCCACTTGACCCCGTATTCCAGGATGTCTGCTACCTGCGTATAGAATATTCCCACTGCCCCAAAAAGT
>NW_011495069.1:2684938-2702135 GCF_000754665.1 Bison bison bison
AAAGTACCTCATGCTTCTTTGTAGTCACTAGTCCCTTCTCTTCTTCCCCAGATTCTTGGAACCACTAATCTCATTTGCCTCTTGTAGTTTTGCCTTTGGTTTTCCCTGGTAGCTCAGCTGGTAAAGAATCTGCCTGTAATTCAGGAGACCCTGGTTTGATTCCTGGGTCTGGAAGATCCCCTGGAGAAGGGATAGGCAACCCACTCCAGTATTCTTGGGCTTCCCCAGTGGCTTGGACAGTAAAGAATCCACCTGCAATGTGGGAGTCCTGGGTTTGATCCCTGGGTTGGGAAGATCTGCTGGAGGAGGGCATGGCAGCCCACTCCAGTATTCTCGTCTGGAGAATCCCCAGGAGAGGGAACCTGGCGGGCTATAGTCCATGGTGTTGCAGAGCTGGACACGACTGAGCAACTAAGCACAGCACAGCACGGTTTTGCCTTTTCAGAGTGTCATATAAATGGAAATATATCACTTTTTGTGTCTGGCATAATGTCCTCCTAACAATCGCACTACAACAGGATCAAGTAGCTACTGCCTAGACGGGTGAGGACTCTTACTTTACAGGGACACGGCGAGCCGGAGGAAACGGTATCCGCGTGTGCTGTTTGCTCTGGGGCAGTGTCGTCGCGCGTCTTCCCAGGAGAGCCGTCGTGTTACTGAGGCGCGCTCTTCCTCCGGATGTCTTTGAGTCAGGAAGACTGGTTACCTCCTTCATTGTCCCAGTTCTGTACTGCTTAGCAGAAGTCATCAAAAGCATTTGAATATACAGCATAACAATCCTATTCTTGAAGGAGTATACTCTGTGCCAACTTAGTAACTACAGCTTGCCTATTGCTCCATCAATAGCTTTTTTAAAGTTTCTTAATTTTCTAGGTAGTTGTGGAAGATATTTTTCAGTTAGACTTTTTTTTTTTTCCTCTTAAATCCATGTATTTCTGTAGTGTTCCCTTTTATGAATTGCTTTTTTTCCCTCTTAAATCCATGTATTTCTGTAGTGTTCCCTTTTATGAATTGCTTAACAGTCAAAGTGTGTGTTTTCAAAATAAATACATTTTCTGTATACCGTAATTATCCACTAGGTTTCCCCCATCACCCCCTACCCCAGTGAAGCATCTTATAAAATTTGAGAGTTAAAACTGAATTAGCTTTTATATTAATAATGAGGAGGTTTATACTCAGCCTACTATTTTTTTTTTTTTGGCTGCAGATAGAATATATGCTTCTGTAAACAGTATAGACACATGTAAGTATAGACACGTATAGAAAGTGAACGTCCTCTGTGAGCTCCCTCACCTTGAGCAGCACAGTTAACACTTTGGTGACTGGTGCTCAAGTTATTTTTTCCTCTGGATAATACATACATAGTGTGTTGTTGTTATTTAAATATGTAAGTGCTGTAGGGATGACATCACTCACAGATTCTGATTGGCTAATTTCCTTCCCAGTAGTCTTCCTGGGAGATGAGTGGTGCTCTCTGTATTTTCTATGTGTCAAAACCAGACTCTATGCCCTTTGAGACCTAGATACTCTACCTGGAGAAAACTGCTGTGATTCTGAATGCTAGACCTGTGTGGTTCCTGTTTGTTTCATGGTTTTGCTGTGTTTTTAGACCACAGATCAGATCAGATCAGTCGCTCAGTCATGTCCGACTCTTTGCGACCCCATGAATCGCAGCATGCCAGGCCTCTCTGTCCGTCACCAACTCCCGGAGTTCACCCAGACTCACGTCCATCGAGTCAGTGATGCCATCCAGCCATCTCATCCTCTGTCGTCCCATTCTCCTCCTGCCCCCAATCCCTCCCATCATCAGAGTCTTTTCCAATAAGTCAACTCTTCGCATGAGGTGGCCAAAATACTGGAGTTTCAGCTTCAGCATCATTCCTTCCAAAGAAATCCCAGGGCTGATCTTCAGAATGGACTGGTTGGATCTTGCAGTCCAAGGGACTCTCAAGAGTCTTCTCCAAACCACAGTTCAAAAGCACCAATTCTTCGGCACTCAGCCTTCTTCACAGTCCAACTCTCACATCCATACATGACCACAGGAAAAACCATAGCCTTGACTAGACGAACCTTTGTTGGCAAAGTAATGTCTCTGCTTTTGAATATACTATCTAGGTTGGTCATAACTTTCCTTCCAAGGAGTAAGCGTCTTTTAATTTCATGCTGCAGTCACCATCTGTAGTGATTTTGGAGCCCAGAAAAATAAAGTCTGACACTGTTTCCACTGTTTCCCCATCTATTTCCCATGAAGTGATGGGATACTATTTAATAATAATGTCTTAGCTGCCTATGACTTCGCGCAAAGATAAGGAGGTGCTGATATTTGGGGGATTTAACAGACAGTCTCAGCCTTCTAAAGGACAGGTTGAGGATTACTCTGGAGCCTCTGTGGAGATGGTGGTTTGGGGGAAATGCCTAGGCTGCATCTCAGGGCGTGTGTTTCGCATGACTCCTGGGAGCGCTGTTCTGGCTGGGTTGTGCTCCAGGGGCGCAGTCACACAGAACACTGTGAGAGCAGCACCTCTGGGGTGTGCAGTGCAGGAGTGCTGCTCAGCTGTACGTGGTTTTGTTTTGAAATTGACATAGATGGGACATTTGTGTGTTTCTCAGTATGTGTTTGATGAAGAATGCTGTTTTTATTTTAAAGACAGGGTAGATTTTCTGTGAAGCCTAAGTATGAGGTCTTTCAATTTTATGGCCCCCTTTCAAGGTCTTGGGAAGGGTGATAGCAATTTTATATATTTTTTTCATCAAAGAGGGCCCCCAGTTTTCTGAGATGCAAGGCTCACAAATCTGCATCCTGAGCATTTGAGGGGCTGAGGGGTCCTGATGCTCCTGAAACTTAGACTTACTTAACTTTGTGGTAAATTTGCCCACTTACTTAACTTTGTGGTAAATTTGTTTTTGAACATGCCTTTTCAAATGGCTTTATTTCTACTTAGTTGCATATTAAGTACATGGAATCATACACACATGAGTGGGAGAAAGATGATTCAGAACTTGCTTAGGACGCATCACAGTGGTGCTCCCAGTCGGTGTTGTAGAGAGCCTGTGGACGGGGCGTCCTGGGGGCCAGGTGGCCTTTCTCTTCCGACGTGGACACCGCAGACCCTCGCTGGCATCTCCTCTCCCTCTGCCTGCAGATCCGCGGCACAGACAGGAGCAACGGGCGGGAGCTGCACATCGCGTACCGGCACGGCGAGCACTATGACAGCGTGCGCAGGCTCAACGACAACTCAGAGGCGCCCGCACGCCTGCAGACGGAGGTGAGCGGGGCCGGCGTCCTCTGCTCTCAGCCCTGTGGGGATCCGGTCGGGGGCTCCGTGCCCTGGAGCCAGAAGCCAGGCACGTTTTCATAGAAAGCTGCCTCTAAGAATCTGTGGGCTTGTTTTTTTTTTTTTTTTTAAACTTTGTTCATTTGGGTGAGGGCAGTGGATAAAATTGTCATTCTGCTGCTTTCCCTCACAGTGATGGCTGTGGTTGCATGAATATAATTTATATAAACATTTAAAATTACTTCCATGTTTTAAAATTGATTCATGCTTCGTATCTAAAATTTGGGAACTATAGAAAAAGTAAAGAAGAGAATAAAACATAACACGAATCAGCGTTTTTGTAACTGTTTTCGTATTTGTATAGCTTTTCCCATTATTTCGTATGTCTTTCCTCACGTGATCAGACACTTTCTTTGTAATTTAAAGACACACGGTGCGGGTCACTCTGTCCCCGTTTGCCTCTCTGGTGACAGTGGGTGCGGCCACTGTTGTTAGCACACCGTAAAGCCGCCTACAGGTGTGTGCATATCAGGCACCACGTGCGTGTGTGCATGCGGTCTAGCTTAGCTAGAGCGCGCGCTCCTCACCCACAGTCGCGGCATCCTCTGCGTAGCGTTCTGCGCTGCACGTTTCAAATGGAACATATCTCGGAGTTTAATTCATAGCAGGACATAAGGAACTTCCTACATCTTTTTAAACGGCTCCGTGGTTACTTAGTGTGTGGATGCATTATGATGTGCTTCATTAGGCCCTTCGATGGACTTTAGATGGCTTTCAAACTTGGTTTTTACAAACAACACACAGTGCCTTACATGCATGTCTTTTCACACACGCGCGGGTGTATCTGTGGAGTAAATCCCTAGAAGGCTCTTTCCGCGTGGAGGATGTGTGCGTCTATGGCTTGGTGGCTTTGCCAGGCTGTTCCCTGCCGCAGTCTCACCAGCCTGTCCTCCCACTTGCAGCGTGTCTCTTCTGTACCTTTGCCGACACAGTGTGTTACCAGTTTTTAAATCTGTGTCACTCAGGGAAAAATCCTAACAGAATTTTAATTTCTATTTTTCTTATTAATGAGCTTATACATCTTTTCTTGTGTTTAAAACCAGTTTGTACTTTCCTGTGTGTGAACTGTATGCATGTTCTTTATTTTTTTTCTGTTCAGTCTTCTTAATGATTTTTGGGAAATCCTTTATGTACTAGGGAAATTAGCCTCTATTTGAGATATGAGTTGCAAAATTTTTTTCAGTCTGTTATCTTTTTATTACTTCTCATATTGTCTTTGCTATGAAGGAATTTTAGATTTTTATGTGGTTAAATTTATCTCATTTTCAAGACATCAGGTAAATGTCTTCTGGGTTTTTGGGTCATAATTAGGAAGCTCTTTCCCATTCTGAGTTTAAAAAGAATTTTCACATACTTTATTTTAGTACTTCTGTATGTTCATTTTTTAAAAGAAAATTAGGTCACGTCTCTATTTGGTACTTACATTGTACAGATGTGAGTGTATGGATTCAACTGTATTTTTCCTTGTTGTTACTTCCTTGAGCCCAAACTGCTTATTTTTATAATTACACGTCTTTTTCTCCATTGATGTAGCTTGCTGCTGCTTCCATGTACTAAGTTCCCATATGTAGTTGGGTCTATTTCTAGACATTGAGTCTATTCCACTGTTTTTTTCTGTTCAGATGTTCATGTGTTCATTGTTTTAATTAAGAAAGTATATTTTAAAATCTAGTAGAATTTTTCACCCATCATTATTTTCTTTTTTTATGGTTGCCTGTATATTTTTGCTTTTTTGTTTTATATATATGACTGTTAGAATAAGTTTGTCTAGCTAAAAAGTCCCGGTAGTATTTCCTTTCATTGTAATCTCGTTAAATTAACAAACAAGCAGACACTGACATCTGTATGATGTTGGATCTTCCTAGCCGGGAACCTGGTGATCTTTTTATTTGTTTAATCGACTGTTTTCGGTTATCTGCAGGAGCGTTTTTTCATATAGATCTATCCCATTTTTTGCTGATCTTACTCTTACATGTTTTGTGTTTTCCGACCCTTTTGTAAGGAAAGGGTCTTTTTTCCCTTTACATTTGTAGATATGAAATTTGATAACAAAATATTAGTTATGGATATACTCAGCTAGCCTACAGAGTTTTCTTTCTTTTTAATTGAGGTAAAGTTCACATAACGTAAAATTCACCATTTTCATGTGTACAGTTCATTGGCACTGAATACACCCACAAAGCTGAATAAACACTTCCTCTATCCAGTTCCAAATAATTTTCAACACCCCACAAGAAAGCCTGGTGCCCATTAAGCAGTTACTGCCCATTGCTTTTCAGCCCCAGCCGTCACCAGTCTACTTTCTGTCTCTGGTTTTACTTTTTCTGGACATTTTTTATAAATGGAATCACACTCTGTGTGGCTTTTCAGGTCTGGCTTTCCTCAGCGTGATGTTTCTAGGTTCATCCACGTCACTGCACATCCCATTACTTAGTTCCTTTGCAGGGTCGAGTAGTACTCCCGTTTTATTGATACACCACACTTTGTTTACCCTTTCATCTGTTGATGGGCATTTGAGTGGTTTCTGTTCTTTGGCTGCTGTGAATAGCGCTGCTGTGGTTATTTGGGTGTAGTGTTTGTTTGCGTACCTGTTCTCAACGTTTTGGGAGTACAGTGACCTTTGAACAAGGGGTCAGGGGTACCAGTGATGCACAGCTGAAAATCTGAGTGTAACGTAGTTCACTTGCAGATCTGAGCTTCTGTGTCTGCAGTTCTGCACTTAGGTTTGGCCAGTGCTGAATTGCGCAGCACTAAGGCCTTGGCCCCTGGGCGTCTGTGTGAGCGCACCTGTGCAGTCCAGGTCTGTCAGCTGGCTGTGGGAGTGACGCGCTGGGCCCTGTGCTGACTCTGCCTTGAGCTTTCTGGGAAACTACCGTGCTGTCCTCCGCAGTGCATAGCTGCTCTGTTTCACGTTCCCACCAGCGGAGTGCGCAGGGCTTCACTTTCTCTCCATCCTCACAGCACTTGTTATGTTTCCTTCTTTCTTGTTAAAACTGCAGCCAGCCTACAAGATGTGAAGTGGCATCTTGTGGTTTTGATTTTCATTCCGTGTGATTAACGATATTCAGCATCTTTTCATGTGCTCGTTTGCCATTTGTTTATCTTTGAAGAGATGTCTGTTCAAGTCCTTTGCACGTGTTTTAATTGCACTTTTTGTGATTTGGTTGTTGAGTTCTAAAAAGCTCTTTATATACTCTGGACACTAGATTCTTATATGACTCTCCAGAATTCTTTTTGTTTGAAGTAGTTTTTTTTGTTTTGTTTTCTGTCTCTTTTAAAGGTGTAGAATTATCTGAAAATAGTGATACCTTTTCTTCCTTTTCAGTTTTATACTTCTAATTTTTCTTTACTGGGGGGCTGATTGCATTGCTGTTCTCCAAGACGTTGTTAAATAACCACGGTGGTGGTGAAGCTCCTTGTTGTGTTCCTTACTTGAGTGGGAATGAAGCTCCATTCTGTGGGTAATTTAACTACACCCACGCTCAGAAACCTGTAGTTGTTGGCAGTTATTCACCACCCTTCGTGGCAGTGGGATGAGCACTTTTACATAAATCCTTTCTGTCTGTGATATTATTTCCTTGGATAAATTTCAAAGAATCCTGATACACATAGCCAGACTGTTAGGGTAAACTTTTAGAATAGGTTTTGCTTTTTATTATACATTCTATGGAATATACTGCCCATCGCTGGCTCCCACTTGCCCTTTTATTGGCAGAAAGCGAAGGTGTCCTTGCTTATGTTCCACTCGCTGCATTAATAGCAAGCAGAGGGAGAAAGTGATCGGAAGCCACGGACGGATGACTTTAGCTTTTCTGAAATGGGCTTAGGTCATAAAGTCCTGTGGATACCAAGTGAGTGGCCCTTGGTGGCTTTAGAATTGGGACTACAGGTTCCCATGAGTGTGGTGGTAGTACAGGAAGTTGGCAGACTCACGCTCACCTGTGATGATCTGCTCTGGACAGGAGCTCCAGCACACAGCTTGCTGAGCCAATAGAGCCTAGGGAAGCAGGTGAGAGTCGGGTGTGTGTCTCTGCAAGGTGAGCTGTCCTGCTGAAAGAGCTCATTGGGTGCTCACGTAGAAGACTGATTCTGTTACTAGGCTCACAGCTCTAGAATCCAGCTGAGACAAGTATGTGCTGCCCGAGTCAGCAGTCATTGCCAAAACGTTGGTCTCTAATGCCATTTTTAGAGAAGGCAATGGCACCCCACTCCAGTACTCTTGCCTGGAAAATCCCATGGACGGAGGAGCCTGGTAGGCTGCAGTCCATGGGGTCGCAAAGAGTCGGACACGACTGAGCTACTTCACTTTCATGCATTGGAGAAAGAAATGGCAACCCACTCCAGTGTTCTTGCCTGGAGAATCCCAGGGGTGGGGGAGCCTGGTGGGCTGCCGTCCATTGGATCGCGCAGAGTCAGACCCGACTGAAGTGACTTAGTAGTAGTAATGCCATTTTTACTGAACAGTTTATCCCATATCTTAGGCCTTCTTTTAAAAAAAAAAAAAGCTTTATTTGTTCCAGGTCTTCGCTGTGGCACCTGGGGCGTTTGATCTTCACTGCGCCTTGCAGGAGCTTCAGTTGTGGCTGTGAACTCTTTGTGGCATGTGGGAGCTAGTTCCCTGACAGGGGTCAGACCTGGGCCTGCTGCATTTAGAATGTGGGGTCTTAGCCACAGGACCAACAAGGAAGTCCCTGGGCCTTTCCTCTTAATACTTCAAGTTGTGGCCTGGAATCTCAGTGTGTGAATGAAATTTAGCTTAGTGCTTTCTGTTCCTTTAAGATTGTTTCTGAATGTTTTTTCATATATTTGAATGTTTTGAGATGATGGAGTATTTTCCTGTATTCAAAATTCTGAACATAAGTTGCTAGAGTTCCATGATTATCACTCTTTCTGCGTCCTTTAGTTTCAGATGCTTCATCAAGATGAATCAAATAAAAGAGAGAAGAGCAGGGCAAAGGGAGTCGACTCTGAGGATGACCTGCGAGATGAAGTAGAAGATGCTGTCCAGAAAGTCTGCAATGCAACTGGGTGTTCTGTTAGTATTTGTCGTGTGGTAACTGTGATTTAGCAGCGGTCCCTGACCTTTTTGGCACCAGGAAGTGGTTTCGTGGAAGACAGTTTTTCCACAGATCAAGGGGACCTGGGGGATGGTGGTTTTGGGATGATTCAAGTTCATTACATTTACCGTGCACTTTATTTCTAATCTAACGCCACCGCCGATCTGATAGGAGGGACTGGTCCGTGGCCTGGAGGTTGGGGATCCCAGGTTTATAGACAGGCATTGTTGAAAACCCGTCGGTACAGGTTTAACTTTTTGAGAAACTGCCACACTGTTACGGCCTCACTCTAGCATACCAACACCCGGTGAGCCAAAGCAGGCCCATGATGTTTGTAGTTTGATTTAGTTATGTAGTGTGACTTACTGAGAGCTGTTTATTCGTTTCTGTCTTGTTTTCTCCAGTTTACCCAGTATTGTTCAAAATCCTAAGAAAGTATGTGGATTTATTATTTTCTGACTAGTGCACTTTTATATGAATTCACTTTATTAAACAGTTATTTCAGGTGTTCACCTTACTGAGAATATGAAGACATTTTCTAGATAGAAAGTCTTGAAACCTTGCCTCAGTTGCATCATTTTGCGCATCAAATTGTTGACGTAGAGATGGACAGGAAAGTACACCCAGGTTCCCATGTGTTCTTTGTTTCTTTCATAGGATTTTAGTTTGATAGTTCAGAACCTAGAAGCTGAAAATTATAATATTGAATCTGCGATCATTGCCATGCTGCAGATGAACCCGGGGAGAAGAAATAGTAAGTCTGTGATTGATATTCCTAAGCTTTCAAGATGATTATGTTGGTGATTTTTCAAATATTTAATTTTAATATTTTTATTAATAATTGGAGAACAATTGCCTTATAATGTTGTGCTGGTTTCTGCTGCACAACAGCATGAATAAACTCTTAAGTACGCATATATCCTTCCCTGTGGGGCCTCCCCTCCGCAGTCCCCCCCCAAGTCATAGGTCATCATAGGCCACCAGGCTGAGCTCACTGTGCTGCGTGGAGCTTCCCGCTGGCCCTGTCTACACGGGGTGGTGTGCGTGTGTCAGTGTCACTCTCTCAGCTCCTTTCCACAGGTCGGTTTTCTGTGTCTGTGTCTCTGTTTCTGCCCTGTAACTAGGCTCATCAGTGCCGTTTTTCTAGATTCCATGCGGTGCATTGATAGATGGGATCAATTTTTCACTTTTAATCACGTGGCAGGTAGTTAACTGTATTGTCATTTATTCATTTAGCAGTTGTTTATTGAGCACCTTGTGTGTGCAGGCGATTTTTCCTGGTTGCTAGCTCTGCATCGGGAAGCGTGTAGTCTGGGGGTGGAGGGGCAAGGTGGAGGCAGGTAAATAAACTGGTGTAATCATATGTAATGAAGTTGGGGTACAGGGTGCTAGGGCGCGCATGTGAAGGCCACCTAGCCAGTTTTGGACGAGCGGGCAGTGTCAGGGAAGACTTAGCCTTTTAGAAAGAAGATTCCGTTATAATACCAGAATGATAACTGAAGTGGAATGGAGAGAAAAATTACTTTTCTAATGGAAATATTTACATTATTAGCATCAGTCAACTGGTGATGATTCAGAATTTTTCTTTGCTTAAACTGAGTTTAATTGTATGATTCAGAGGAAGGAAAAAAATGTTAATATCTGTTTTTGTAAGTTATTTATTTTTTGAATGATTTCAGTATTCATTGCCAGACATTTTATGCCAGATACTGTTCCTGGCATTATATTAATACTTTTCTGATTGGGTATTTTATTATCCTCCTTATATGTTTGTTGTACCTTCTTAGAAAGCTGATCGTGTGATTTTAAAGCAGCACCAAACAGAGTCTGTGCTACCCCGTGTGGTGTGTACTTGACGGGGCTAAGTGAGGCTGAGGAACTAAACTTAAAATTTCATTTAACTTTATTTTTAATTTAAACAGCCACATGTGGCTAGTAGCCACTGTATTGGAGAGCACAGTTTTAGAGCTTATTTCCTTTCTGTTTTAGGGGTACAAATGAAAGATTTCTCCCTAAAAATTCATGTTAAAAAGTGGTTTAAACTGATAAAGCACTCAGCTGGTAGGAAGCTGATGAGAGGATTGGTCAATGGGTTATTTTAAAATTTCTCTTCCAAATTTTACCAATAATTTTTTCCTTATGTTCCCCACTGTATTGACTTGATACTGGAATTTTGCCTCAAGGAAACTTGCTCTCCGAATGACAGTGATATAGGGAGCCAGGTACTTTGAGTCTTTTAACACTTGTCATGGTGTGTAACTATCTTAGATTTTCAGTTTAACAAACCGTCTTTCTCTGAAAGATGCAGAGGAGAAGCTTGAGCCCAGTGGTGGAGTGCTGACGCAGTGCGGTCCTTTATGGGAAGAGGGTGGCAGTGGCACCAGAATCTTCGGAAATCAGGGTGTAAATGAAGGCAGGACCGAAAGCAGTAAGGCGCGGGCCAGCCCTGCTGAAGAAAACACAGCAAATAAAAACCAGCTCCCAAAGGTAGGCGTGCTGGGGTTGCCGGGGTAAATGGTGAGTGAGTGAGTGAGTGAAGTCACTCAGTCGGGGCTCTGTAATTTGGCAGCCGTGGCGGGAACTTGGAGCTCGCGTTCGTGTGTGATTTTATTTTGATTTATAAAGTGGTTACTGTAGGAAGTACGGGGAGTGCCTGGGGGTATATGATGAAGCGGAATGAAGACCCCACTTGTCCCGGTTGGACTTTGCAGTGACGCACAGAAGGAAGTATACTCTGAGTTCCTGCTCTGTACACACAGATCGGCTCCTCCTCCTGCCTAATGTCACAGCGTGTGGGTGGCTTTCTTGGCTGATCATGTGATTGCATCCCATTTGTTGTAAATGCTGTCACCTTTAGCGAACACCTTGTGTATAAATCTTTGTATATTGCATTATTCGCTTGGCTAGAGTCCCAGAAGAAGAATTAGCAGGTTAAAGGGCATGGAAATGTGAATCTTTTTAAGATCTTCTGGTAAGTTGTCAGATGCTTCCAAGAAAAGTTGTGCTTCTCCCTTCCCAGCCCAACACTCACAAGCAATATATGACGCCATGACTTTTACTGAATTTGGGACCTCTTGTTAAGATTTTTACCAGGAAGTTCTGAGCTTAGAATGTAACGTAATGTAAAAAGTCACAGGCAGGGGCTGAGATGCAGGAAGCTTGTAAGGATTCTCTTAGGACCCCTGGGGCAGTATACACAAAAAGGCATCCTGTGGCATTTTTGAGCATTGTCTCCAGCTGGCCTAGGGTTAATGTTTCTTTAGGTCACTTTGACTTACTTTATGAGGAGAATGGAATTGCCTATATTTGCTGGCCTGGTGCGGGGATGTACACTTGGACTGACTCACACGGCAGTCTCCTCTCTCAGGTCACAAACAAACAGAGGCGAGAGCAGCAGCGACTAGAGAAGAAGAAACGACAGGAGGAGAGGCACCGCCACAAAGCCCTGGAGAGCAGGAGCCACAGGGGCAGCAACAGAAGCGAGGCTGACGCGAGCACCCAGGTCACCTTGGTGAAGACCTTCGCGGCTCTCAGCATCTGACTCTGGCCTCCTGGGAGTTGGGGAAGCGAGTGGAAAGTGGAAGGCTGTGTGCCAGGCTTTCCAGTGAGGCCGTCCTTTTACAGAACAAAACTCAACCCACAGAATCATTCACTGAGTTAGTTTCCTTCAAGCTGCCTCTTTTTTGTTCAGAGTTTTGTCCAGTGATGTGTTTTATTTAATGAAAGTGCAGTGAAGCCATTCATGTTCTGTGTTTAAAATACCGAGTTTTAGGGGTGGATAGTTAGGTAAAAAAAAAAAACACAAAAAACTTTTAAGTGTGGTTTTATTTGTCCTGAAAATTTAGAGTTTGGTGACCCTGGGATCTTTCCTTAACACTTGGGGTGAGTTTTGCTGTAATTGTGGATGAAGTAGTTTAGATTAATTGCTAGAAATTCAGAGGACAAGTTTCCTTTGTTTCTGTTTCATTTTCAAACAGACATTAATATGCAGGATAGTTTATAAATGATCTCCAACTCAGGTACATGTTTAGAATTAACTTTCTTCTACTCCAAGTTAATCAGAGAATAATTCAGGAAATGTTTTTCCAAAGTAATGTGATAGGGAGGTTGTGGCCTGTAGTCAGGGTGGCGGTTAAACAACCGCGTTTCTCTTCCTGGTGGTGATGTTCAGATGGGATTGCAGGCACTGCCGGTTCGTTTGTACTCAAGCCATATGATAAATGGGCCTGACTGTTAACTAGGCCTGGGCCTTGCGGGAAAGTTGGTCGTGTTGCTGAGTGTTTGATACTTGCTTCTTGGTGGTAAGAAGGTGTTGCATGACTGCTTATGATACAGGTCTGGGATTCTGAAAGCATGCAGTCCAGAATCCGTAGTTGTGAAGGGAAAGATCACGAGAGTCTGAGGTTTTGCACAGGAGGAGTCTGAAGAGTTCTTTTTGTTTTGTATGGAGAGAGTGTCTGGAAGACTTGCTAAGGTTTTTCATGTTCACATTTTAAGTGAGTGACTGTCTTTTCTTTCTTGCTATTCTAGATTTAGAGAGATTCCTTCAGAGGGAAAGTAACTTGAGCTGTTGCTTAATTTGTTAGTATTGTGAAAATGAAATCCCATAAAGTGCTGCACTTTCTTCTTTCTAGTTAAGCCCTGATTGGGATTTTGCTCTTGGGAAAACTCTCCAGCACCCTCTGGAAGTCGTCAGGGACTTAGGTTAGACCAGCTGGGCTGAGAAAGCACTGTGGCTGAGGCCCTGCCGTGGCTGCACAGTGCTGAAATAGTCGGGTTTGGGCAGTGGGAGGCATCGTTCCTCAAACTGAGTTAGATGGATGTGAGCTTTAAAACTGACCCTTCAAGTGGCCAGTCTTGGACCGTTTTGCCTTTTGAGGACCTGGTATTGGAAGAAATAATATATGCTGAACTGAAAGGTGAACTACTGGTTTTCTCCTCCATCTCAGATTTCAAAATTACAAGAGTTCCAAGGCAAACGGAAAACGACAAGAAGGTTTTGACACGTATAGACATAGCATTGTGTGGGCTGCCCTTGGATTCAGCGGGTTGTCTCTATCAGCAGGTGATTTGCTTTCTTTGGTTTTGATTATGTGTTTTAATTTTCTGTGTGTTGGACTTTGGTAACTTTTCATGGTTGGAGCCTCAGTAGTCTCTTGGAGGTTGCCCCCAGGACACGCTGGTACAGTACAGGAGCCTAGCAGGTTTAGAAACTGCAGAGTGTGAGTAAGAGCTTCTGGCGCTCAGTGCGAGGAGGTGAGCCGTCTCTGTTGCCTCGCTGTCTCCAAGGGAGCGCGCACCACTGCTTCAGGCTCTGTTCTCCTGGCTTTCCACTGTGGCCGAGCATCTGAGTGGGCGCTGCTTCTTGAATGTTTGTACTGTGAGGATTCAGGAGACCAGCTCCTCTCACACGATTAAGCAGTTAGGAGTCTGAAATAGCTGAGGGAGACCCATCGTCAGAAGTAGGATTGCTTTATTTTCATGGCTAAAGATCGTGGCCTTGGGCTCTGTTGGGTTTTAGAAGTTGCTAAAGAGTTACTATAGAATATTGGGTGCATTTATTTATGAATTACCTAATTCTGAGGATGCGCTTCGCCTTTTCTTGGGTAAAGTAACTGGTTTTAAAAACTAATCTAGTGGCTTCAGTAATTTTCTTTTATTACTATTTCACAGTTTTCCAGTTATAATTGGTCTGTGTTCAGTATGTTAATTATTAGGGATGGGGTACATGTATCCAACTGTAGTGATATCTTCTAGCTAAGGGTTTAACTGTAAACCTCACTGCCTCTGTCCCACCAGAGTATGAGGTAGGTGCAGTCCATGTGGTGGCTGGTGGCCTTGGTAGGCTCGGGAGAACCCCCTTATTGGCAGCCAGGTGGGGGCCTGGCGTGTTTGCTGGTCCTGGGCTGACTGCTCAGTGCCGGTTGCCCGTGCAGTTACTCAGGGGCACAGCGTAGTGAGGAGTGACGTTTTCTTAACCTCTGAGGCTGTTAGATGTTTGTTCTGGGGGGTTATCTCCGTAGCTTTGGTCAGGAGAAAGGGGATGGGGTGGTGGTCCATAGCGGCTTACTTGTCTTATAAGCTGTACATAAAAGTTTCTTGAATTTTTTTTAAAAAAAGATTTTTTTAAAAGGTCAAAATAAGAAATAAAATTTTAGTGGCAACAGCTTTGTACTAGAGAGGTAGATGCATTAAAACAGCGTAGAACCACAACTTCTAAATTAATATAGTTGCCACCAGGAGATGTTAGAGAGAAGTTGTGTATGTATATTGGATTTTTCAATAATAGCGTATGCTTTTAGGAGTGAAGTCTGGCTGAAGAATTGTGGCAGAAAGGAGTCTCAAAGGGTCGAGCTTGTCTGTGGTTCCCCCTGTAAGCTCTGAATACACTTCCACACCCCGTGTGATTCCGAGGGCTGGTGAAGTGGGAGCTCTGCTGTGGGGCAGCTGGGGCCGGGCTTGGAGGGGGTGGTTCCTGACGCGCCGCCTCCCCGCCCAGGGAGCTCTGCCGGCGACGGGGGCGCCGCGCCGTGTTCCATAGGTGGGATCAGGACTTGGCGCGGGGCCGTGCCTGCCTCGTGGGAGTCCTGTCCTCGGTGTGCAGTCTCTCTCACTCTGAGAAGCTCTCTAGACTGCCTGGGCGTTACCAGGTCCACAGGGAACACCGTCAGGTTACCTCTGTGAGACGTTCAACCCAGAGCGTGCAGTCGGCTGAAGGAAACTTGGGTTCCTCGTCAGGGCTGACTCACACTCAGCCTGGCCAGAAGTGTCGGTGTGGGCGGCGTGACGGGGGAGCTTCTTGCTTTCGGTGCCGTGGCCCTCTGGCTCCACTTGGGGTAGACGCGTAGCTCTTCACCTTTTTACCTCAAGGCTCTGTCTATCTGTGGCAAACCTTTAGACTCAGAGTCTGATGCAGTTTTTTTGTTTATTTTTGTTTGTTTGTTTTGGCGTTTTCATCATTCACTGTTTCATCATCTCAGCCTTCAGAACAAGTGTTGCTCAGACTCTGGGGCCTCCGACGGCTGTTCTGAGGCGATTTGATAACGGCACTTTCCGCAAGGTGTGTCTTTCTGACTCTAAAGCAAACTGTATGTTTCCACTGATGTCGTTAAGTTGAAGATC
This sequence comes from Bison bison bison, assembly GCF_000754665.1. Taxonomy (NCBI): domain Eukaryota; kingdom Metazoa; phylum Chordata; class Mammalia; order Artiodactyla; family Bovidae; genus Bison; species Bison bison. The sequence continues at coordinate 2,700,453 of NW_011495069.1, forward strand.
TCGATTTTAAATGATGGCCGATCTTCTGCCGTCACCTGCGAGAGAGGGGACCGACAGTTGGTTTGCAGCAGAGACACTGAGCAGCAGTCACGAAGTGCGTGCATAGAACTGAGCTCAGAAGGTGCCCCCAGAACCCGGCCCTGGGCAGGATTTGGGCCTTGTCCACTGCCTGTCCCCATGTGTCCAGGGTAACATGCCCCGTGAAAACCTCAGGCTCTTACCCATTTCCTCGGAGGGATTACCTTCTAGAGTCCTGCTCCCGTAGTTCAGACTACTTTGTAACTCGATTAAATTGTCTAGCATCCTTGCAGAGTTACTCGAGAAGGAGCTGATGCCAGTGAAGAAGAATTTCCGTGAAAGCGCGAACGTGTGTGTGGTGACCTTGCTGTGAGCAGGGCGTCCCTCGGTCCAGAACCGCTGGTGCTCGCTGTGCCGCAGCGCCGGGCAGTCACGACCGCTGGGCGAAAGCTCGGCGGCCCAGCCTCCCGCTCCCATCTCAGCATCCACCGGGGCACCGTTGCCAGCTGTCCGTGATGGGGGTTTGAGTGTGGCCCCAGGCCTCGGCCTGCACGCCGATCCCTCGGCCACAGCTGGAGTGCGGCTGGGGCTCCTCTCCTGGTTCATCTTCTGAGGGGAACGGCCCTCGGCCTCCCCGGAGCAACCCTTCCAGCATCCACCAGCAGTGAGCACCGTGAGAAGGGAGGAGCCGGGAGCCTGACGGCAGACCTCTGTTCCCCGTGCTAACGGGGAAGCGCTGGTGGGCGTTAGTCCCCTTGACGAGGGAGGGCAGGTGGGTCTGTGGAGAACACCAGAGCCCCTGTGGCTCAGCCACCTTCTCTTTTTCTCCTAATTGCACTATACTTGCTCTCGCTGCAGTCCGGAGATACCCAAGACCTCCGTGGGGTCGTGACCCAGAGACTTGGCAAGTCTCGCCTTATCCGTGGAGCTTGACAGGGAGAAATGTGACCATTGTCTGATGTCTGTAGTTCATTTCTTCCTTCTTTCCTTGCGTTGTGTTACTCTGAAGCGTTTTGTTTTTATTTACCAAAGTACTGTACTTGGCTATTTGCAGTGTTTCCAAAACCAAATATTTTCCTTTTTTGTGTTTTTAATCTTCAATACTTGGTGCAATAGAAGCTGCAAAGATGTGCCACTTTATCTACGAAATGGAGTTTTGTACACCAATAAATTCTAGTTTAAAGACAGAGTTTCGAGTTGTCTTTGTCACTGTCTGACCGCCGTTTGACGGCACGAGATGGAGAGCCTGCCGGTCCTTCTCAGAGACTTTGCAGGAAACTGGGCCTGTTCTGCCCGTGGACAGTCGTTTGGGATCTCACTGAGCTCAAGCATCTGATTGCAGCTTCCATCCAGGTGAGTGTGGCCGCGCACACGGGGGGCCCTCCTCCTCTTTCCACCTGGTGTCTAAGAAGGTCTCTCATAGTTAGCAGTTGTCTAAATACAGAGCAGCTGTCTTTTGGCTGCCCCGAGGGTTTCTCTAGAACTCTGGGGCTTGGTTTGACTCCATTCCAGGAGGGATCGCCTTCCCCCAGACACACGTGGGCAGCAGTGACTGCACAGGTTACCTGGAAGAGGTGCTCGGGACGGGGAGGGGCAGGCGGCCACAGAGCGCCAGACGGATGGGACCCCTGGGCGAGACCGCCGGGGCAGGTCCCGAGGCCAAGG
>NW_011495069.1:2702251-2707146 GCF_000754665.1 Bison bison bison
TCCGGAGGCCAGGGTTGCTGCCGTCTGGCCAGCCGCATCGCAGCCTTGTGGTTTTGGCCTCTGGGTTCCCGCCTGATCTTGTTCTGTGTGCTCATCAAGCAGCCTGTGGATGGGCTCCACGGTACCTTGACACCGAAAGGGCTCTGCTGCCACCCTGGGTGGGTGAGGACTCCAGCAGCTGGCGAGGCCGTCCCTTCCCTCTCGGTCACTGTCCTCCCCATGCGGTTTGCCTCGCTCCATGACCCGGAGACCTTGGGGTGCACAGATGCTACCCAGTTCCTGAGCCCACGAGGCCCAGACGCCGGACCCTGCTCACCCAACTGAGAATCTCTGAAAGATCTGCTAGGACTGGAGTGCTGCCCCATGTGGGGATCTGTCCCCCGACCCCAGGCGGAGAACGTCCACGGCCTCCTTGGTGCTGTTCCTCAGTGGTTCACCTGGGGCTGGGGCCGGGGGCTGCCTGCTGTGCTGCGTGGTGGTCCTGGGGCTTCCTGCCGGGGTCTTGGCGACCTGTGAGGTTGGGTGAGTCTGCAAGGGCAGAAGTGTCCTCGGGCCTCAGGGGACAATTACAGGAGTACAGTTTGTCGTTTATGTTTTCCTCCAGGCTGCAGCCTTGCTGACTCCGCGTGAGGGAGAGTTTATGGTGCCAAAGACTGAGATGCCGTGAAGGGCAAGTGGCTGTTCCCATGTCCCCTCTTGGTAACTAGTTATGGTTGTCTAGAAGAAAGCAGGGTTGGAAAACCCAGCATTAAAGTTACCTGTTCCCCAGATGGGCAGAAAGTGCATGTCAGCCTTGAGATTCAACCAAGATTTGTCATAAATGCTCTGCTCCAGTATGGGTTTAGCTGGACTGCTGGACAGAGCGGGCACTCAGCCCGCAGTGATGCAGTGATTTAGAACTTTGTACATTAAATAGGATCTAGACCAGTCCTGCTGATTCATGGATTCTGGTTTGGCAGCAGAAAAACTTTTCCGTCTTGGAGAAACTTGTCTGAGATTCCCTATGTAGAGGGACTTAGATATATCAAGATATTCAGCTTTTGTTCAATATATTCACCAAACATCCAGGAGTTTATCATTTACTGAACCTGTGCTGTGTTGGAATCTTTATTTCTGGGCATTGAATCAGACATGGACCTTGTCCTTGAAAACCTTTCAGCCCAGCGGTGAAAGTGGACACATAACTATGACCCACGAGAAGACAGGCCGTAACAGGAGGTTCTGACAGGAAAAGGCTGTGAGTTCAGACGGGAATGAAGTGTCGTTTAGATGAGGCATGAAAAGGGAAGTAGGAGGTGTAGATGGGGAGTGAGGTTTTGAGGATCGAAGGGCCAGCATAAACCCCTCGAGTGGGAGAGTGGGATGTCCCATGAGTTTGGGACAGAGTTTACTAAGGATGGACAGTTCATTTGGAGGCAGACTGGGGACTCCTTTCTTCAAACGCTAGTCACGTGTCTTTTTGCTCCCAGAAGACTATTCCTGCGCTTGCTGAATGAATTCCAAACATCAGGCATTCCCGATCCCTCCTGACCACGTATTCTCGATGTTCCAAGTCCGCCTCCGTGTGCATTTCTGACCTTGGCACACATCACAGGTAGCGGCCCTCCAGGAAAATGCTGCACACCATCTCTCGAGCCAGTTTTGCCTTACTGCCTCTGTAGGACATATGTTCAGGGCACAAAAGGTTAATGATTTCCAAACACATGTCCACTGAAGATAAATGAGCACTCAGAGTAGTGAGCCAAGGGGCTGTTCAAGTAAATTAGTACAGTATTTATCATGTGTATGATGCCACTTCCGTAAAATCACCATGATCATGTATCTGTGGATTCAGTTGAACAGATACTTAGCATCTGTCGTGTGATGGATTCGACAGGGGAGACAAAAATGCAAAGTGACCTAGCGCAGATGGAGCTCTCTGAGGCTCCGGCACTTGGGATAAGTTGTCTCATTTAAACCTTAAAACCACCTGGTGAGGTTGATGGTCCTGTCCCCATCTTACACAGGAGGGAATAAATGATGGGTCCAAGACCACAGATTTCAATTCAGGGCAGTCTGCCCGCACCATGTAGGAACCCAAAGTGAGAGCCCAAATAATGGGTACGTATCCCTAGGAAAGGTAAGGACACATTGCTTGGTCCTTCAGAGGAGGGCGAGATCTCCAGGTGGAAAAACATGGAAGAGGCAGCATTTGGGATGTGCCTTCAAGCACGCGGATGTGAGCGTGGTGAGGAGTCTATGAAGAGGGAGCCTTCTAGGTTGCAGGAAGCTATTGTGGAGCTGCAAAGGGAGGTGGGCCTGTCCTAGCAGTGGTGAGGAGCATAGAGAAATCCATGTGGCTGGATGAAGGCCTGGAAAAGCCCATGAAACCAAGCTTGAATGCCAGGGGTTGGTGGACAATGGGGAGCCATAGAGGGTTCAGGGCGGAAGAGTGATGTGATAGAAATCAAACTGGGAAATGAAGCTGGGGCTGGTGGACTGGATAGAGAATGAAGGGCTGAGGAACATTTGGTTCTGAGAGCCCGAATTTGGCTCCATTACAACACTCGCTAGTGAAGAGTGACTGGTGGTGTCTGTCTGGAGGTTGGCCACATCAGACTTGTCTGTCTCCAGCATTCAGCGAGGGGCCAGGAGCATAGTTTGTATGAAAGTGTATTGAGGGGAAGAATGAAATTTAATACGGTATTCAGTTCTCCAGAGACTACAAAGAACCCTGAGGAAGCAGACAAATGTCCATGAAGTCATAATGGGACTCAACTCGGGAATTCCAATGTGATTTGATTTCTAACCACTTATTCAGCAAGTTATTTGAACACTTGGTTCATAGCTTATGCTAGGGGCTAAGTGGGAACAAAAGCAAAACTCATCCAAGTCCTGTCATCAAAATCGGAGAGGCAAGCTATGACACCTTCAGGTGACAGAGCTTTCTTTCAGCCTCGGTTTAGTCCCATGCCTCATTCATTCATTCACTTGCTCAAAGAACTGAGAAACAGCATTTATAACAGTGCCTGGTGAGCGCCAAGCGCATGATAAATGTTAGGAATTGTTACTACGACTGTCATTCACTTATGGGATTCTTTATAAGGCGCTCCGCATTATTTTGTGTACATTCATACATGCTAATTTATTAAACCTTGCTACAACCAGCTTGCCCGGGAAGTGTCACTGTTCCATTTGACAAGTGCGGAAACCAGAGCTCTGGCCATATATCAGGGCTCTTTGATTTCAGTGTATGTATGAACCACCCGGTCTTGTTAACCAGCAGGTCTGGGATCAGGTCCATGATTCTGTTCTTATAAGCTTCCTGAGCAGTGAGGTCTTGAATGACCCACTGCTGCTAACTGGCAAAGCAGAGGGCTCTACCTGGAACCTCCAACATCAACTTCAGGGTTCTGCTTTCCTCTTTTCAGTCCTTTCTACCAAGTCTACAGCTGGAAATCAAGTGTCAGGGCTATAGAGACACACAAACAGGACTTAGATGGAATCATTGACTCGTTCACCAAATATTTATTGATTCCTGGGAAAGCGGGCTGCGCCGAGGTTGTTCTCAAGTTCTACTTTTCACCCTGTCAGATGGTTAAACAGCTGTGGCGTCACCAGGGCCTCCTCCCAGCGCCACATCACGCCCAGAACACCGCCTTGCCTTCATCTCTCCCGAGTCAGACCCTTCTTCCTGGGCTTCTCGTGTGTGCACTGGCACCGTCATTCTGAGATGTCTTTAAGGACTTACTACTTCTCAGCTTGTTTATTACTGAAGATACGAGAGGACTGATTTCACTAGCCCTGAAACACACTTTGCCCGCCCTGACAAAGGGAAATCGAGGTTTAAACCAAATTTGTTTCCTCCCGGCAGCCTGAACAAAACGGACGCCAGAGGGCGCCTCAGGACCACGCTTCCTAACAAACGCGGCCCTCTCTTCCCCACCCACCCGCGTTGCACTTTAAGACCTCATCTCCTGGTGATTTTTCACACAGGATTTGAGTCAGTCACAGCAGCAAAGCACACACATCTGCCCTTCTCTTGTTTGTTTGGCCAGCACAGAACTGCTTCACCGTTTAAAATTTATGATGATCATCCTTTCGATGGCATCAGGCTCTTTCCTGCCCTCAAAGCCCTGAATGTTGTCCGCATGCCAAGAAATGGAGAGGGAGTGAACGTTTAACCCTGTCCACTGTGAGCTTTGCCCGTGCACTGCGTTTTTACATGCTTTATCTCACTGAATAGGCTCATCCCAGCCCTGGGAGATTTTATCCGCATATTACACACAGTGGAGTATCATGTCTATATTTAGGAGTAGAATCTGCTGAAGTTTATTTCTTCCCAGGTAGGCTGCATTCCAATTTGATGGGAATCCTTTGGTGCATTAAATTGGCTCCAAAGTCAGTCTCAGGATGCTGGATGTAAGATGTAGAACTCTTTCCTCTTCCCCTCCTGGTATCAGGAGCCGGGCCTGGCATGGGTATCCTCACAGCTGACCTTCCCTGGGCACTCTGGGTTGTCCATGATGACAATCAGAGGGGTGGTGGGCAGTGACTGATACCGACTCATGCAGAAGAAGGTCCACTGGCTTGGGAGTGAGGACACCCCTCCAGGTAGAACCTTCCCTCTCTGACCTCCAGGGTGCCCCTCTGCCAAGGGAGGGCTGTGAATCAGATGATTTGAGAGCCTCTTTTCACTCTAAGCCAGAATTCTAATGGGAGGGAATTGAAGCGTGATGACATGGTGGGGGCAATGTTTTTAGGTTGGCATTTGCGTGCTTTTCATATTACGCCATATGGCCAGAAATATTCCTGCTAGAGACTGCCATTATTATCTCTGATAAGATGGTAAAACGTTAGAAAAAAAGAGAATCACAAAGACTCATTGTAATGGAAAATTCAAAGGACAGAGTGTT
>NW_011495069.1:2707246-2709309 GCF_000754665.1 Bison bison bison
AGAGTGTTGGAGCTGCATGCAGGGGCCACCCGAGCCAGACCCACGCTATGTCCCCGTGCTTAGCACATTTCTGGGTGCTCGAGAAACAAAGGCGTGAGTGAAACCGGAGACTGATGAACCCTGCGACACAATCTGAGGGCCAGTGTTAGAATCCTGGGCAAACATTATTCACATATCAGAAGAGGGGACTGAGATCCCAGGGGACGGGTTGTGGAATCTTCTGGGTGTTCCAGGAGCCCTCTGCCCCCGGTGTGGCTCTTTTTGAGGGCGCTGTGGCCAGGGAGGCCAGGGACGGTCCAGGGCTGAGTCTGGGGCCTCTCAGGGAAGGATGGGCTTACGGGAAAGGAGTTTTCTGGCGGGAGAGCCTTTGGTGCTAACCCTCCCGAGGCCTGGGGCCCCGGCAGCTGGAGGCCTCAGCGGGAGGCAGAGCGCACCCTTAGCAGGGCGGGGTGGGCCCAGTGCACAGCTTGTTGGGGTAATGGGCGTATTTGCGGTTGTAGGTGCCCAGGTTGCGGCGAAAGCAGAGCGCGGCCTTCTTGTCACACTCGCAGGTCTGTCGCTGGCAGCTGGTTCTGCCGGCTGGATGGGATGTGGGCAGTCAGGGCCCGGGAACCTTGGGCCCGCCACTCCCAGCCATGTGCAGGGGAGCGTGCTGGGGTCCACGTTCTCTGCCCGGAAGCCCACGCTCACCAGGGGGATGCTCCGGGGGGATGCTCCAGGGTTGGGTGAGAGAACGGGCAGGGTGCTGAGGCCCTGCTGGGGCCAGGGATGCTGGAAGCCTGGAGATTTGTCCTTGCTGTCCCTTCCTCTCCCAAACCCACTCCACTGCCCTAAGCTCCTTCCCCACGGGGAGACCACCTGTCCCAGCCCAGGGAGGGCTGTGTTTCTGGGCGACCCTTCTCCCACGTAATGGATTGCTAGTGGCGCCGGCAGCCGTGAACCAGAGAGGAAAACTACTGAATGGCAGCAGCTCGACCCCGGGTGACCTGGGCGTGCCCCGGAGGGCCTGGAGCTGGGGCCTGCGCCTGCCTCCCTCAGCGGGGATGGAGCCCGTTTTTCCACCATTTATCTCAGGGCTCCCCCTCCACGCGCGCCCACACCCAGCCTGGGGAGTGGGGCGGGCATCAGCTCTGTGGGCTCCAGGGGCCCCAAAGCCTCCTCTTGCCTCCATCGCCTCTGTGTGTCCTCAGGGGCTCTGGCTCCTTTTTGTCCCCACGAAGACATCCCCCAGCTCAGACATGTCCGGCTTCCTCAGGGTCCCTCGTGAAGGTCAGCCTCATTTCCCATCCGGGTTCTGCTCTCCCCTGCTCTTTCCCCAGAACTCAGATTTGGCAGGGGCTTAACAGCTATGTCAGCTCCCAGGAGCTGGGCTAAGCTGGCAAGTGTGAGGTTAGGTCTCCCTTTTACAGATGAAGAAATAGGAAGGGTTCTATTCCTTGCCCAGAGTCACATGGCGGGGAGGGGACTCCCTGAACCTGTGTCCCATTCACCTGACCCCTCCCTTCACTCACCGTCTCAGCGCTGTCCCCAACAGGTGGCTTCCCAGCCTTGCATGAACTCCCCGTGGTGGGGAGCTCATTACCTGCTAAAGCCACTTTGCTGAGTGGATGGCGGTGGCAACAGGACACTTGGAGCCCAGCCTGCCTCCCGCAGCTCTGTTTCTTGTCCCGCCCCGCCCCCAGGACAGACCCCAGAGATCTGAGTCTTCTTTGACCCTCCCAGCCCCCTTGTGCTGTGTCCTTCCAGCTCCAGGCCTGCCCTCCGCCTTCCAGGCTACTCCTGGCTTTGCGGCAGGAAGAAGAACCTTTGGTTCTCCGATGTGAGTTCCCTTCATGGGGCTGGGCTGCATGGAGCCCTTTACACTGATTCGGGTCCAGCTGTTTCCCCAGGCTGGGGAGCAGAGGAGAAGGCTAACTGGTCCAAGTGGGCATGGGGCCTGGCGAGGAGGCGCCCCGGTGTGGTGGGTCAGCCTTTGGGGGTCTGTGGTCCCCCATCCGAGCTCCAGCCTCTGGGTCTGGGGCTCCGCCCTCGAGGCCCTGTCCTGGGGCCGTGCCCCTAGTGGC
>NW_011495069.1:2709409-2710619 GCF_000754665.1 Bison bison bison
GGCTGCCCAGGCCCTGGGGAGGGCTGTCTGGGCACAGCTCCTCTGGGTGGGCTCGGTGCTGTCCCTCTGCTCTCCCCCCAGAGGCTGGAGCTGGGGGGGGTGCCTCTGAATGGGGGGGTGTTCCTGGGGTCCCAGGGCAGGAGCTGATGGGTCCTGGGCTCTCCAGACCGGGTGCCATGGGAGCATCTGGGCGCAGGGACACGCCTCTCCCTGATGCTGTGATGATGGAAGACCCGCCTCTCCTGCCCAGGTGACCAGGCTCAAGGGTCTCCATCAGGAGAGGGGTTCCTGGCTGAGTCCCCTCCCTCTCTAGGGGTCTGGGGGACCCCCGGGTCTGCTCACTCACCGCAGAAGATGCTGTGCCTGGTGGCTGAGAAGAGGTACCTTTCTATTTTGGGTTCACAGCCCAGCTTCTCCAGGCGCCCGTAGCAGCAGTCGTGGGCATGGCAGCACCTGTGAAGGTCGTGGACGGCCTGAAGGCGCCTGTGAGCCCAGCTGGGCTGGACTGGGGGCCACCTGGCGGGCTTAAGGCCCAAAGGGGCTCGCAAGTGTGGTGGTCATGCCTCAGCTTCCTCGGTACCCCCAGCTCCCCGCAGGATGCTCCCCCTGGCGCCTCCATCCTCCAGGCAGGACGGCGGCTGGGCCGCCTGCTCACCAGTCTGTCTTGTCCACCGGCCAGTGGGAGCCACCGACACCGCAGTAGCAGCCGTAGTCGTTGTACTGCAGCGCGGGCTTCCCCGTCATCCTCTCGATCATCACCCCAAACTGGACCAGGTTCCCGCCGGCCAGGGCCGCTGCGGGGACGGAGCGGGGAGGGCGTCAGCTCCCTCGGGGCCCCACCCTCTGTGGCCAACTGCAGTCCCCACATCTGAGTGCAGGCATCTCTCGGATCGTCTCGGGAACCTCCACCTCCCCAAGCACCTCACTCCCGATGATAAGAGTGCTAATCAGTAATACGACAGAGACGACAGAGGAGATGGCTGGACAGCATCGCAGACTCAGTGGACATGAATTTGATCAAACTCCGGGAGTTGGTGATGGACAGGGAGGCCTGGCGTGCTGCGGTCCATGGGGTCGCAAAGACTGAGCAACTGAGCAACAATGCCAGTCAGTAGTGCTGTTCCTGTGACGCCACTGCACCTTGGTCTCCTGGTCCTCACCTGCATCGTGTCCCCACCCGACCTCCCACCCCTGCTCTCCTTCCACCGTC
>NW_011495069.1:2710746-2735311 GCF_000754665.1 Bison bison bison
CCCTAGGCCCCCATCCCAGTTTCCTGATCCTCTCCCCTGGTGTCAGCCGCCACCGCCGCCCCCCAGGAGCACTCTGTCCGCACTGGGTCCCATCAGATGTCGCTGGATAAACTTCCTGACTACCTGGACTTCCCTAGTTCCTCTGGGTCCCGCGGCTGCATCAGTGGGGGCCCGCCCACCCGGCAGGTTAAAGGCAGAAACGGACACCCAGGTCGGGGGTGGATCGCGGGCGGCAGCAGCTGTCGGGGGCCCCTGCCGGCCCCACTCCCTTGTCTCCCCAGGCCGTCCAGGCTGCAGCCGTGCCCCCTGGCCCCCTCTCCACTGGCCAGTTCTTCCTGGGCCAGCACTGGCCTCAGGGTGACCGATGACACCCTCCCGGGGGCCTGGCTCAGGAGCCCCCCGGAGTATTCCCATCCGGGGCAGAGCAGGAGTGCAGGCATGAGGGTCACTTACCCAGAAGGCATAGGAAGGTCAGAAGAGGGGGTCGCTTCATCCTGGGGGGCGGGGAGGGGAGCAGGGGGCAGAGAAGCTGGGCTGTGGGAGACGGAGACGGAAGCCAGAAGGGGCACCTCTGATCTCCAGGCACCTCCCCGATTAGTTAAATACCCGGGTCCTGTCCACTCCCCATCATTAACCCCTGAGCACCCAGTGATGCAACGATGCTTCCAGCTCTGACACTCTGGCCAAGTCCCAGGGGAGGGGCCAGGCTGGGGCCCACAGCTCTGCTTCCAGAGCCAGGCGGTGGAGCCATCCTCTGGGCCTTCTCCTTCCCGCCCTTCCCATCACTGCCCTCTGCCCCAGAATCCCTGCGCTCACCCCTCCGTGGAGCTGGGAGCCTGGGCCGTGTCAGGGGCTTTTCCTTCGTGGGGTCTTTTTCTCACCCTCATTTTACGGACGCTGCTCCTGAGACTCAGAGAGGCTGAACTCAGATGTCCTGGGAGCAGCAAGGGTGAGCCTGGCCTGTGTCCACGCCACTGGCTACTTCAGCTTGGCTCTGACTCCCCGCCCTGCCCCTCAACCAGCCCCCGTTGGACCCCGACAGGGCCTGTAGCTTGGCTAAATGACAAGGCTCTGGGCACCAAGAACCTAGAGTCCAAGGCTGGGAGCTGAGCCAGCTGGGCTCGGGGGTTTATCTTTCTTGTTCTTTCTTAGGTGTGCTACTGGTTGCTTGACGGGTAGCGAAAATCCTCCCGGTTGTGAACTCTGTCTCCCCAAAACCCTTGAGCGGTGGTGTAGCGTGGCTCCTGTAGAAACAGGCTCAGTCTGAGTCAGCTGGAAAACCCACATTCCAGCAGGGACTGGAAGCTTCCATCCTTTTGATGTCCTCTTGGGGCCTGCACGGCGGAGACAGCAGCTTCCTACTTTGGCGTGGCTCTGAGACTGCTGTCCCCGGAGTCAGGTCAGCATGTGGAGGCTGGGCTTCAGAGTGTGGCTGGAGGTCAGCAGGACAGAGGAGGGGACCCAGCTCTGCTGTGATCAGAAATGTCGGGGTCCCACCAGCCTCAGCCTCACCATGGCCTCGTTTGCTGGCTGGAGTCCACTCAGGCAGAATCGGACACAAGATGCCGGGACCTGGCCTGTGACTTCCCCCTGCCTTCCATGTTCCTGGTCTGCTGGGATAACCAGATCGGCCACTTCCATCAGCGTCCGGGGTCTGGGAGCTGCTTGGTCTGTGCCCCTGGAGTCCCGTTTCCGCCATTTGTTACATTTCCTTGTGAGGAATTTCAGTTTTTCCTGTTCCTATTATGAGGATAGAAGCCATCTCCTTCATGGGAAAGAAGGAACGCTCATAGCCAGCTCAGCAGTCCCCGCACCACTGTTTACTCTACGGCAGGACCATGCCAAGCTCTTCTCGAGCAGGATCTCCAGGAACCTTCAAACAGCCTCATTACTCGGTCATGGTGATCATTCCCATTTTACAGAGGAGCAAACTGAGACACACGCCTAAGTAGCTGGTGAGCCAGAACGGGGGCCCAGACAGTTCAAAGGGCTTACAGGAGGCAATACCAACAGTAGGCAGGCTGCCGGGCACCTGTGATATCTTTGAAAAAAGTGAAAGTGTTGGTTGCTCAGTCGTGTCCAACTCCTTCGTGACCCCATGGACTGTAGCCCACCAGGTTCCTCTGTTCATGAAATTCTCCAGGCAAGAATAATAAAATGCGTTGCCATTTCCTTCTCCAGGGGATCTTCCCCATCCAGGGATTGAACCCGGCTTTCCTGCATTGCAGGTGGATTCTTTACCATCTGAACCACCAGGGAAAGGGGCCCTCAAAATTTTCTCTCATCTTTGAAGTCAGAGTGAATATAATCCAGCTTGGGTTATATTTAGCTTCATACCACTGTAGTCACAGCATCTGCTTTCCAATTTCTTTTTTTTTTTTTAATGAGGAGAGGGTCCATGAAAGGGAGAGTGGCCAAGGGTCCACAGTAAAAACCATCCTGTAGCCTCGAGCTGAGCCACCTGTGTCGGGCCTCCCCTTCAGGAGCTGACTGAGGGTCTGGCTTCAGCATCCTTTCCTGGGGAGAAGGCTGGGCCTCAGCCCGCAGATGGGGAGGACTCCCAACTCGAATTCCCTGGCCCAACTCGATATTCCCTATCCCATCCGGGATAGAGTCCCTGGGGAGGTGTCACCTTGCGGTGGGGTGGGGAGGGCTGGTGGCAGGGATCTCGGGCGGTGATTTGGGATTAAAGATTTTTTAACCCTGGACAGTAAAGCTGGGTAAGCACTGACATACATTCTGCTGCGGCCCTGCCTCCAGCCCCTCCCATTTCCTGCTCAGGACTTCTCCTGGAACCCTTTCCATGCTGGGCTGTGCTCACCCACTGGGAGAAGACTTGGGAGGAAAGGAGCCAGAGAGGTGAATCCCCTTGGCCAGGGTCACCCGGCTGTGCGGAGTCACCGTCTCCGGTGGGGGAGGGGGCGTCCCCCTCTCCTTTTGTCTTTTGAGTTTAACGAGGGCGCTCCTGGCAGCCCAGGCTCCTGGCCTGGGTCATTATATCCCAAACAGTGAGTCACAGGGGAGCTACCTCCTAAATAACTGAAAATTAGCTTTGATTCCTGGGGAGGTTTGCCCCACAGCTCTTCCTCCAGCAGCATAAAGGGTGTTTCCCAGGAAGGGCCGAGTTTCTGAGACAGTCCCTTTATTGAGCCATTTTGAGTCCTGGCCTGACCAGGATGGGGCCCCTGTGAGCTCTGCCAGGGTGCACCTGCGGCAGAAGCCTGAGGACTGTGGGGCCAGAGTCAGGCAGGGAAATGCAGGCAGGCTTCCAGGAGGCGGTGTCCCCAGCTGAGGTTGGAAGTGGGGACGTTTGGGAGGAGACGTTTAGGCATTCAGGAACTGTGGTTGGTTTTATGGTTTTCTCACGAGCAGCACAATGTAGCTGAAAGCTCTGGATCTCCGCATGACTGAGACAGGGTCTTGAGTGTTCACCTAAGCTCCACCACCTTCAGGCTGCGTGACCTTGGCCGGTTCCATCACCACCCGAGCTTAGTTTCATCATCTGTGCTGTTGTTGTTCAGTCGCCACGTCGAGTCCAGCTCTTTGCGACCCCGTGGACTGCAGCACGCCAGGCTCCTCTGTTTTTCACTGTCTTCCGGGGTTTGCTCAGATTCATGTCCATTGAGTCGGTGATACTATATAGGCATCCCATCCTCTGCTGCATCATCACTAAAGGGGGATAATTAGGCCTACTTTTCAGAGTTTGGGATCAGATGAAAAGGAAGTGAAATGTGGAAAGCTCTTTGCAGGGCGCCGTGCCCACGGGAGGAATCCATAAACACTGGGTCCCTCCTTAACCTGGTCACGGAGGAGGCAGCTGCTGGCCTAGAAGCTCAAAGCCCTCATCCCCGCTGGAGGCCAGCGTGCAGCTGGGCCCGGTCTCCCCGCTTTTCAGTGGGGCTATTGCCCTCACTTGCAGATTCTAACTTCCATGATGGAGGAACAGGGAACAGAGCCCCATCTCTCAGCAAGGGCTTCTGTCTCTTGGTGTAAAGTTGTCCCTGTCGTGAGAAGACACCATCCTCCTCCTACTTGGCATCATCATTGTCATCCTCATCAAAAACAACCACCATTTATTAAGTTCCTACAGTGTTGCAAGCACTTTGCGGAGAGCTCATCATCTGCTCAATCTCATCCCTTCCATGCTTACCCTGGAGCCTGAAGGATCCACAGCCTCTCCCAGCAAAGTGCAATCCCCTTCATCTGAAAGAATTCATTGCTCTTCAGTCAATAAACTAGACTGAGGATCTTCTAGGTGCTGGGGCTCCACGGGAGAGCAAAGCCAGACCCAGTCTCTGCCCACATGGAGCTGGCAGTCCAGCAGGGAGACTGACATTAGTCATTGTATACTGAATGGAAACTTTCAAATAGGAATAAGTAGCCCAACCAAATGTTCCTTGGGTTTATGAGACCATTTATTGGGGATGTCTGATCTGGGCAGGGCTTCCCTGTGGAAGAAATGATTTAGCTGGGATCTCAAGATGTTAATAAGAAAGTGGGGAGAGTTTAAATGGAAGGATAGTCTGTGCAAAGGCTCTGTGGTCTGAAGGATGTGGCACTTGGGAGGGGCTGAAAGGAGCCTGGGGAGTTGGGCTGGTGGTGCGTGGGTCTTGAAGGGCATGATTCACTGGGAAGCTGATCCCGGGACCTTGACCTCCCGTTCACCTCACAGCTTGAGTCTGATGGACAAGTGGCCTGGAGCTTGCATGATGCAGGAGAGGGCCTGAGGTCCCCCATGAGAATAAGGTCCCTCTCTGCAAGACCTCAGCCTGGACAATCCCGTGGATGGAGAAGCCTGGTAGGCTGCGATCCATGGGGTCGCAAAGAGGAGGACACTACTGAGCGACTTCACTTTCTTTCTTTCTGAAAGACCTGGTGATATTTTCATCCCAACGAGGAACCTCCCTCCGGTGGGAACAGGCTTTGTAGAGCTGTCATTGCAGAGTTGGGTCCTCCCATTTGTGATGGAGGGTAAGGAACAAGGATCCTTGGCCTGGGCCTGTTGTCTATAAGGTCGCCAGCATCTTTGCAAAGTGGCTCTGCTGAGCCTTGCTGAGCTCTCTCCAGGGAACGGTGGAATGCCGTAAGGGTTTGAAACAAGTGACTTGCTTGTGTGTTTGGACAAGGTGACTCTGGCTGCTGAGAGGTGAATGAATGGGAGAGACAGCAGCCAGGAAGAGAAGCAGGCAGGAGAGCGGGGTACCGTGGACTCCAGGGTGGGCCCACGCTTCAGGGGACACCCGGCTCAGCGCAGGTGGGTGGTGGAGCCAAGGAGGAAGGATGATGAACGCACCGGGCGCCACCCCTTGCCGGGCAGGTGCAGGGCCACCGAGGGAGCGGAAGCTGAGAGTCTCCGTCCCAGATGGCTTCAGTGCCCCCGCTGGTCCAGGAAGGGAGAAGGGGAAGCAGGGACGCCCACACAGGTACGGGCCAGGGTGCTGCACAAGCTCCTGTGTGATGCTGGCGGGGGGCTGTCTGTAAGTGCCCGTGCATGGTGGGGGTGGTGGGGACGTTCAGGCCCGCCCGCTGGGAGGGGCCCCTTTGCTCCAGGTACCATAGGGTCCTGGTTCAGATGATGCTGCGGGCTTCGTGGTCAGGCTGCCTGGTGTTACCGCTGGCTGACTTGGTGTCCTCGGGCAAACGACCTCACTTCCCACACTCTATTCCTCATCTGCACAGTAGGGACGTCAGTAGAGTCCATCTCATAGCATTGTTGGGAGAGTTAATGAAATAGTACCTGCAGGCGCTTCCCTGGTGGCCCAGTGGTTAAGAATCCGCCCAGCAATGCAAGGGTCACCAGTTCGGTCTGTGGTCCGGGAAGATCCGACTAAGGCTGGGGGCCGCATCTACTGAGCCCTCGCGCTGCAAATACGGAAGCCACATGCCCAGAGCCTGTGCTGCAGAACAAGAGAAGCCGTCTAATCGAGACGCCCTCACACCAAACGGAGAGCAGCCCCTGCTCGCTGACTCCCAAATCCCTGTCCTGCTTGGTGGTGGTCAGTCTTACTCCTAAAATTTTAAGATTTTTCGGGGCTGATGAGTCCTCACACCATGTGTCTAAATATTTAAAAGTTATCAATCAAGCCAACAGACTGGGAAATAAAGCATGTTCTATGTTTCCATCTAAATATACTTTCCCAACAATAAATTGAAGAAAATACGGAAAGCCACAGTTTTTATAAAGTTGAAAATTAGAAATATGTTCAAATCGATTGAGTTTGATTATTCTCATGTGCTCTGTTGATGGGCTGGTAATGTTTGAATGACTTATAAAGATAGACACACTTCACAAATTATTATACATTTATTCCATAAAATATATTTCTCTTGCTTTCATTTCAGCAAAATCAACTATGCTATATTCAAAATGTTCTCTAATTTGTGTTCCTCTGACAGTAATGATCTAAAAGATTTTTTAAAGATGTAATTATATTCAAAGTGTATGAAATCTAACTACGTTTCCTAAAACAGTAAATCTAAAGACAAAAAAAAAAAAATCAAATATGCAGGTGATATCACCCTTATGGCAGAAAGTGAAGGGGAACTAAAAAGCCTCTTGATGAAGGTGAAAGAGGAGAGTGAAAACCCTGGCTTCTAAGATCATGGCATCTGGTCCTGTCACTTCTTGGCAAATAGATGGGGAAACAATGGAAATAGATTTTATTTTCTTGGGCTCCAAAATCACTGCAGAAGGTGACTGCAGCCATGAAATTAAAAAAGACACTTGTTCCTTGGAAGAAAAGCTATGACAAACCTAGACAGCATATTAAAAAGCTGAGACATTGCTGCCAAAGAAGGGTCTGTATAGTCGAAGCTATGGTTTTCCAGTCGTCATGTATGGATGTGAGAGTTGGACCATAAAGAAGGCTGAGCACCGAAGAACTGATGCTTTTGAACTGTGGTGCTAG
The DNA here is from genome assembly GCF_000754665.1 of Bison bison bison. NCBI lineage: Eukaryota > Metazoa > Chordata > Mammalia > Artiodactyla > Bovidae > Bison > Bison bison. The sequence goes on from NW_011495069.1 coordinate 2,717,655, forward strand.
AAAAGACTCTTGAGAGTCCCTTGGACTGCAAGGAGATCCAACCAGTCCATCCTAAAGGAAATCAGTGCTTAATATTCATTGGAAGGACTGATGCTGAAGCTGAAGCTCCAATACTTTGGCCACCTGATGCGAAGAGCCAACTCATTGGAAAAGACCCTGATTCTGGGAAAGATGGAGGGCAAGAGGAGAAGTGAGCAGCAGAGAATGAGACAGTTAGATAGCATCACCAACTCAATGAATACGAATGTGAGTAAACTCTGGGAGATGGTGAAGGACAGAGGAGCCTGGTGTGCTGCAGTCCATGGCGTCACAAAGAATCAGACATGACTTAGCAACTGAACAACAAAACAACTTTTTAAAAAGGTTTTTCCCCTAAAGTACTCTGAATTCTCTATGAAAATTAAAATGCAAAATATCAATGACAGCACATGATACACAAAATTGTAAATGAAATTATTTGAATAAGTTGACTTTCTGAAAGTTTTTGGTGAAAGTTTAATCACACATGCCAAATATTTTAATAAGAATAAAACCATTCCCAATTCTAACGTTCGGTGTCATTCAGTTGCCAATATAAGAAGCTGCTCTCATGACACAGTGATATGCCCTGTTGTTGTTCAGTCGTGTCCAACTCTTTTCAACCCCACAGACCGCAGTAAGCCAGGCTTCCCTGTCCTTCACTATCTCTCGGAGTTTGCTCAAAGTCATGTCCATTGAGTCGGTGATGCTATCCAACAATCACCTCCACTTATATAAATGTACAGGTAATACGTATTGTTTGATCTCATCAAATAGACCTTGGAGGGTACCTTACTAGTTCATGAGCACCACCAGACCTGTGGTTTGAACAGACACAGGCAAAGGGTATTTGGAACTCATGGGAGGTGGTACTTTGTTAGGCAAGAACTTCCCAGGTAGGCCAGTGGTTAAGACTCTGTGCTTCCGATGCAGGGGGTATGAGTTCGATCCCTTGTCCAGGAGGATCCCACATGCCGTGGGGCAACTAAGCCCGTGAACTGCAACTCCCGAAGCCCGCATGCCTAGAGCCCATGCTCTGCAATGAAGAGCAGCCCCTGGTCGCTGCAACTAGAGAACGCCCATGGGCAGCCACGAAGACCCTGTGCAGCCAAAAATTAAAAAAAGGAAAAGGAAGAAGAACTAGCACTTCCATCCCCTCCAAGAGGAGAGCCTGATGAGGTCATTCAACCCCGGGCTCCTGCAGCTCGTGGCCTCCCTGGGAAGAAGCATCCATTGATGACATGGCTACAGCACCGCCCACAGGGCAGAGGATGCTCGCTGGGGCCGGAATGATGTTGGATGTGAGCAGGATGCTGAGGGCTGGGGATGTCCTGCCCCAGGGCTGGGTGCTTGTCAGGGTGCAGAGACACTCCTGGGCCTCCCAACACATTCAGTGTGTGTGCGTGTGTGTCCCTCTGCCAGTGTGCATGTGGGCACGGACACGTGTGTCTGTGTGCCTATGTGCCTCTGTGTGCGTCCCTCTGTGTCCATGAGTTTGTGTGCATCTGGTTATGTGTGTGTGTGACACGTGGAGCCCTCTAGAGCGTGGGGCCCTGGGCAGGGCCTCCTTGGTCTGCCTGTCCAGGTAGTCAGGGCTGATGGTGATGCCATGTCCATTCAGCACCTCCTATGTCACTCCAGTGGCTTTACATTTGACCTTCACCACAGCCCTGTGGCGTGGGTCTTGGTCTTTCTGTTTCACAGACGGTAGAACTTAGGCTCAGTATCCTGCCAAGGTAGTAATCAGCCAAGGCTCCCGTTCACAGGCTGGCTCAGACGACAGGCGGCTCTGACACTGTTGCTCCTGCTGCCTCCCCATGGTGAGCTTAGGGACAGGGCTGATGTCCCTTGCTCACTCAGGTGCCCCAAACTCAGGATCTCAGGAGTCGGTGGGAGCGAATGCTTTGAAGCTGACTTCAGCCGCCTCCTCTGACCCTTTGTGCTTTGGTCTTCCAGAGCCTGCTATTCTGCCCTCCCTGGAGATAGCCAGGTACCCAAAACCTAACACTTGGGGCTTCTTGGTTTGTGATCTGGAGTTCCTGAAACCCTGCAAACTTCCTCCTGGAATCCATCACTGGATGTCACCACTGCTCTGTCGCTCAGGGATGTTACTCCTTCGGACATTAAGCAGCTGAATGACAGGCTGGAGGGAAGAATCCCAGGTGGGGAGGTGAGAAATGAGGCTTCGGGTTCTGCCACAAACCCACCGCTCTTCCTGAGCTTCCGTGTATTCTAATTTTTTATCTGTTTTTGGTTTCTTTCTGGCCACACCTCAAGGCTTACAGGATCTTAATTCCCCGGCCAGTGGTTGGACCCAGGCCTACGGTGTGAAAGTGCTGAGGCCTAACCGTTGGACCTCCAGGGAATTCCTAATTTGTTCCATTTTCTTGCAGTTCTAAACCACACCTGTGCCGTGGCCCAGGACCTGGTGGGACTCTTAGCGAGGAAAATCCCAGATGTGAAAGATATCAGTCCCCAGGTATCTGTTGCTGGTGACCAGCTATCCCAAAACACCGTGGCTTAAAGCAACAGCGATTTCCTCTTTCTCATATTTCTGGGGATTGATTGTGTGGTTCCTCTACTGGTTTCTCCTGGACTTGCTCATGGGGCTATCACCAGTTGGAGGGTCCTCTGGGTGGGGAGGTCTAAGACAGCCTCACCCCCAGGTCTGGGAGTTGGTACCAGCCATCAGCTAGGACACCTCGACTCTCTTTCTGCATCGGGATGAGAGATGCAGCAACTCACCCTCCACTTGGCTTGACCGGCTTCCTTCCACGTTAGTCTTGGCATTCCCAGGGGGCAAAGGCGGAAGCCGGTCTCCCTCTTAAGGCTCCTGTCCTGAAACCCACCCATGGCAGCCCTTCTGCACATTCTACCAGTCGATGCAAGTCCCAGAGCCAGTCTAGATGCAGGGAGTGGAGAAACAGATTCCACCTCTGAATGGGAGGACTGACAGAGTCCCATTACAAAGGAACCTATGCACTAGGAGGGGAGGAAGAAAGGGAAAGTGTGAAAGTGTTGGTCGCTCAATTGTGACTGACTCTTTATGTCCCCATGAACTGTAGCCCGCCAGGCTTTTTGGTTCATGGAATTCTCCAGGCAAGAACTTCAGACTGGGTTGCCATTCTCTTCTCCAGGGGATCTTCCCAACCCAGGGATTGAACCCAGGTCTCCTGTACTGCAGGCAGGTTCTGTATCATCTGAGCTACTTGTAGCTATTTTGTAACAATTGATTGAGCTTCCCGGATGGCTCAGCAAGTAAAGAATCTGCCTGCAGTGCAGGGGACACAGGAGATGCAGGTTCAATTCCTGGGTTGGGAAGATCGCATAAAGGAGGAAATGGCAACCCACTCCAGAGTTCTTGCCTGGAGAATCCCAGGGACGGGGGAGCCTGGTGGGCTGCCGTCTCTGGGGTCACGCAGAGTCGGACACGACTGAAGCGACTTAGCAGCAGCAGCAGAGAGAAGGGCCCATTATTGTGCGGTTGGGGGAAAATACTAAATCCAAACTGATTCAATAAAATTGTGGAGCTGAAACTACTCTTAGAGAAAAACCCAGAAGAACCCCAACAGGATTTGGGTAATTCTGGAGATATCTGCCCTAAGCCCTAGAATCTTAATGTAAAGATATAAATTTTGCTGTTCTAACTGGTTGGGAAGATGCACAAGTTCTATCCAGGAAGTCAGCATCCTAAGGACCACGCAGGTGCCTCCCTGTCAGCCAGAAGACACAACAATCCAATGCCCTTAGACAAAGAGAAATGACAACCTTAGGAAGAAAAACTGGGAAGGTAAGATGCAGGAACAAAGAGCACGTCTCAAAGACAAAGCAAAGCGGCTCTGATGTGCTCAGCAAGTCTCAAGACCCAGATGAAGGAGCTGCCAGAAGTCAGGCAGAAGCTGCCGGAGCAGCAGAACACTCCCCATGTTGCCTGGAGATACTCAAAATAGGTGCAAATGAATGGTTCCCAAGTCCCCACAAAGAGAGAGAAGGAAGCCAACACACGCAGTTTAGCAAACATTTAGGTTCTAACACCATTGACTGCCGTGATGAAAAGATTCATGCTGATCCCAGGGGACAGATAAGCAAATGTGTGAGCGGCTGTAACAGAGTGTGGAATGGAGCACAGGGAGTCACAGAGGAGGGAACAATTCATTCTGCCAGCCTGGCCTTTAAGGAGAGCTGCAGAGAGGGGCTGGCCGCTGAGCTGGGGCCTTAGAGAGTGAGCAGGGCTCTGCTGGGAGAGCCTGGAGGAGCTGTGGCTACAGAGGCTCAGAGGCTCGGAAGTCCTGTGGGCATCCTTGCTTTTCTCTGCTCAGAATCCCCTCTCCTCTCCTTTTCCCTTCTCTCATTCAACACGCTCCTGGTGGAACTGCCAATCACAGTCAGGCTCCACCCCCAAAGACAAGCACACGACGCAAGCCAGCCAATCAGACCCTCTCCTGATACGCTGTATCTTCCACAGAGCAGTGCCCTGACTTAAAGCTGATGGAGCAGAGCAGTGCATTCCTTAGTGTCCTAAAGAGGCCATTCACGAGGTCTTGCTGCTAGGTGTTCTGTGTGTTTATGTGACCGGGTGTGTGTGTGTATGTGTGTGTGTATGTATGTATATATATATATACCTGATGGGAAGAACCAACTCAGGAAAAGGCCCTGATGCTGGGAAAGATTGAAGGCGGGAGGAGAAGGGGGCGACAGAGGATGAGATGGTTGGACGGCATCACCAACCTGATGGACATGAGTGTGAGTGAGCTCTGGGAGCTGGTGATGGACAGGGAGGCCTGGCGTGCTGCAGGCCATGGGGTCACAGAGAGTCGGACACGACCCTGAGTCAGCGGAACTGATCAGGGTGTAGTGGGGAGGGTTTGTGTTAACATCTTTCCATTTTGTAATAAACACTTTTTACTTTGAAAAACCATCTCCCCTCCATTCCAGGTGACCCTGTACAACTGTTTGCCATGGTGTCCTGCCTTTTCTACCACTAGAGTGGACTTATGACCCAAGATGTCCAAACACAGAGATATTTCCAGGAATAGGCACCCAAACTAGACCAATCAGAATCTTTCCTTAGGTTTGATTTATGGGTCTCCCCTTTCTCTGGGGCCTTGAGCTGGCAGTGACCATGTTTCTGGAATCCATGGGAGAAGCTGTGTGTAGAATTAAGCCGGTATGCTTAATGGTGGCTGGTGGAGGAAGTGGGGAGAGACAGAGAGAGAGAGAGCTATGCTGAGATTCTTGTATCCAACATGCTTTGATTTCCAGTCTGAACCTTCAAATTATGTGAGTCAACCAATTCTCTTTAAGACTTATGCTACTTTGACTTCAGTTTCTGTCATTTGAAACTGAGTAGCATCTAGACTAACCCAGAAAGTTCCCATGGGTAGCAGAAATCTGGTCCTACTTGTACTCAGGAGACACCAGGGTGAGTATCTGGGTGGTACATGGAGGTGAGATTGAACACCAGGTGCAGAGGTTGGAAACCTCAAGAAAGATGTGTGGGCTCAGCCATGGCTTGGAGAGAGAAAAGCCTCAGCTTTTCATATGGGCCACGTGACCACTAGGAAGTACAGCCGTGGTGTACCAAGGTTCTTTCCCAAATGCCCTGGCCTGAATAAATCCTGAGGACTATGGGACAAATCCAAGGGAGGTGGAAGAGATGCCTCCAAAACATGACTTAAATTGCCCACCAACCTGGGTCAGGTGAGCCGCACTGATTTCATTTGGAAAGTTAAAGCAATGTGACATTTCATGGACTTAAGTGCCATGGGAAAGATCATATTAATGACCTGCCCCCTTCCTCCTTATCTTCAGCATCATCATCATCCATCTTTACCATCCCCATCATCACATCTCCCGAGTGTATGCTGCTTGACGTTAAATGACACCACATGTGAAACACCGACAAGCTCAGGCCCATCCCTTTCTCATTTTTCCTCACCAAGGGTTAAAACATCTTCAAGTCTTTTCCTACCCAGGATCACCTTGTTACACTTTGATGTTAGACACAAAACATCTTCAGATTGAGATCTGAAATAATTTGTCCATCAAGGCCTTAACTGCTGAGATAACAGAACAAAGGTGATCTAAGAACAGATGAAAGCAGATAAGATAAGTGTATTCAAATAGTAACAAAAGGCCAGAACTAGACAAGGAAAAGACTGTCAGTGAAGTAGACCACATGACATAAGATCTGCCAGACATAGTTTCAGAGTTCCGTATGTGGGAGAGGGTCTGGTCAGGGTACGATACCCCATAGAAGCAGGCTCCATGTCATGTCCAGAAGGAGTTGAATAATTACTTAACTCATAAAAAACAGACTAAGGGGGCGCAACAGTCGCGATCACTCATTAAATAAGTGTTTATTGAGCTTCTCTTATGTGCAAGGTTATAGTCAGATGAAGAACAAACCAGATCTGTAGTCTATCGTGCAGGTCTGCCATCCCACAGAGGAGACAGCTAGGTGCAGAAATATCTTTGACCCAGTGGAAAGTAATACGTGGCATCAGTTCAGTTCAGTTCAGTCGCTCAGTCGTGTCCGACTCGTTGCGGCCCCATGAATCGCAGCACGCCACGCCTCCCTGTCCATCACCAACTCCCGGAGTTCACTCAGACTTACGCCCATCGAATACATGGCATAGGAACCATAAATTTAGAGATAAAATTCTACAGTATTTGTGTTAAAATGTTTCAAAATGTTAAAAAAAATGAGTCAGGTGAAATAAGATGTTCATCTGGATCGGGGTTAATAAGAGATAGAATTTGAAGTTCACTACAAAAACCACTTACATGGGAAGGGAATGTCTAATGACCTTCCTCCAAAACCCATGTCTGATCTTCATTAGGAACATAAGAAACAAAGGACAGAACTAGGGAGCAAAGTGCGGGTGGCATTCGAGGCGAGCTCCTGTTCCCTCTCAGGTGGAGCTTCAGGTGACATTCTTAGCGACATGGGCAGGTACCTGAGAAGGGACTTAGCAACAGTGTGAACCACAAAACTTATCTTGACCTTGAACTTGGAGCCGGCCTTAGCACAGCCACTTGGGATAGCAGAGGTCTTTAGCGGGTGCTGGAGAGCCGTGGAATCTAAGCTGTATTCACAACTGGAACAAGGATTCATGGTGATTCACGGTGGGCGAATGAGGCTTCCTGTAGGCAGGTCCTGTAGACCCTAGGGGTAGGACTTGCTGCATTTCCTGTGTTTCTTCAGCCAGCTCTGCAGACCAGCACTTAAGCTTCAGCTGAATTTGAGTGTGTTTTTATAGGCAGTCCTTCTCAAATTTAATATGCGTATGAATCCTCTGGGGATTTTCTTAAAAGGCAGATTCTGATTCACTGAGTTGGGCCGGACTTCAAGTACTCAGGTAGGTTCCACTCCAGAATCAGGATCTGCATTTTAAAAAATTAGTTTTGAAATCGAAGTATAGCTGACTTACAATACTACGTGAGTTTCAGGTGTACACATAGTGATTCAATATTTTTATAGATTGTATTCCATTTAAAGTTAAAAAAAATGCTAGCTGTATTCCCTGTGCTGCACAATATGTGCTCGTAGCTTATTTACTTTATGCATAGTAGTTTGTAGCTCTTAATCTACTCCTATCTTTCCCTCTTTCCTCTGCTGACTAGTAACCATGAGTTTGTTCTGTATCTGTGAGTCTGTTTCTTTTTTGCTATAGTCACTGGTCTGTTTTATTTTTTAGATTCCACATGTAAGTGAAATCACACGGTATCTGTTTTTGTCTGACGTGTTTCACTAAGCCTAACAGCCTCCGAGTCCATGCATGTTGTTGGGAACGGCACGATCGTCATTCTTTGTGTGGTTGAGCAGCACACTAGTGTGTGTGTGTCTGTCTCCACCGTGTGTGTGTCTGTCTCCACCGTGTGTGTGCACATCTCACATCTTCTTTGTCATTCCTCTGTTGATAGACACTTAGATTATTTCTGTATTTTGGCTATTATAAGCAATGTTGCTACGGACTTTGGGTGTAGGTATCTTTTTGAATTATTTTTGTGTTCTGCAGATTTGTACCCAGTTTTGGGATTGCTGGATCATATGGCAGTTCTATTTTTAGTTTTTTGAGGAGCCTCCATCCTATTTTCCATAGTGGCCCTAAACGTGAGACCAGAAAGCAGAGTCTGCATTTTAGCCAGAGCCCCTGGGAGACTCTCACACACAGCACATTGTGAGCAGTGGTGCTGCTGTAAGCACGAAGGCTTTGCTTTTAGCGTGAAAGGCGGAGGTGGTCAGTATAGGTGGATCATCAAAATGTCCTTTCCCGTTACGTTATTTTGAATGGTTATTTGAAATGGTTACGTTATTTTGAAAGCCAAGGCACTGTTCTCAGCATCCCCCAGGGACACCTGGAGGTGTATTTGGGGTCTGGAGGGGTATTTGGGTGGCAACTGGCAGATGCTAGTGGAATCCAGCGGGTGCAGGTCAGGGACACTGCTAAGCATCCTATACCACCCAGGACAGCCCCACAACAGAGAAGTATCCAGTCCCAAATGTCAGTAGTGTTGAGGATGAAACCCTGCTGTGGAGGGATCAGCCTTGAATTTGGAGGGCTTGTCTAGTGTGGTCAATCCTGCATAAAGTCTCAAGTTAGCTCTGGATGTATCAATGCCAGAAGTCAGGCCACAGTCAGATTCTAGATCCACCCATGAAAAGGTGGTAGATTTTATAACAGGGAAAAAATAAAAAAGCAATGGACACTTTTACTCTAAAGACAACATGCCATCTGCCTCTAGTAAGGTATAGAAACGATGCAATTAAATTATTGTCAACTTGAAGGTTAAGGCAATTAAGGTGGGCTGCGTTTGTGACACTCTGTCTCTAGGGGTCCAGTTGCTTGGGAAATTAAAAAAGGAGCCAGAATAATTTGAGAAGTATGCCTCAGGGTTTCTGTTGGTTTGTTTTTTCAGTCTGACCAGGAGCAGTAGAAGAAGGAAAACAGAATCAAGGAAGTCAGGCAGGTGAATTTAGGGGAGAGAGTTCCTTAGAATAGGGATTCTCAAACTGTGGTCTCTCTTGTGGACACAGTGGGGGAAAGGGTGGGATGAATGGAGAGACTAGCATGGAAACATATACACTGTCACATGTGAAATAGATAGCCAGTGGGAATTTGCCTTGTGACTCAGGGAGCACAAACTGGTGCTCTGTGACCCCCTAGAGGCATGGGGTGGAAGGGAGGGAACGTGTGGATATCCACGGCTGATTCATGTTGATGTACGGCAGAGACAAACACACACTGTAAAGTAATTATCCTTCAATTAAAATAAATAACTTAAAAAAAATGTGGTCTCTTGGCCATCCCTGGTGGTCTAGTGGTTAGGAACCCGCCTGCCAGTGCCTGGTCTGGGAAGATCGCACGTGTCTCGGAGCAAAGTCCACAGCTCCTGAGCCCGCATTCTGGAGCCCACGCTCTGCCCAACAAGAAGCCAGGGCAGTGAGAACCGCACTTACTGCAATGAAGAGTAGCCCCCACTGGCCGCAACTATAGAGAAAGTCCAAGTGCAGCAGTGAAGACCCAGCGCAGCCACTGAATAAACAAATAGATAAATCTGAAAAGAGAAGAATGAAAACAAGATACCAGCAGCATCAGCAGCAGCCGGGACCTTGTTAGAAAGGCGAATCCCCAGACCCCACCGCAGGCCTTCTAAGCCAGAAACCCTAGGGGTCGGGCTCTGGAACTTGTTTTTACAAGCTCTGCAGGTAATTCTGATGCTCACTGCGGTTGCAGAACCACTGCTTTGGGAGAAAGTCTGAGATATTGGGAGATGGCCTAGAAACATAAAAGGGAAAAATGAGATCTGGAATCCTCCAACTGAGACTGAGCCAGAGAAAAATAATAGCCATAATCCCCTTAGATTTTAGCTTGCAAGGTAAAAGAGCCTTCTGTTTAATCTAATGTGCTTTGATGCTGGTTCTTCTTATCTGAGTGGTCAGTGGAAAGTTTTACACAACTAGGTCAAGGGTCCTACCTGCCAGACAATTGTAAGATGATACTGATTTTAAGATGTATCTTGTTATTTTCGTTCAGTCCATGGTGTCGCAAAGAGTCGGACACGTCTGACCGACTGAACTGACTGAAAAAATATCTAGAAGATTTTTTAAAAGTAATTATATAGTATGTTAGAAGGAGACAAACGCTATGAAAATAGAAAAAGCGTACTGCAGGTTAAGAGGAATGGGATGGGGAGAGGCGTTGTAATTGTAATTAGGTTTGGAGGTGGGGCTCACTGAGAAAGTGACATTTGAGACAAATTGAAGGACAAGAGAGCATCAACCACGTGGACATCTGGGAGAGGAGCCTAGCAGGCAGAGGGAACAGCCAGGGCCAAAGCCCCAGAGCTGAGGGGTGCCTGGCATGTTGGAGGACCAGTCAGGAGAGCAGGGTGTTCGGAGCAGACCGAGCAAGAGAGCGTTACACGTGGGACCGTGTGGGACCCTGTCACCTGCAGTGAGGCTTTGTCTTTTATTCCGAGGCAAAGAGAAATGATGTGACTCGCACATGACGTGATCGCTCCAACCAGAGTGCTGAGAAGAGGTTGTAGGAGGCAAAACCAGAAGCAGTTATCCAGGTGAGGGAGTCACACAGGCGAGGGATGGCGGTGGTTCGGACGAGGCAGGAGCTGTGGAGGCAGTGAGCAGTGGTCAGTTTCTGAACACAATTTGAAAGGAGAAACAACTGGATAAAGGATAGCAGGAGCCAAGGATGACTCCAGGGTTTTTCACCTGAGTCCCTGGAAGTGGAAATTGCTGTCGACTGAGATAATGCCGGGGGCCGGCGAGAGGCACTCCACTCCTGACAAAGGTCATGAGGAGGGAGGCTCGGCAAACGCAAAGGCGGGATCGAGCCTCAGGAGTCCCCCTGGATATTCTCGAGCATCTACCCGCCCAAAAACCAGAGTCTGCCTACTTTATTGCTTTGTGCTCTCACCTCTGACTTTACTGGGGGCTGTCCCCCACCACCATCTCGCTCTGTCTGACAAAGAGTTAACTTACAGCTCCAATTAATAAGTTCCTGGGCAATTAGGAGTGTTTAAATCCAAACTCCTCAGATAGCTCTCTAACTCGCCTGACAAGTTTACCCGGACTCCTATAGCTATGCATACGATTGTTTACAGTCTCCCAGCCTCGAGAGGCACGGGAAGCTTAAGATATTCAAATAGCTTAGAGCCTCTCAGACAGTTAGAAGCTGTCAAAATAAAACTAGTAAAAGATTTCATTGATGAGCCAATGCTTGCTGCCAAGTTTCCACATCCCCTGTATTGTATCCTTGAATGTGTATTAATACAGTTGGTATGTAGAAAAAATAAGTAGTGGCCTTGGTGTTAGCAACTTTAGACCCTTATGGTAATAAATTCCTTCCTTTGTTGTAAACCCATTACACCTCTGCCCTATAAGGAATGCAGTTTTATCTAACACCTTCGGAAGATGGTGCCAAACCTTAAAATAATTACTCTTAGAGAAAATAAGTCTTACGGTTGACAAACCTTTGTCAGAGTCATAAAATGTTAATAGGCCTTCTGGCCAGAAGATGATGTAAATCACCTAAACCTTTTGTATACAATAAATTTGCAGGAAAGATAAGTTTTTGAAAAGGATCAAAGACTGCTGATTTTGCGTCCCCTATTATCCTCTATGTGTAACTTAGGGTATAAAAACCCCTGTTGAAAATAAAGCTACGGGCCTTGCTCACCAAAGCTTGGTCTCCCCATGTCATTCTTTTCCTCAATTTCCAGCTGAGTCTCCATCTGGAGCGCGGAGGTCCTCTGTGACCATTTATTTGCCTGGGCTTCTAAGACCCACTCGAGAAGGTATCTAAGGTGGGGCACCTTCCGCTATTCGAGAGGGCGCCTGCGGCCTCCATGGTCAGAGCTAACCTGGTGTCACAGGTTATATTGATTTTCCGCGTAAACCAAGCTACTCAGCCTCTTTTCTCCACTGAATTTTCCTACTGAGCTATCCTCATTCTATTACTCTTTATATCTCTAATTAATATTTAAATAAATCGCCGACGCCGTCTCTCCTTCAAATACCCTGGATCAGCCGGGGCTGGACCTCGGCAAGATCAGTCCTGTGTGTTCATGGGCAGGACTGATGTTGAAGCTGAAACTCCAATACTTTGGCCTCCTGATGCGAAGAGATGACTCATTTGAAAAGACCTTGATGCTGGGGAAGATTCAAGGCGGGAGGAGAAGGGGACGACAGAGGATGAGATGGTTGGATGGCATCGCCGACTCAATGGACATGGGTTTGGGTGAACTCTGGGAGTTGGTGATGGACAGGGAGGCCTGGCATGCTGCAGCCAATGGGGTAGCAAAGAGTCGGACACGACAGAGCAACTGAACTGAACTGAACTGAGATGGGAAGATGGAGTGAAGCAGTTCTCTGGGGGCAGGTCAGGAGTTCACTCTTGGCTGTGTTGACTTTGAAATGCCTACTAGACACCCACGTGTGGGTAGGCAGCTGAAAAAGGCATCTCCGTTTATAGAAATGCAGGCATGAACTTGAAAGTCGTTAGTCAACAGACGATACTGAAAAGCCGAGAGAGCTGATGGTGTCATTGATGGAGTGGGTATGGAGACAGAGAGAGGTCCAAAGACAGCCTGGGGCAGCTGTGGAGGAGGCTGGGAGGAAGATGAGAAGGAGTGGCTGAGAGGGAGACCAGCAGCAAGTGGCAGAAGCCAAATAAAGAAGACGGGCCAGGGAGGCTAAGGGTTAGTGTGTGAAACGCTGTGATAGGCCCCCTGAAACGAGCCCTGGGAATTCACCATCAGACCAGCAACGTGGTCATCGCTGGTGACCTTAGGAAGAGCTGCTTGGTGAAGTTCTGGGAGTGAGGCTGGCTGATTGGAATGTATATCAAAGTCCCAGTGGAAAAGAGGTGGCCCCGTCAAACTGTAACTCAATGAGACTTTAATAAAGGGACTTTTGGCAAACATGTGGGCAGGTGTAGGGAAATTTGTTATGGTGGGGTAATTGTTACCATGGCCGCATCTGAAAAGTCAAAGTCAAAGTTAGTGGGCCAACAGAGAGGGTGAGAGTCGGAGCCAGGGGTGTGGGCTTCAGTGGGGGGGCACACCCAGCCCACAGAGAGGGCCCCAGGGGAGTAAACACCTTGACCTCACTCTCTGTCCTCCTCCAATTCTCTTGCTGGTCCTCCCTGGGGCCAAATCCAACAGGAAGCAAGGGGATCTACTGATGCAGCCATAGAGGTCAGCCTCCCAGGAGGCAGGCAGGACAGGGAACAGAACTGGAAGGGCAAACAGAAAATTTCCAGGACCGAGCAGTTTTGAGGAAGTAAGATTTGCTTGTTTATGTTTTCCCAGCATGTTTAATTCCCTTGTGCCTGATATTTTCAATAGCTGTTAAGAGAAAGAATACCCTATGATTTAAATTAAAGGGAAGAGCTTTTCAAGGACGACGACCAAGTCTGTGGGGCTGCCCCAGGAATCAGACATGCCGTGTCCCCTTTTCCACTTCCTGTTGCAAACAATAAAGGCTATTGGTATCATAAAAAATAAATAAGTGAAAGGAAAGAGACTTTTTAAAGTTAAAAGTGATGAAGTCATGAGAAATGTTATAAGTTTCTGTAGAGTGAATCTTTCAACACAAGGTTTTTTGAGAACAGAAAGCAAATGAGGCAACAAGAGAAGGACACAGTAGTCCTAAACAGAAACAGATTATCGTCTTTCTGGAAACTCTTTCCTCCAGTTTGAACTATGATGTCCTGGTTTTTCCTCATCTCACTCGCCACTCCATATCCATTGCAGGCCTCCCCCTTGACTTGATAAGAGTTCCCCCAGGTTTGGTCTTAGGCTCTGTACATGGAACCTGGACACAATGGTTGGCACTCAAACAACCATATTTAACCATGAGACACTACAGTTAGAATACCGGAGCAGCAAGACATAGGAAGCTCAGTGCTCCATGTCTGTGGACTCACTTTTACACTGAGGACTGCCTGCTTCTGAACTTCTTTTCTGTGAGAGAAAAATAAACTTCCGTCTTGTTTAAGACACCATTATTTCACAGCTGAACCTAATTCTGATACATCACCCCAAAACCAAAGCTGAAAACCCATTTCACATTCTGCTTCCCATTCCATGTTTAGCCTCATTGTCTAGCATAGAATATGAGAGGTTCTGAAGTGAGCTCAAATGACATCAGAAAGATATTCCAATAACAAATTCCAACCATAAGATGCTCCTCATTTGAATATAAATCCTCTCCCATGATCAAATTACCAAGAAGAAAGTAAAATCTGAAAACTACCCAATTCTAAATTGATTTTAAAATGCACATTTCCCCCTTCATTTAAATGCATCTGGATTTAAGGCAATTCAGATACACCTTAAGCACAAGGTGGAATCAAGATTGCCAGGAGAAATATCAGTAACCTCAGATATGCAGATGACACCACCCTTTTGGGAGAAAGAAAAGAACTAAACAGCCTCTTGATGAAGGTGAAAGAGAAGAGTGAAAAAGTTGGCTTAAAACTCAACATTCAAAAGTGAAGATCATGTCATCAGTTCCATCACTTCATGCAAATAGATGGGGAAACAATGGAAACAGTGACAGACTTTGTTTACTTGGGCTTCAAAATCACATGACTACTGGAAAAACCATACCTTTGACTAAATGGACCTTTGTTGGCAAAGTAATGTCTCTGCTTTTGAATATGCTGTCTAGGTTGGTCATAACTTTCCTTCCAAGGAGTAAGTGTATTTTAATTTCATGGCTGCAATCACCATCTGCAGTGCTTTTGAAGCCCCCCCAAAAATAAAGTCAGCCACTGTTTCCCCATCTATTTGCATGAAGTGATGGACCAGATGCCATGATCTTAGTTTTTCCAACGTTGAGTTTTCAGCCAGCTTTTTCACTCTCCTCTTTCACTTTCATCAAGAGGCTCTTTAGTTCCTCTTTGCTTTCTGCCATAAGTGTGGTGTCATCTGCATATTAGTGCCTAAAATTTTCAAACTGCATAGTTTTTATTTATCATCAGGATCTTTTCCATCTTCTCTTCCTTCTATATAATTTACTTTTAATTATATTTATTCATTCACTGTCTCCTCCTTCCTACCCATCCCCTCATCCCAGAGCAGGAAGCTTGGCCAGACATCTCTTTTATCTGGTGTGAGCTGAGCACGTGAACAGTGCTGGAACATAGCAAATGCTTAAGAAATGTTCACTGAATGACTGTACCAAGAATCTAGTAGATCTAATTCTATGCCCAATAAAAGAGGTTATTCTTCCTGGTCCAGTATGTGTGGAATGCAAACAAAAACTGATCA
Source organism: Bison bison bison (assembly GCF_000754665.1). Lineage (NCBI taxonomy): Eukaryota > Metazoa > Chordata > Mammalia > Artiodactyla > Bovidae > Bison > Bison bison. The sequence goes on from NW_011495069.1 coordinate 2,732,973, forward strand.
TATGTTAGGTGCCAGAGAAAGCATCGATTAGGAACTTCCCTGGTGGTGCGGTGGACAAGAATCCACCTGCCAGTGCAGGGGACACGGGCTTGATGTCCGGTCCAGGAAGATTCCACGGGCCGTGGAGCAACTAAGCCTGTATGCCACGACTACTGAGCCACCTGTGCTGTAAGTACTGAAGCCCATGGGCCCAGAGCCCGTCCTCCACAACAAGAGACGTTGCTACGGTGAGAAGCCCAGGCACCGCAGCAAAGAGTAGCCCCTGCTCGCCAACTCGAGAAAGCCCTTGCAAAGCCATGAAGACCCAGCACAGCCATAAATAAATGAACCCAGCACAGCCATAAATAAATGAACAAACAAAATTTTAAAAAATCAATTTTTTAAAAAAGTAAAAATAGTCTGGATTTGGTCTACAACACAATAGGAAGCAGTAATAACTAACAAAAGAAGAAAGAAAAGCCTCCAGTCACTGGAAAAGGGAATTCTTCTAAATGACTCTCATATATATGAAGATATTCTTAATATTGCAGAATGCTGGAAATAATAATGAAAGCAGCATTTCACAGCTACAGGCTGCAGATTAAACTGTACACAGAAAATGGATAGCCTTAGATGCTTTCATAAGTGAGGAAGAATGAGATGAATACATTAAGCATTCTGTGCAAGAAGTTAGAAAAAGACAAAACAGAAAGACGGGTAGGAAGGATACAACAGAGACAGCAGACTGTAACGAGTAAAAAAGAAAAACAGTGGAACTGACAAGTCAAAGAGCTGATTTAAGAGGGGAAAATATCTAATGATAAAATCTGTGTGTTTAATAAAGACAAAGGGTGTGTGGGCTTAGTCGCTCAGTCATGTCTGACTCTGTGTGACCCCGTGGACTGTAGCCCACCAGGCTCCTCTGTCCATGGGATTCTCCAGGCAGGAATACTAGAGTGGGTAGCCATCCCCTTCTCCAGGGGATCTTCCCAACCCAGGGCTCAAACCGAGGTCTCCTGCATTGCAGGCGGATACTCTACCACTGAGCCACCAGGGAAGCCAAAGGGGAACAAAGACAAAGCAGGACCGAACAAATGTGCAAAGTCAGAAGTGCGAAGAAGTAACCATGGACGGAGCAGCGATAGGTGCGTCTTCTCTTCCCTTCTCCTAGGGCTGGGGGCTGGGTATCTTTTGCCGACAGACCAGTCACCACTGACCCACCGAAATGAGGTTGTCCAGCTTCTCAGGGGTCAGTTGCAACACTGGGGGTATATCCCGTTGTCCCCTGAAGGCAGCTGCGTGTGGCTTCCCCACATCGAACAGCAAACCTGTGCCCTGCTTTGTCGTTTCTTCCACAGTTAGCAGCGGTCTCTTTCTGGTCTTAAACAAGGGCTCAGGTCTGAAGTCTTCTCCTTAAGGTCTGAGAGAGGCTTCTTGATTCTCAGGACAACTGAGCAGATGCCGCTGGGTTTCTACTGTGAGTGTTGCCTCTCCCTTATGACCAGACAGGATCCTTCCACCCACCACTGCCTCCTGTCCTTGAGTCAGGGGGCAGGTAGGGGTCCTCTCTAGCTTGGCTGGGGGTTTGCCTGCTGCCCAGCCCTGGCTGTTTCTGTCTTGGGACTGGGTAGATTCTCCTTAGTTCTTTGGCCAGGTGATGGAGGATGGCTGAATTGGTCTGTGTGGTGGGGAGGAGATGTAACAGCTAGGGTGCAGAACACAGTGAAATCCACCGCTGCCAGCTTTGGGTGTTGGGGAGTCTGCTTAGTAGCCCTGGGAGTCAGGAAGTCTTTCCTCAGCTCTTGAGGCAGAGGAGTCAGAATTTGAGCCCATCCAAGACCAGACTGAAGCCAATGGTGACAGAGGAAGAGGAGGCAGAGCAGAGGTGGGGGCAGCGTCCAGGTGAACTTTGAATGGTGGCAAGAGGATTGGTCAGTCTACCACCAGCCATGGTGATGCTGTTTCCCCAGTTCTCTGCACGGCCCAGTCTCTGGACTGCCCATCCAGGAAGCTGCCCAGGTGCCAACACCACCTCTCCTCATGCCTGCTGTTCTCAGTGGCAGTCAGCAGGCTCTGAACCACTGGGAATTGGCCTTTTGTTCAACCATCCAAGGCCTGCCATAACGCCAGCTGCCAGACAAGCACAGGGACCTCCCATCTCCTTCTTGCTCCTTGGGAGCTCTCTGTTATCTGCCTCTGTTTATCAGTCTCTGTATTTGCTTTCCAGTCCATCCTAAAGGAGATCAGCCCTGGGATTTCTTTGGAAGGAGTGATGCTAAAGCTGAAACTCCAGTACTCTGGCCACCTCATGTGAAGAGTTGACTCATTGGAAAAGACTCTGATGCTGGGAGGGATTGGGG
>NW_011495069.1:2735411-2750306 GCF_000754665.1 Bison bison bison
GAGGAGAAGGGGATGACAGAGGATAGATGGCTGGATGGCATCACTGACTCGATGGATGTGAGTCTCAGTGAACTCCAGGAGTTGGTGATGGACAGGGAGGCCTGGTGTGCTGCAATTCATGGGGTCGCAAAGAATCAGACATGACTGAGCGACTGAACTGACTGATGTTTGCTTTCATTTCCTATGCCTGCTTGAAAATTACCACAAAGTTGGTGGCTTGAAGACACCACTTTTTGTGGCGTAAGATGGCAGATAAGAAGGACATGCACTCATCTTCTCCTGCGAGAACTCTAAAACTACAACTCTCTGCTGAACAACCGTCCACTGGAGAATGTTGGATCCCACCAATAAAGATACCCCATGTCCACGGGCAAAGGAGAAGCCCCAGCAAGATGGCAGGAGGGGTGAAATTGCATCTAGAATCTAACCCCATACCCACCAGAGATACTCAGAGGGCTCAAACAAACCTTGTGTGCACCAGGACCCAGAGACCCCAGAGAAGCTGAGCCAGAACTGTGTTTGGGTGTCTCTTGTGAAGGTACAGGTCAGCAGTGGCCTGCTGCAGGGGCAGGGGCTCTGGGTGCAGCAGACCTGGGTATGGCACAAGCCCTCTTGTTGGAGGTCACCATTAACCCCACCATAGAGCTGCCAAAACTTAGTCAGGAATGGGGAAATAGACTCTTGGAGGGCACAAACAGAACTTTGTGTGCACCAGGACCCAGGAGAAAGGAGCAGTGACCCCACAAGAGACTGACCCAGACTTGCCCGGGAGTGTCCAGGAGTCTCCGGCAGAGGCGTGGGTCAACAGTGGCTGCTGCAGGCTGGGGCACGAGTGCATGGGACCTTCTGAAGGAGGTCGCCTTTATCTTCATTACCTCCACCATAGTTTGGCTTCAAATCAAACAACAGGGAGGGAAACAGCCTTGCCCATCAACAGAAAATTGGTTTTAAGATTTACTAAGTATGGCCCCGCCCATCAGAACAAGACCCAGTTTCCCCCCCAATCAGTCTCTCCCATCAGGAAGTTTCCACAAGCCTCTATCCTTCTCCATCAGAGGGCAGACAGACTGAAAACAACAATCACAGAAAACTAACCAAACTGATCACATGGACCACAGCCTTGACTAACTCAATGAAACTATGAGCCATGCCGTATAGGGTCACCCAAGATGGACGGGTCATGGTGGAGAGTTCTGACAAAACATGGTCCACTGGAGAAGGGAACGGCAAAACACTTCAGTATTCTTGCCTCAAGAACCCAATGAACAATTGAAAAGGCAAAAAGATAGGACACTGAAAGATGAGCTCCCCAGGTCAGTAGGTGCCCAATATACTATGGGAGATAAGTGAGAAGTAACTTCAGAAAGAATGAAGAGACGGAGCAAAAGTAAAAACAATACCTAATTGTGGATGTGACTGGTGATGGAAGTAAAGTCTGATGCTGTAAAGAGCAATGTTTCATAGGAACCTGGAATGTTAGGCTCATGAATCAAGGAAAATTGGAAGTGGTCAAACAGGAGATGGCAAGAGTGAACATTGACATTTTAGGAATCAGTGAACTAAAATGGACTGGAATGGGTGAATTTAACTCAGATGACCATTCTATCTACTACTGTGGGCAGGAATCCCTTAGAAGAAATGGAGTAGCCATTATAGTCAACAAAAGAGTCCAAAATGCAGTACTTGGATGCAATCTCAAAAATGACAGAATGATCTCTGTTCGTTTCCAAGGGAAACCATTCAATATCACGGTAATCCAAGCCTATTGCCCTGACCAGTAACGTGGAAGAAGCCGAAGTTGAACGGTTCTTTGAAGACCTACAAGACCTTCTAGAACTAAGACCAAAAAAGATGTCTTTTTCATTATAGGGCACTGAAATGCAAAAGTAGGAAGTCAAGAGATACCTGGAGTAACAGGCAAATTTGGCCTTAAAGTACAAAACGAAGCAGGGCAAAGGCTAACAGAGTTTTGCCAAGAGAACACGCTGGTCATAGCAAACACCCTCTTCCAACAACACAAGAGAAGACTCTACACGTGGACATCACCAGGTGGTCAACACTGAAATCAGACTGAATAATCTTTGCAGCCAAAAATGAAGAAGCTCTATATACAGTCAACAAAAACAAGACTGGGAGCTGATTGTGGTCAGATCATGAACTCCTTATTGCCAAATTCAGACTTAAATTGAAGAAAGTAGGGAAAACCACTAGACCATTTAGGTATGACCTAAATCAAACCCCTTATGATTATACAGTGGAAGTGAGAAATAGATTTAAGGAACTAGATCTGATAGACAGAGTGCCTGATGAACTATGGACGGAGGTTCATGATATTGTACAGGAGACAGGGATCAAGACCATCCCCATGGGAAAGAAATGCAAAAAAGCAAAATGGCTGTCTGGGGAGGCCTTACGAATAGCTGTGAAAATAAAAGATGCAAAAGGCAAAAGAGTAAAGGAAAGATATAAGCATTTGAATGCAGAGTTCCAAAGAATAGCAAGGAGAGATACAAAAGCCTTCCTCAGTGATCAGTGCAAAGAAATAGAGGAAAACAATAGAATAGGAAAGACTAGTGATCTCTTCAAGAAAATTAGAGATACAAGGGAACATTTCATGCAAAGATGGGCACAATAAAGTACAGAAATAATATAGACCTAACAGAAGCAGAAGATATTAAGAAGAGGTGGCAAGAATACACAGGAGAACTATATAAAAAAACATCTTCATGACCCAGATAAGCACGATCGTGTGATCACTCACCTAGAGCCAGACATCCTGGAGTGTGATGTCAAGAGGGCCTTAGAAAGTATCACTATGAACAAAGCTAGTGGAGGTGATGGAATTCCAGTTGAGCTATTTCAAATCCTGAAAGATGATGCTGTGAAAGTGCTTCCCTCAATATGCCAGCAAACTTGGAAAACTCAGCAGTGGCCACAGGACTGGAAAAGGTTAGTTTTCATTCCAATCCCAAAGAAAGGCAATGCCAAAGAATGCTCAAACATCACACAATTGCACTCATCTCACACGCTAGCAAAGTAATGCTCAAAATTCACCAAGCCAGGTTTCAACAGTATGTGAACCATAAACATCAGATGTTCAAGCTGGTTTTAGAAAAGGCAGAGGAACCAAAGATCAAATTGCCAACATCTGCTGGATCATCGCAAAAGCAAGAGAGTTCCAGAAAAACACCTGCTTTATTGACTACACCAAAGACTTTGACTGTGTGAATGACAACAAACTGTGGAAAATTCTTCAAGAGATGGGAGTACCAGACCACCTGACTTGCCTCCTGAGAAATCTGTATACAGGTCAAGAAGCAATTGTTAGAACCGGACATCGAACAACAGACTGGTTCCAAATTGGGAAAGGAATACGTCCAGGCTATATATCGTCACCCTACTTATTTAACTTTTATGCAGAGTGCATCATGGGAAATGCCAGACTGGATGAAGGACAAGCTGAAATCAAGATGCTGGGGGAAATATCAATAACCTCAGATATGCAGATGACACCACCCCTACGGTGGAAAGCGAAGAACTAAAGAGCCTCTTGATGAAAGTGAAAGAGGAGAGTGAAAAAGTTGGGTTAAAACTCAACATTCAGAAAACTAAGATCATGGCATCCAGCCCATCACTTGATGGCAAATAAATGGAGAAACAATGGAAACAGTGACAGACTTTATTTTCTTGGGCTCCAAGATCACTGCAGATGGTGACTGCAGCCATGAAATTAAAAGAGGCTTGCTCCTTGGAAGAAAAGCTATGACCAATCTAGACAGCATATTAAAAAGCAGAGACATTATTTTGCCAAGAAATGTCTGTCTAGTCAAAGCTATGGTTTTTCCAGTAGTCATGTATGGATGTGAAAGTTGGTCTATAAGGAAAGCTGAGTGCCGAAGAACTGATGGGTGTTGGAGAAGACTCTTGATGGTCCCCTGGACTGCAAGGAGATCCGACCAGTCCATCCTAAAGGAAATCAGTCCTGAATATTGATTGGAAGGACTGATGCTGAAGCTGAAACCCCAATACTTTGGTTATCTGACATGAAGAACTACTCATTGAAAAAGACCCTGATGCTGGGAAAGATTGAAAGTGGGAAGAGAATGGGACGACAGAGGATGAGATAGTCAGATGGCATCATTGACTCGATGGACATGAGTTTGAGTAAGCTCTGGAGTTGGTGATGGACAGGGAAGCCTGGCGTGCTGCAGTCCATTGGGTCGCAAAGAGTCAGACACGACTGAGCGACTGAACTGAACTGGTGGCTTAAAATGGCACACACTTGAATGAAAGGCCATTCACAGCAACGTAGATGGACCTAGCTATTATCGTATTAATCGAAGTAATCGGAGAAAGACAAGTGTCATGTGGTAGCTTAGTCACGTTTGCTGCTGTTCAGTGGCTCAGTCCCCTGAGAAGGCACCCTGAGTCTCTGAGAGTCATGCAGAGTCTCCCCTGCTCAGTTTACTTATCTCCATTTCTTTAGGGCTTCTTTTTTTTTCTAGGTTTGTTACCTTGTTCTTTCACTTTGAACATGTTCCTCTGTCATCTTATTTTGTATGATTGCTCCGCTTGTGTCTGTGAATTTTGGAGGGCCAGTTTACTGCCTGAGTCTTGAAGGAGTGTCCTGGTGTGGGAGAGTCCATCTGCAGTCTGTGTGTGCCCGGTGGCTTTGGTGGGGTCTCAAGAGAGCATGGGCAGTGTCTTCTCGTGGGGGGTACTGGTGGCCAGCACCCTGGTGGGAAGTGGGGCTGGTGCTGGAGAGACTAGAAGTGGAACAGAGTGTGAGATGTGGGAGCTTCTCTCAGGCTCAGAGACAGCTCCTGCCCTGTTGGGGGTGTGTTTGAATGGTCCCTGAGGGTCTAGAGGTGGAGCCCCAGGGAGATGAACTTCTCCCTGGAAAGATGGAGATTTCTGCTTTGCCTGGACGGGGGGTGGGGGCAGGGTCCCAGGGCTAGAGCAGCAGTTCTGAGCTGTACCCCTTCTCCCTGGGCATGTGATGGCAGTCTTTGCCTTGGCTGAGAGGGCGGGGGTGGCACCAGCCTGGGGGGCTAGAGCTGTACTTCTGAGCTGGCTCTCCGTCTCTCTGGTGTGTGTGATGGTGGTTATTGCCTGGATGGGGTGCAGGGCTGGCAGAGGTCGCGCTGGAGTAGGAGGCTGGTGTGGGCTGGGGAGGGCACTGGCCTGGTCCTGGAAGGCTGGCCGGAGCACTGACAGTTTCCAACCTGCTGCCTCTGTGCTGGGCCTGGGAACAAGCAGATCTGTGTGCCCAATCTTTAAGAGCAGGGTCTCAGCTTCTTGTAACCCTCGGGTAAGCCCTACTGATTTTCAGACCAGCCTAAAGAGGGTTCATCTTCCCAGGGCCAGACCCCAGGGCTAGGGTGCCTAATACGGGGCTCGAGGGCCTCAGTCCTTAGGGAGGGTCCCCAAGCCTCTGACACCGCCGTCCTGTTCTGGGGTGCTCATTAGAGGTGTAGGTCCTGACTAGATTATCTTCTCCCCTCCTACAAGACTCTGCGTGATTCCGTATTTATAACCTTGATTGTGGAAGAGCCATTCTGCTAGTCTTCAGACTGTTCTCAGAAAGAGTTTCTTTGTGTGCAGATGTAGTTTTGATGAGTTCATGGCGGGAGGTGAACTCAGGGTTTTCCTCCTCTGCCGTCTTGATCCCTCCTGTGTTATTGTTATTCAGCCGAAAGTTGTGTCTGACTCTTTGTGACCCCATGAGCTGCAGCACGCCAGGCCTCCCTCTCCTTCACTGTGTCCTGGAGTTTGTTCAAACTCGGATCCGTTGAGTCAGTGATGCCATCCAACCATCTCATCCTCTGTCACCCACTTCTCCTCTTGCCCTCAGTCTTCCTCACCACAATTCAAAAGTATGAATTCTTTGGCGCTCAGCCTTCTTTATGGGCCGACTCTCACATGACTACTGGAAAAGCCACAGCTTGGACTATACCCCTTTACTGGCGTTTCTGCTTTTTAATACGCTGTCTAGGTTTGTCATAGCTGTTCTTCCAAGGAGCAAGCATTTTTTTATTTCGTAGCTGCAGTCACTATCCGCATTGATTTTAGAGCCCAAGGAAAGAAAGTATGTCACTGTTTTCACTTTTTCCCCTTCTGCTTGCCATGATAGCCTGATTGGCTTTTGTTAAATCCTTAGTGCCTGGTTTTATGCCTGGAACACTGAATGCTCAATAAATGTCTTATTGAATAAGTGGATGGAAAGTGGAAATAACAATATTATTTACCTCATAATGTTGCTAAGGGGACTAAATGAGGAAATGCAGTTAAAACGCTTGGCCGAGGATGTGACTCAGAGTAAAAGTCAGGGAGTGGGAGTTGCCGAGACGCGTTGCTTTTGCTGCCATTGTCACTGTGTTGTCAGCATCCTGGCTTCTGAGCACTTTCCTTCTCATCACGCCCTCATTCGAATGGAAACTGCTTCCAGGCCGTGACCCAGTTGCAAGGCGGGAAAGTCCCTTTGCCGGTCAGCTGGCTCTTTCAGCTCCTCCAGGCCGCGTAGTGTGGCTGATGTGACTTCTTTCCCTTAGGGAATGGAATTCATCACGGAAGGAAGCTTTGCCCTTGAAAGGTTTCCTGGGCTAGGCTTGAACTAAATGTGGGAAGCTCAGATAGTCTAGATTTGATTTTCCAGGTCTTCAGAGACCAGTAGAGTCACCACTTCATTGGCCAAAAAAAAAAAAAAAAAATGGAAATAAAGTAAAGATGTGCTTTGGGGAAGGTGACCAGAAAAGGGGCTGATTTTTTCCCTAAATGTTCAGCCTCTCCCGAAAGAGCCTCTTCTTTGAGACAAATCCTTTTCTCTGAGTCCACTCTCAGAGTTTCATGAGCCAAGACAGGTAGCAGTCCCATTATCAGACCCGTGTAGACCAAGCCCCCCTCTTTGGGATGAGGACTTGGCAGCCAAGCCAAGTGCCTGCCCAGAGCCTATGGTCGTCCTTCTGGATTATGATCTGAATGCCCGTGACTCTGGATTTCCTTGCCCAGGTGGCCCTGAGTCACCTCTAGGATCAGTGGGTTGCTTGCTCAGGGTTATCCTTTTGAGTAAAGGTGGCATTTGCCACACGAGCAAAAATAAGCCAAAGAGACTGAGGAATATCTGAAAGGGGTGTGGGGGGAAGGGCATGACAGGTATCAGTTAAGATTTTAGAAGTAACTGCAGCAGTGGCTATTTCACCGACCTTTTGGAAAATGTGAACGTATTTTTGGCTTCTTTGGGTGTTTGTCGCTGCACTGGGGCCGTTGTCAGCTGCAGTGATCGTGCGCTCCTCTCTGGTTGCGGGGTGCTGGCTGCTCACTGTGGCGGCGTCTCCTGTTTCAGATCGCAGGGTCTGGGGCACTCGGGCTTCTGTGGTTGGGGGCACAGGAGTTTAGCTGCTCTGCGGCATGTGGCATCTGCTCAGACTGGTGAGTGACGGAACCCATGACCCCTGCATCGGCAAGTGGATTCTTAACCACTGGACCACCAGGGACGCCCTTCGCTAACCTTCTTAATGAAAATGTTTTAGGAGATTTGGATTTGAAGGACTCTGACCCCTGGCCTTGTGCCTCCCTTTCAGTGTAGAAGTGGGGCATCTTGTTATCACAGGAAAACAGAGGCCGCATGCTGTGGAGGGAAAGCTGGATATAGAGCAAGGGCTCAAGTGGATCTGAGTGGCCCAGGGTGGTGACTGTGGTTGGCACCTTTTAGGTGTCTCCCCGAATTCTTGCAGCCCCACCTGTGTCCTGGACCCTCCGCGGTTGCTGCATGCAGGCCAGGCCCCTAGCTAACAGTGGGCCAGGTGAGGTTTCTATTACCATTCACTCACTTATTCACCTAATTAATGGCCTGTTACGTCATATATAGACTATTTTAAGTCTCAGATGGTCACTTTTCAGCCACTCAGCATGAACCTGACTTTACTTACTATCCGGCAGCGTGTGCCCATTTAATTCCATCTTAAAACTGAAGACAGATGTCAAGAACAGACTTTTGGACTCTGTGGGAGAAGGTGAGGGTGGGATGATCTGAGAGAATAGCATTGAAACATGTATATTATCATATGTGAAATAGATCACCAGTCCAGATTTGATGCATGAGACAGGGTCCTCAGGGCTGGTGCACTGGGATGACCCTGAGGGATGGGATGGGGAGGGAAGTGGGAGGAGGGTTCAGGATGGGGGACACATGTACACCCATGGCTGATTCATGTCAATGCATGGCAAAAACCACCACAATATTGTAAATTAGCCTCCAATTAAAATAAATACATTTAAAAAACCCCAAACTGAAGACAGAATCAAAAGAAGAATGAGTTTTGAATTAGGTACAATCTCTGTTAATATAACCAAGAGATAGCAATACTTGAGAAATGGGTATTTATGCTGGTCAGATGATATAAACTAGGACCCAGGGGCCCAGCTGAGCTGTGTGTCAGCAGGCACTCACACTGACGCCCCAGGAAAGATTAAATTATCACGGACAGTGGACAGAACAGACTTTGGATCAAGATAGCTCTGGGATCGAATTCTCACTCTGTCACTTACATGCTGCTCAGGCATCACTCCGAGTGTGTGCAGGTGTGTGTGTGTGTTTATAGGGGAGATTTCCAGAAGCTGTTTTGCTGAACAAAGGATTAATGCTTTTATAATTGACCATGGTTTCTCCTCATAGCGTATTGGTTTGTAAAACACCAGTTTTGTTTTATTTGATTCTTTTACCCCATTTCTTTTTCCATCTCCACCACCAAGTATCCTTCATATATTTTCTTTTTCTTTTTTAGATCTATGGTTCCTTGAAAAGTATTTAGTATCTCTGCGTGTGTGCTTTTAAATTATACACAAGCGAGTGCACTGTATATTTCCCCTTTTCTTCTGCCAAGATTGAAAGATGGCATAGGCTGCTGGCTTCCTTTGCCAACACCAGTCTGGCAAAACTACAGATCTGAGGGAGAAACGTGGATTTGAAGAACAGAACTGACGCAAGGTCCTATAAGGAGGCGTGAAGCTGATCTCGGCTACTCAGCGTGGGTGTGTGGAACAGGCCAGCTCTGCCCTGGAGCAGGGGACGCCTAGTCCTGGCAAGGACCGGGCAGGTTCCTAAGTTCTTCCTCTCCCTTTGCCTCTTTACCCCAGAAGCCAGAGATGAGGCGCTCCTGTTCTGGAGGGAATAGTACGTGTGTGCTCAGCTGCTCAGTCCAGCTCTTTGTGGCCCCGTGCACTATAGCCCGCCAGGCTCCTCTGGCCATGGGATTTCCCAAGCAATCATACTGGAGTCGGTTGCCTTTCCTTCTCCAGGGAATCTTTCCAACCCAGGGAGGTGATAGTAGGGCTGTCCAAAAACCCTGCTGGGGTACGAAACTGTTGAAAACAATACAGGCTGCTCAGTGACCAGAGAGCATTCATTCTTTCATCTCATCTTTCACTACGCCCTCCTCCACCGCATCCCCCAACCCCAGGGATGGTTGATTTCAACCTCAGGACGTGACCTCCTGCCACGGCTGCTTTTTCCCAGGTGTTTAATGAGGAAAGCACCTGAGCAGAGCACCTTCCGGGGTGGTGGCAAATGGCGATCATCAAAACTAGGACTCACCCCCTCCTCTTGCCCTAAATTCTCCTCGAGGCACACAAGCCATGCCCACTAAAGAAAAGGAGACATTCTTGACAATGCAGACCATCTGAGCAGAATTATCAGGATGCATGAGCAGAAAATTAAAATGAGCATGTTAGACACACGTAAGTAGATAAGGGAAGATAGTCACACTGTAAGTCAAGAACAAGAAATCATTCAAACAAAATCTAAGTGTAAATGTTAGTTTTGAAGAATATAGTGGTGGAAATGGGAGAACCAGATGAAAAATGACACAGGGGTTTTTATTTGCTAATTTTTAAAGTGTTTATTAAATTTGTTACAATATTGTTTCTGTTTTATGTTTTGTTTTGTTTTTAGCCACAAGGCATGTGGGATCTTAGCCCCCTGGCCAGGGATTGAACCCCGGTGAAGTCTTAACCACTGAACTGTCAGGGAAATCCCTGACACAGGGATTATAGATTGAACAATCCTCCTAGGAAGAAATGCAAAGAGAAAATATTGAAAATAGAAAATAAAATCCAAGAGATGTGGAGGATAGATGTGTCAATATCCAGATAATAGAAGTCTCAGAAGAAAAATGGAGGAAAGGAAATATTCAAAGAAACAATATAAAATTCTTGTACTTAAAGGTGAAAGGACCTAAGAATGCATACAGGAAAGATAAGGGAGAACTGATAAACAGACATATTGCAGTGAAAATTAAGACCATCAAAGACGAAAAGGGAAATTCTTTTTCTTAATTGTAGTACACTGTGTTAGCTCTAGGGGCACCACCTGCTGACTTGATGTCACTGTATATGACTAGATGAGCACCATCTACTCACCATCTGTCCCCACAGTTATTGCAATATTACTGATTGCATTCTCCATGCTGTGTATTTCATCTGAACGACATTTATTTTGTAAATGCAAGTTAGTTTGCACCTCTTAGCCCCTGTTCTATTTCACTCATCTCCTATTGAAACACACTCCTGCCCTCTGGCAATCTTTGTATATAAGTCTGCTTCTGTTTCTGTTTGTTCACTTGTTTTAAGGTTCCACTTTCAAGTGAAATCACATGGTATTTGTTTTTCTCTGTGGAACTTATTTCACTTAGCATAATACCCTCTAGGTTCATCGATGTTGTCGGAAATAGGAAGATTCTTTCTTAAGGCCAAATAATATTCCATTGTACGAGTAAACTGTATCCTTTTTATCCACTCAACTCTTGATGGGTACTTTGGTTGCTTCCGTCTCTTGGCTATTGTAAGCAATGCTGCAATAAAGATAGGGATGGAAATATCTTTTCAAATCAGTTATTTTGTTTTCTTCAGAAAAATACCCAGAAGTGAAATTGCTGGATTGTATGGTAGCTCTATTTTTAATATTTTGAAGAACCTGCGTACTATTTTCCATAGTGGCTGCACCAATGTGCATGCCCATCAGCATGTGGAAGTGTTCCCTTTTCACTGCATCCTCACCAACACCTGTTATTTGCTGTCTGTCTGATAACAGTCATTCTGCAGATGTAAACTGATATCTCACTGTGGTTTTGCTTTGCATTTTTGTGATGAGTAGTGATGTGGGCTGTCTGTATGTTTTCTTTGGAAAAATGTCTATTCATGTTATCTGCCCGTGTTTAAATCAGGTTGTTTTCTATGACGTTGAGTCTTATGGGTTCTTTGTATATTTCGGATATTAACTCCCTATCAGGTACGTCATTTGCAAACATCTTCTCCCATTCAGTTGGCTGCCTTTTCATCTTGTTGATAGTTTCCTTTGCAGTGCAAGAGCTTTTCAGTTTGATATTTATTTATTTTTGCTTTTGTTTGCCTCCCCCGAAGAGACAGATCCAAAGAAGTTGCTAAGACTGGTGTCAAAGAGCATACAGCCTATGTTTCTTTCTAGGAATTGTATGGTTTCAGGGCTTACATTTAAGTCTTTAATTCATTTTAAGTTTATTTTTGTATATGGTATCAGAGAGTAGTCCAGTTTGATTATTCTGCACACAACCGTCCAGTTTTCCCAGCACCATTTATTGAAGAGTTTTTTTCCCCATTATATGTTCTTGTCATCTCCACTGTGGATTAATTGCCCATATAAGCGGAAGTTCACTCCTAGGCTCTCTGATACATGAGTCTGTGTTTGTGCCGTATCATACATTTTGGGAACATACGGTGTTTACCTTCTGTAACTGTAGTATAGTTTGAAATGAGTGAACCTGATTTCTCTAGCTTTGTTCTTCTTTCTCAAGATTGTTTTGACCGTTCAAAGTCTTTGTGTTTTTCATAAATTTTAAAATTATTTGTTCTAGTTTTGCGAAAAATTCTATTGGTGTTCTGATAGGAATTGAATTGATTCTCTGTGTTGCTTTGAGTAGTGTGGTCATTTTAGTAATATTAATTCTTCCAATCCAGTGGGCACCATATATTTTCCCCTTTTTTGGTGTCATCTTCAATTTCTTTCATCACTATCTTATAGTTTTATGACTACAGGTCTTTTACCTCATTGGTTAGATTTATTCCTAAGTATTTTATTCTTTTGATGCAATTGTAAATGGGATTGGTTTTCATAATTTCTCTTTCTGATAGTTCATTGTTAGTGTATAGGAATGCAACATATTTCTGCACATTAATTTGTATCTTGCAACATCACTGAATTCATTTCTTAGTTTTGATGTTTCTTTTTGTGGGATCCTAAGGGTTTTCTATATATAGTATCATGCCATGTGCAAACAATAACAGTTTACTTTTTCCTTTCCAGTTTGAATTCCTTTTGTTTCTTTTTCTTATCTGATTGCTGTGGCTAGAACTTCCAATACTGTTTTGAACAAAAGTAGTGAGAGTAAGCATCCTTGTTCTATTCTTGATCTAAGAGGAAATACTTTCAGCTTTTCACTGTTGAGTATGATGTTAGCTATAGGTTTGTCATTGTTCTTGTTGTTTAGTTGCTAAGTCCTGCCAGACTTGTTTGAGACCCTATGGACTGTAGCCTGCCAGTCTCCTCTGTCCATGAGATTTCCCAGACAAGAATACTGGAGTGACTTGCCATTTTCTTCTCCAGGGGAATCTTCCCAACCCAGGGATTGAACTTGCATCTCCTGCATCAACAAGCAGATTCTTTACCACTGAGCCACCAGCGAAGCCCTGTAGGTTTGGCCATTATTATGTTGAGGTTCAGTTAAGTTCAGTCACTCAGTCGTGTGTGACTCTTTGTGACCCCATGGACTGCAGTACACCAGGCTTCCCTGTCCATCACCAACTCCCGGAGCTTGCTCAAACTCATGTCCATCAGGTCGGTGTTGCCATCCAACCATCTCATTGAGAAGGTAACAGGCAGGAAGGCTTGCTTTGCTATGCTGTTGCTAAGTCGCTTCAGTTGTGTCTGACTCTGTGCGACCCCATAGACGGCAGCCCACCAGGCTCCCCTGTCCCTGGGATTCTCCAGGCAAGAACACTGCAGTGGGTTGCCATTTCCTTCTCCAATGCATGAAAGTGAAAAGTGAAAGGGAAGTCGCTCAGTTGTGTCTGACCCTCAGTGACCCCATGGACTGCAGCCTAGCAGGCTCCTCCATCCATGGGATTTTCCAGGCAAGAGCACTGGAGTGGGGTGCCATTGCCTTCTCCAGGCAGGAAGGCTAGGAGCCCCCACATGGAAAAAATAGGCTGCAAGTGTCAGATTTTTTTCCATTCTCTATACAAAATTAAGAGGAAGTTTCTTTTAAAATTCTGGGTTGCCATGACGACACTTGGTTCCTCCTGAGCTTAATTTTCTCAAACTTTGCGCTAAGCAAAAGGCTTTTCTTATGAAATGCTTTTCTTAAGCTCTGTTAGTGAGCTATGTATCTACCTTAGATTCTGTCTTTCTTCAGGTTGGCTGCACCTAAGACTGAGAACTGACTTGACAAGCCAGTATGTTTTACTCAACAAGCCAGTATGTTTTACTCAACAAACCAGTATGTTTCACTCTTGCAAATGTTCCCTTAAGCTATGTTAGTGAGACTATGCATTTGCTAAGAAACCTGCCTTTCTTCAAGATTCATGTCAATCGTTTTATGGCCTGGGATGACTCACCTAGTTCCAATGTTATCTCAAAATGCATGTTGTAGGTGAGGGGCCTGGTGCCACTCTGAGTTTTGAGGCATTTCCTTTCTCTAATTAGCAGCCTGCTAGTAGGTATATAACTTCCTGCTAAAGCCTAGCAGGGCACTCTTTCTGCCCCTTTCTGGTGTAGATGTCAGGAGCTTTCTCTATCTCTTTTATATTTTAATAAGACTTTATCACACAAAAGCTCTGAGTGATCAAGCCTTATTGGCCCCAGATTGAATTCCTCTCCTCCGGAGGCCAAGAATCCCAGCGTCTTTCATAGCTCAGCAACAATCTTTCATCATCCTCTATCGTCCCCTTCTCCTCCTGCCTTCAATCTTTCCCAGCATCAGGGTCTTTTCTAGTGAGTCACTTCTTTGCATCAGGTGGCCAAAGAATAGGAGCTTCAGTTTCAGCATCAGTCCTTCCAATGAATATTCAGGACTGATTTCCTTTAGGATGGACTGGTTAGATCTCCTTGCAGCCCAATGGACTGTCAAGAGTCTTCTCCAACACCACAGTTCAAAAGCATCAATTGTTCACAGTCAAAAGCATCAATATGGTGAGGTATGTTCCCTCTATGCCCACTTTGTGGAGAGTTTTTTTTAAAATCATCAATGTTGACTTTTGTCAATAGGTTTTAATGCATCTATTAAAATGATCATATGATTTTTATTCTTCAATTGTTAATATGGTATATCACCTCCTTTGAATTTCAAATATTGAACTATCCTTGTATCCCTGTGATAAATTCCACTTGATCATTGTGTATAATCTTTTAAATGTTTTATTGAATTCAGCTTGCAAATATTTTGTTCAGGATTTTTGCATCTATGTTCATCAGTGATATTTGCCTGTAATTTTCTCTTTTTGTTATATTATTGTTGGGTTTTGGTATCAGGGAGATGCTGCTGGTCTCATAGAATGTGTTTAGAAGTATACCTTTGGCCCATTTTTTGATTGGGTCATTTATTTTTCTGGAGTTGAGCTGTAGGAGTTGCTTGTATATTTTTGAGATTAGTTGTTTGTCAGTTGCTTCATTTGCTATTATTTTCTCCCATTCTGAAGGCTGCCTTTTCACCTTGCTAATAGTTTCCTTTGTTGTGCAGAAGCTTTTAAGTTTAATTAGGTCCCGTTTGTTTAGTTTTGCTTTTATTTCCAATATTCTGGGAGGTGGGTCATAGAGGATCCTGCTGTGATGTATGTCGGAGAGTGTTTTGCCTATGTTCTCCTCTAGGA
>NW_011495069.1:2751422-2771996 GCF_000754665.1 Bison bison bison
AGCTTTTATTATGTTGAGGTATGTTAAATAGACATTTCTCCAAAGAAGACATACAGATGGCTAACAAACACATGAAAAGATGCTCAACATCACTCATTATCAGAGAAATGCAAATCAAAACCACTATGAGGTACCTTTTCACGCCAGTCAGAATGGCTGCGATCCAAAAGTCTACAAGCAATAAATCCTGGAGAGGGTGTGGAAAAAAGGGAACCCTCTTACACTGTTGGTGGGAATGCAAACTACTACAGCCACTATGGAGAACAGTGTGGAGATTCCTTAAGAATCTGGAAATAGAACTGCCTTATGATCCAGCAATCACACTGCTGGGCATACACACTGAGGAAACCAGAAGGGAAAGAGACACATGTACCCCAATGTTCATCGCAGCACAGTTTATAATAGCCAGGACATGGAAGCAACCTAGATGTCCATCAGCAGATGAATGGATAAGAAAGCAGTGGTACATATACACAATGGAGTATTACTCAGCCATTAAAAAGAATACATTTGAATCAGTTCTAATGAGGTGGATGAAACTGGAGCCATTATACAGAGTGAAATAAGCCAGAAAGAAAAACACCAATACAGTATACTAATGCATATATATGGAATTTAGAAAGATGGTAACAATAACTCTGTGTATGAGACAGCAAAAGAGACACTGATGTATAGAACAGTCTTATGGACTCTGTGGGAGAGGGAGAGGGTGGGAAGATTTGGGAGAATGGCATTGAAACATGTATAATATCATGTATGAAACGAATCACCAGTCCAGGTTCAATGCACGATACTGGATGATTGGGGCTAGTGCACTGGGACGACCCAGAGGGATGTTATGGGGAGGGAGGAGGGAGGAGGGTTCAGGATGGGGAACACATGTATACCTGTGGCGGATTCATTTCGATATTTGGCAAAAGTAATACAATATTGTAAAGTTTAAAAATAAAATAAAATTAAAAAAAAAGAAGTATACCTTCCTCTTCAATTTTTTGGAATAGTTTAAGAAGGATAAGTACTAACTCTTCTATAAATGTTTGGTAAGATTCACCTGTGAAACTATCTGGTCTTGGCAATTTGACAGAGGAATTTTATATTCATTTGAGTCAAATAGTAGAACGTTTGGGTTTATATTTTGTAAGTGTTTTATTTTGTGAAAGTAGTAATCTGAGCAGATCAAAGACCAAAAGGTCTGGTCTTTCACCAAAGATAGTTTGGGAAGCACCAGATTTGACTAAGGTTTGGCAGGCTTTTCCTGCAGAAGGCCACACATTCTCTGTTGCAGCTCTTCAACTACGCTGTTGTAACATCTAAGCAGCCATATGAAATGGATTTTGGAAAAAATGAAACCATATGAGACATTTATTGCCACTAAAATATAAATTTTATATCATTTTAATGTATCACAAACATTATTCTTCTTTTGATGTTTTTTCAACCATTTAAAAATGTAAAAACCATTCTTTGCTTGCAAGCTGTACAAAAACAGGCAGTAGAGAGATTTGGTCAGGCTGTTTTCCAATCCCTGGATTAGGCTATATTGTCTCTAATAATTGGTGTTTGTCTTAGGGAGAGAAATGTTTGTATGTGTTTGATGATGCTAATTTTTAAATGGGAAATACATTCATACTGCTAAAAAACAAAACAATATGAAAAATTATATATTGAGAGGTCTCTCCCCTCTGTGCCCACCACATTTCCCTCTCGGACAGTGCTGCTCTTTACAGGCAAGCATTGAAATTAACTTCTGGTCTTTTCTTTAAATGTTTATGTCAATATTAGCAAACACATAGTCATATTCCCACCCTTTCCTACATAAATGTAGCACACCATTTATATTCCCCCACTCTGCTTTTTTTGCTTGCTACCATATCCTGGAGATTTTCTGTATTGTAACAGAGGAAATGTCCCTCATTAAACAGGTATATTGTATTCCACTTGAAGTTGTACCCTTGTTTATCTAACTCTTCCTATCTACATGGACACTTGGGGATATTTCCAACCCAATTAAGAACAGTGTAGAAATGATGAAAGTTGCTCACAAATTACTGTGCATGTGCTTGTGAACCTTCATAAGGTATATTTCCAGAAGTTCTTTGCTGAGCCAGAGAATAACTACATATCTAATTTTGATAGATATTGGCAATTTAGTCTCTGTGGGCATTGCGCTCTCCCACCAGCCATCCATGAGAGGGCTGATTCCCCACACAGCCTTGGCAATAGAGCATTGTCATACTTTTGGATTTTTATCCATTCTAGTAAATAAAAGTAGACCTGGGAATGGCGTAAGCCGTCTTGGAGGAGGTTGCCGTTAACCCCACCATAGAGCCGCCAGAACTTACACAGGCCTGGGGGAACAGACTCTTGGAGGGCACAAACAAAAGCTTCTGTGTGCCAGGACCCAGAAGAAAGGAGCAGTGACTGACCCATAAGAGACTGACCCAGACTTGCCTGTGAGTGTCCAGGAGTCTCTGGTTGAGGCGTGGGTTGGCAGTGGCCTGCTGCAGGGTTGGGGTCACTGAGTGCAGCAGTGCATGCTTGGGACCATTTGAAGGAGGTCACCATTATCTTCATTATCTCCACTGTAGTTTAGTCTCAGGTCAAACAACAGGGAGGGAATACAGCCCTGCCCATCAACAGAAAATTGGATTAAAGATTTACTGAGCATGGCCCCAACCATCAGAACAAGACCCTATTTCCCCCTCAGTCTCTGCCATCAGGAAGCTTCCATGAGCCTCTTATCTTTCTCCATCAGAGGGCAGACAGACTGAAAACCACAGTCACAGAAAACTAACCAAACTGATCACATGGACCACAGCCTTGTCTAACTCAATGAAACTATGACCCATGCCACAAAAGACAGATGGGTCATGGTGGAGAGTTCTGACAAAATGTGGTCCACTGGAGAAGAGAATGGCAAACCACTTCAGTATTCTTGCCTTGAGAACCCCATGAACAGTTGAAAAGGCAAAAAGTTAGGACACTGAAAGATGAACTCCCTAGGTCAGTAGGTGTCCAATATGTTATGGGAGATCAGTGGAGAAATAACTCCAGAAAGAATAAAGAGACAGAGCCAAATCAAAAACAGCACCTAATTGTGGATGTGACTGGTGGTGGAAGTAAAGTCCAATGCTGTAAAGAGCAATGTTTCATAGGAACCTGGAATGTTAGGTCTATGAATAGAGGAAAATTGGAAGTGGTCAAACAGGAGATGGCAAGAGTGAACATCGACACTTTAGGAATCAACGAACTAAAATGAACTGGAATGGGTGATTAATTCAGATGACCATTATATCTACTACTGTGGGCAAGAATGCCTTAGAAGAAATGGAATGGCCCATTATAGTCAACAAAAGTCTGAAATGCAGTACTTGGATGCAATCTCAAAAATGACAGAATGATCTCTGTTCATTTCCAAGGGAAACCATTCAATATCACAGAAATCCAAGCCTGTGCCCTGACCAGGAATGCTGAAGATGCTGAAGTTAAACGGTTCTATGAAGACCTACAAGAACTTCTAGAACTAACACCAAAAAAAAAAAAAAAAATGTCCTTTTCATTATAGGGGACTGGAATGCAAAAGTAGGAAGTCAAGAGCTACATGGAGTAACAAGCAAATTTGGTCTTGGAGTACAGAATGAAGCAGGGCAAAGGCTAATAGGGTTTTGCCAAGAGAATGCACTGGTCATAGAAACACCCTCTTCCAACAACACAAGAGAAGACTCTACACATGGACATCACCAGATGGTCAATACTGAAATCAGATTGATTATATTCTTTGCAGCCAAAGATGGAGAAGCTCTATACAGTCAGCAAAAACAAGACCGGGAGTGGACTGTGGCTCAGATCATGAATTCCTTTTTGCCAAATTCAGACTGAAATTGAAGAAAGTGGGGGAAAACCACTAAACCATTCAGGTATGATCTTAATCAAGTCCCTTACAGTCATATAGTAGAAGTGAGAAATAGATTTAAAGGATTAGGTCTGATAGAGTGCTGATGAACTATGGACGGAGGTTCATGACATTGTACAGGAGGCAGGGATTAAGACCATCCCCAAGAAAAAGAAATGCAAAAAGGCAAAATGGTTGTCTGAGGAGGCCTTACAAATGGCGGAGAAAAGAAGAGAAACTAAAGGCAAAGGATAAAAGGAATGATCCACCTGAATGCAGAGTTCCAAAGAATAGCAAGGAGAGATAAGAAAGCTTTCCTCAGTGATCAGTGCAAAGAAATAGAGGAAAACAATCGAACAGGAAAGACTAGTGATCTCTTCAAGAAAATTAGAGATACCAAGGGAACATTTCATGCAAAGATGGGCTTGATAGAGGGCAGAAATGGTATGGACCTAACAGAAGCAGAAGATATTAAGAAGAGGTGGCAAGAATACACAGAAGAACTATATAAAAAAGATCTTCACAACCCAGATAACCACGATGGTGTGATCACTCACCTAGAGCCAGACATCCTGAAATGTGATGTCAAGAGGGCCTTAGGAAGCATCACTATGAACAAAGCTAGTGGAGGTGATGGAATTCCAGTTGAGCTATTTCAAATCCTGAAAGATGATGCTGTGAAAGTGCTGCACTCAATATGCCAGCAAACTTGGAAAACTCAGCAGTGGCCACAGGACTGGAAAAGGTCAGTTTTCATTCCAATCCCAAAGAAAGGCAATGCCAAAGAATGCTCAAACTACTGCACAATTGCACTCATCTTGCATGCTAGCAAAGTAATGCTCAAAATTCTCCAAGCCAGGCTTCAACAGTTCATGAACTGTGAAATTCCAGATGTTCAAGCTGGATTGAGAAAAAGCAGAGGAACCAGAGATCAAATTGCCAACATTCTGGATCATTGAAAAATTAAGAGAGTTCCAGAAAAACATCTACTTCTGCTTTATTGACTATGCTGAAGCCTTTGACTGTGTGGATCACAAGAAACTGGAAAATTCTGAAAGAGATGGGAATACCAGACCACCTGACCTGCCTCCTGAGAAATCTGTATGCAGGTCAAGAAGCAACAGTTAAAATGACATGGAACAACAGACTGGTTCCAAATAGGGAAAGGAGTACATTAAGGCTGTATATTGTCACCATGCTTATTTAACTTCTATGCAGAGTACATCATGGGAAATGCCAGGCTGGATGAAGCAAGCACAAGCTGGAATCAAATTGCCAGGAGAAATATCAATAACCTCTGATATGGAGATGACACCACCCTTATGGTAGAAAGCAAGGAACTAAAGAGCCTCTTGATGAAAGTGAAAGAGGAGAGTGAAAATGTTGGCTTAAAACTCATCATTGAGAAAACTAAGATCATGGCATCTGGTCCCATCTGCATGGCAAATAGTTGGGGAAACAATGGAAACAGGGAGAGACTTTATTTTTCTGGGCTCCAAAATCACTGCATTTGGTGTCTGCAGCCATGAAATTAAAATACGCTTCCTCCTTAGAAGAAAAACTATGACCAACCTAGACAGCATATTAAACAGCAGAGACATTACTTTGCCACCAGACTTCCCTGGTGGCTCAGACTGTAAAGTGTCCACCAACAATGTGGGAGACCTGGGTTCGATCCCTGGGTCAGGAAGATCCCCTGGAGAAGGAAATGCCAACCCACTCCGGTACTCCTGTCTGGAAATTCCCATGGGTGGAGGAGCCTGGTGGGCTACAGTCCATGAGATTTCAAAGAGTTGGACATGACTGAGCGACTTCACTTTCACTCTACTTTGCTAACAAAGGTCTGTCTAGTCAAAGCTATGGTTTTTCCAGTGGTCATGTATGGATGTGAGAGTTGGACCATAAAGAAAGCTGAGCACTGAAGAATTGATGCTTTTGAACTGTTGTGTTGGAGAAGACTCTTGAGTGTCCCTTGGACAACAAGGAGATCCAACCCGTCCATCCTAAAGGAGATCAGTCCTGAATATTAATTGGAAGGACAGATGCTGAAGCTGAAACTCCAATACTTTGGCCATCTGATGCGAAGAACTGACTCATTGGAAAAGACCCTGATGCTGGCAAAGATTGAAGGCAGGAGTAGAAGGGGATGACAGAGGATGAGATGGTTGGATGGCATCACCGACTTGATGGACATCAGTTTGAGGAAGCTCTGGGAGTTGGTGATGGACAGGGAGGCCTGGTGTGCTTCAGTCAATGGGGTCTCAAAGAGTCAGACACGACTGAGTGACTGAACTGAACTGAATAAATAAAAATGGTGTCTCAGTGGAGACTTCATTTGCCAGTCTCTTATTATGAGTGAGAGTAAACAGCATCAGGGCTACAACTAGCAAGGGTAGCCTCTTTCTGCAGAATTACAAAAAGGGTCCCACTCTTAGAAGGTGAATTACAGAAGGCAGTCTCTCTGGGTGAATGCAGAACTTGCTAAAGTTCAGCTCCTATCCATGCCCCATAAGCCCGGTGCCTTTGTGGGACCCACAGCCAGCAACTCCGATGATGATTATTAAAGAATTAGATGTGTCTGGGCCCAGGTGGGAATATCTCAGAGGAGCCTTGGATGACAAGAGGAGACTAGCATCCAGGTGAGGGCAGGACCAGCTACGTAATTTGAGGGTCCCCGTACAGAGTAAAATGCTGGATTCTACATCATTAACAATTTTGCGATGGCTGGGACAGAGCCGTAGACTAGGTGCAGTGCCCACTGGGACTCTGCCTGGGTCACAAGCCCAGGAAGCCAGCCCTGGGCAAGGGAGCAAGTGCCCTGAGAGTCCCACTGGTGGCCAGCGTTACACTGACCCATCTCTGGGCCAGCAACATAGGAGAAGAATGTATATCACAGGAGGCTTGGACTATAGGCCCCCAGACACCAGGAACAACGCTTCTGTTCTTTCCCAACAGGCCAGCAGGAGCTGCTCTTATCCAAGGTGGGAGAGGTGGAAGGCTGGGTTTTACTTGTAATAATAAGGACAGATGGAGACAAGCTAGAGCTGGTACTTTACACCCATTATCGCTTTGTTTTTCCCTCAAGCCCATGAACTTGGGACCAAAGTGATCTCTATTTAGATGAGGGTGTTAAGGCTTAGGGAAGTGGTGGTGCTGGGGATTTGACTCAGCCTGTCTGGTACAAAGTCTGTATTTCTAACCCCGTATACTCTACTCTCTTGTACTAGTTTATTCTTACACTAGAAGTGCCTGTGATCACCCCCCCCTCCCCCCCGCACACACACACAGTTTGCCAAATGAATTGCTTTATTCGGAAGAGCCAACCAGGAATGTAGCTGCTGTGGTTAAACATGACGTTGGACTTGATTCAAGAGTAGGAGTTGGGAAAAAGTCTCTGGCTGCCCAAGGAAGCAGGGGGAAGGAGCCAGCATCATGCCAGAACTTTGAGCTTCTCATTCTGGATAGAAAGCTTCAGTCTGGGGAGGAGAAGGGCTCCTGGCTGGTCTCTAGGGTGGGAGAGGGGTTTTTCTGTCATTTGCTGGTGAACGTGGCTAGGGTAGGAAGTGAGGTGC
This sequence comes from Bison bison bison, assembly GCF_000754665.1. Classification (NCBI taxonomy): domain Eukaryota; kingdom Metazoa; phylum Chordata; class Mammalia; order Artiodactyla; family Bovidae; genus Bison; species Bison bison. The sequence goes on from NW_011495069.1 coordinate 2,758,887, forward strand.
TAGAGAAGGAAACTCGGCATTGGTTGGCAGGGCTTCCAGGATGAAGGCTTTTCAGCACTTGGGGGTACTCCCAAAGCACAGAAGGTTGTTGTAGTATTGGAGATTTTTATTGTAGGTCTTCAGGTTTTTATCTAAACAATCGGCAGCTCTTTTATCACATTGACACAGCCGACGCTTACAGTAGTCCTGATCACCTGAAATCACAATAAAATAAATGCAGGATGGGGGTTTGTTAAAATTCTATGGATTCTTGTGTGAATTCTAGGGGAGAAGACACAGCCCCTGTTTTCCCAGTTCCTAGTTTGAGACAAGCACTGATGTCCAGATATTTCTGACTGATGGGGAGACAGAACTCCTGCCCTCAGGAAGCCCACACCCCGTCTCATGGGGACACCAACAGTCATGCACTGGGATGCTGTGAACAGCCTTGCTGTTAGACACTGTCTCTTTCTTCTCCCCAGCAGATGTGTTCAGGTGCATAGCCCCTGGCTCCTGAGGTCTGGGAATGGGTCTTGATGGGTGAAAGCCAGTCATGGTCATCCCTGTTTCCTCTGTAGTTATGAGTGTCCAGGGAGCATGTGCTCTTGCCCTGACCAATGAGCCACAAGGGAAAGTCTGCTGGACACTTCCAGGAAGGATGAATTTCCTCTCTCAAAAAGAAAGATTTGCAAAAGGAAAGCCATGACTCTTGGAGCCCTAGACTGTGCCTTGGAATCACACAGCCAGTGTGGCAGAGCAGAAGGTTGGGAAAGGACTGGATCCCTGGCAACATAGCTGAGAAGCTGCCCCCGCCCTGGCACTGCCCTCTCCCAGACTCTGTTACAGGCGAGTCAGACTTCCTCACTCTCTGAGCCTCTGTTAGGTGGGCATCTTGTTGCTTGACACCCAGAGCCTGCTAAAGCCACAGAGCCCTGTGGAAGGTCATGATGGGAAGACATGATTTCTGATCTTAGAGACCTCAGGCTGTTGAGGAATAGTCCGTGGTTTTTCAAAATCTCACTCATGGGTCAGTAGGTCTGGGGCACTAGGCAATTCCTTCAAGCCACCACCCATCTCTCTCCTCCCCTCCAAAGCCAAACTTGCTCCAGAACTCTGTCTACACTCACGACCTCTCTTCACTTCCCACCCACCTTCCAATCCGCTCTAATCTGGCTTTGCCCTACAGATCCATGGGAGCAACTCCCACTGAGGTCCTCAGTGGTCTTTCTGCCTCTAAACCGAAGTAACTCGGTCAGCCCTCATCCTGGAGGACCCCTCTGTGAAATCGGCTGCTGTTAATCCTCTCCTCCTGGCCCACTCCTCAGCCTTCTTGTCTCCTCCCTTCCTTCTCTGACTGTCCCTCCTTTGTCTCCTTTCTGGGCCTTTAAACACCAAATGAGTGGGTACCTCCAACTCTCCTCTCTCTGCGGCTGCCTCCTGCATCTGTGTCCAGACTCTCCCTGGAGCTGCCAGTTTCTTCATCCAGCTGCCTTCTGCCTATCTCCCTGGATGTTCTGGAAGCTTCCGAACTCAACACGCTCCAAATGGAATGGCTCCTGCCCTCTCCTACCAGGCCCTCCTTGGTAGAACCATCCACAAAATGGTATAACCAATGCAGCAGCTCCCAGGCACCATAACCAGTCCACCACGAAGCTCTACCAATCCGATCTCAAATGCATCTCGATGGCACTCTCCACCCCTTGCATCCTGACCCACCGTTGCTAAAGCTCAAGAGCTTGCTGTCTCTCCTTTGCATCATGACAATGCCCCCCCCCACCCTCCCCTCCCCGCACCCCGCCAGTTTCATCTGTCAGCATCTACCCTCAGACAGAGTAAGTATGAGATGCAAGTATGATTATACTACTCCTTTCGTTAAGAGCTCCCTAATTCTTTAGGACATAATCTAAATACAATATGGCCTGGAGACTTGACCTAGCCCCTTCCTGTCTCTCCAGCATCATCACTCACCACCCTGTCTCATCCTCACCTTTTCTTTTAGCAGCACAGAATTGTTGCAGTTCCCTCTAGCCCCTTGTCCCTGATGTATCCTCTTGTAGGGATGCTCCCAATGCTCCTTCCTCCGACCCCTCTCAGCCTTGAAGACTCAGCTTGGAGATCACCACTTTCAGGAAGCTTCCAGACTTCCATGACTCTCAGGCTGTGTTCAGAGCCCTGACCTTTTTCTTACTTCCCATCTGAGACTATCATGTTAGATTTTGATTTTCTTTTCTTCTCAGTCCACCAGGAACTCCTTGCGGTAGGGACACGGTCCCTTTTTTCTAGCTTGGATGCCCAGCGCAGTGCCTGGCCCAGCGGACACTCAGTAAGATAAACAGGAGAGGCTGGGTAGTGTTGTAGGTCTCTTTTCTTACCACAAACGATTTGGCCCCGTTGGAAAATAAAGTTGTAGCTCTGGGAGCTGGTGCGGCATCCGCGTTTCCGTAGGTTTTCATAGCAACAGTCATGTACCCTGCAACACCTATGACAAGACTGAGCTATTGGGGCTGACTCCCAGAAGCTCCAGGGAGCCCAGTGCCCTGTGGTCTCAGCCCCTTGGCTCTGGGACATTGGAATAGTTTACAGCAGAGTTTCCAACAAGCTGGCTGCTTTTTAGGCCGGGACTTCCTGGGTTCTATGCTGATGGGACTAAAGCAGGAGGCTTTAGCTCCCACCCACGTTGGGGCCACAAGTGGGCAGAGGGCAGGGAGGGCTGGGGGTGGCCTCACCAATCTGTTGCATCCTTGGGGGTTCCTCTGTGACCCGCACCACAGTGACAACCATAGAAGCCATAACTGATCGCAGGTTCCTTTCCTGTCGTGAACTTGATCATTTTCTGGAAATCTGCCAAACCTCCATGGACCTGCAGCAGGCCTGGAAGGACGGCAGCTGGTGATGGGGCCTGGGACCCTACGAGCTCCTCCCTCTGCCTCTCCCTGCCACCCCTTGCCCCCACTTCTGAGAGAGGGCCAGATGCGGTGGGAAGGGAAGCTGGGGGAGGAGGGTGCCTCCCTCCCTGGGCTGTGCCTCTTGTGGCCAGAGGTCAGGTTCAAGTCTTACCGATGGCCATGATCACTGCCAGCAGCAGGAGGGTCTTCATGCTGAGGGTTCTGTGGGGAGAGATACAGACAGACCAGCCTAGATCCTCTAACAGGCAGTCCAGCCTCTGCCCCGGCCCCTGCTGTCCTGTTCACATTCAACGATCTTGATGAAGAGAGTCTTTAAAGGAGATCGCAGACACGCTTTTCCATCCCAGGCAGGTCCAGCGTGACTGCCTTCATTGGGCATGCAGGATACGTGCAGGGGGCACCTCCCAGCTTTGTTACACGACTCGCTGGGCGAGACCACCTCTCCCCCGTGGTACGCTGCTGAGACCTCCGTGCTCCTCACCCTCCTGAGAGTTCCGGGGAGGCTGTGACCAGGCCATTCCACCAAACTGGGAGACCCCAGAAGTCGTAGGCTGTGTGTCCCCCAGCGTACGTAGCTTACTCACCCCCACACTGGAGTCAAGGCTTGGGAATTCTGCTCATGGGGTTGGATCTGAAGTGTTTTTCTCCAGAACTAAAGCAGCACCATCTCTTTTACCCTTACACTTTTATATGCACAAACACACACTCACACACACCTCATGAATACACACACACATACTCTGTGCTCATCTACGAGTGTGGGCATTCTTTAAAGAATATATTCAAGTTCCAACACAACACACCTGTGCACACATACCCTCTTGTCATACCAAATCAAGCACGTGCAGGCCTGTGCTCGTGGGTGCCTGCATGTGCATGCACATGCCTTACACACACACACACACACACACATACACTCACACACACACACTATAGCCACTCTTGAACTTAGCCAGTGATCAGGGACTGAGTATTCATTTCTGGCTATTTACTTCTCAGAGGATTCCAAGTTAAAATCGCCTTGTTTATTCTGAGCTCCAGTTAAATAGCTGATCCCTCTGGAAGCTTGGGGGTTGGTGGGGTGGGAAATAGGGTGGGTGTACAGCCCGTTATTGGTCTCAGAGTTTGGCATCTCCCTCACCCTAGGCGACCCTCTCTTTTTCCTCTCAGTTGGCCTTATAGAGCTGAGGTTTTTCCATCCTCATGTGCCATTAGCTGATGCCAAAATTGTGGATTATTTTGTCATCTTTCCTGTGGGTGTCCCTCCTGAGTGAATAAATTCCCATAACCAGGTCTGGGTGTGACCCTCCTGAACCCACTTCCAGGAGAGGGCAAGGGCCATCTGCTGCTGACCAAGGATTTTTCCTTTCTGCTGCTAAGCCGGCCGTCTGGGGATAAGAAACACGGTATGTACTGGTATTCATTCATTCCATAAGCCAGTCATTCACAGGAAGTATGTACTAAGGCTCTTCAAAGTGGGAGGAATCATATAAGCCTCTCAGGAGGCGATGAGAACTTGTCCTGTGACCTGGGACACTGGGGGCCTGGGGACCCCAGCAGGGAACGGACTGCAGGGGAGCAGGTGGTCCCCTCCTCCGACTGGGACCAGCGCCTCCACCCTCTCCTCTCGCTTCTGTATATTCTCCCCTTCCCCCATCCCCCCGCCCTCTGGAGAAAGCCAGAGGCTGCCCTGGGATTTCCCCTCCACGCACAGCTGCCACCTTCTCTCCTGTCCGCACCTGTTTGGAGATGGAGCTGGTTGAGTCTCCTTGGATCTGTTGCTTCTTCTTTTTCAGTCTCAGGCAGACAGTGACTCTAGTTTTCACTTCTGAAACTCTTTCCCAGCCCTTTCATAGTGCTTGAATTCAGCTCCCAAGGCCTTCAGCTAACACTTTCGAACACCCATCCCCTCAAAAGCCAGTGTGGCATGGCTATGTTGCCCATCATCATTCTGCCTTCTCCTTGCACCCCCACATTCCCCAGGCCCCCCTCCAGGTTAGGCCCAGGAGACTGAATCTGGCTAAGAAGATGTGGGCATCAGTGCTGAGGGCCACTGCCAGGCTGCAGTGAAGTAAATATGGGCACCATGCCCCAGTATTTCTGTGCCCCCCAGGATGGGACCAAAAGCTGGGGGCAGCTTGGGTCCCTGAGTCACAGCATGGAGGACACCCATCAGAGAAAGGCCCGCAGACCCTCAGTGATCTTTGTCTGCATGAGAAATACAAGTTTATTGTGTTAAACCACTGGTCCTTGAGATCAGTGACTGGGAAAAACTGTTGCATGCTGATCTCAACCTCTCAATAGCTAGGGCCATGGCTGGACAAGACCGTAGGGTTGTTACTACTGCAAGATGCCCTTCAGCAATAATCATCAGAGAACTTTGAAAGAATAAAGGCTTATTACTTACAGGACCTGGAAGTTACACGGCACACCCAGGACCCCACAGGGAGGTCAGAGTAGAGAGAAAGCTGGAGATCTCAGGTCTGGGGTTCCGCTTTTATTGGGATCGAAGGTGGGGCCTAGGGTTTTGTGTGCTCACCCTTTATTGGTGAATGTAAACCACATGAGTGTCAGTGTAAAGCATGGGAAGAGGAACAGCGTGTGGCCCAAAACAGTCAAATTACCCCAAATCTCCAATACAAAGGCGTCTTAGTGAGGGGAGGCATATGGCCCTTTATGTAGTCATGTGGCTGGCAAGGTGTTTATTCTAGACAGTGGTCTTTGAAGTGGGTGGCTGGCAATCAGAGGGTATCAATCTCTAAGGTTATCAGGAATTTACTTTACCCAAAACTAAACAAACCCCCAAACAACGGTCAGGATGTTATGGAACCGAGGTCCAGCTGCTTGGCACTTGAAAGACAATAAAGAGGAGATGTTGGTGGAAAGGAGTTTGTTTTATGTTGGATGCCGGCAAAAGGGTGGGACAGGGTTGCAGAGGACAGCTGCCTGTCCAAAGCCAGACTCCTGAGAACAATCAGATATGGGCTTTTATAGAGAGGAAAAGCGTTACATGTGTAAACATATATGTCAGCTCTCAGAACCATCTTGAAATTGGTCATCAATGGTTTAACCAGCATCATCTTGATTGTTTTAGGAGCATTTTATCTTTACTGTTTTAGGAGCCCACAAAGCCTTCCCTTGTGGCTCAGCTGGTAAAGAATCTGCCTGTAATACAGAAGACCTGGGTTTGATCCCTGGGTTGGGAAGATGCCCTGGAGAAGGGAAAGGCTACCCATTCCAGTATTCTGGCCTGGAGAATTCTATGGACTCTATAGTCTATGGGGTCTCAAAGAGTTGGACATGACTGAGCGGCTTTCTTCTTTATTTTCTATAGTCAAAGCTATGGGTTTTCCAGTAGTCATATACAGATGTGAGAGCTGGACCATAAAGAAGGCTGAGAGCTGAAGAACTTATACTTCAAACTGTAGTGCTGAGAGTCCCTTGGACTGCAAGGAGATCAGATCAGTCAATCCTAAAGGAAATCAACCCTGAATATTCATTGAAAACACTGATGCTGAAGCTGAAGCTGAAGCTCCAATACTTTGGGCAACTGGTGCGAAGAGCTGACTCATTGGAAAAGATCCTGATGCTGGGAAAGATTGAGAGCAGGAGAAGGGGATGACAGGTGATGAGATGGTTCAGTAGCATCACTGACTGAATGGACATGAATTTGAGCAAACTCCAGGAGACAGTGAAGGACAGGGAATCCTGGCATGCTGTAGTCCACAGTATCACAGAGTTGGACGTGACTTAGTTACTGACCAACAACAAGGTGTTCCTCTTCAGTTCTGTGGTTGGTTTGTTTCCCTTTCTGTGAAGCCAAATCTTGGAACCGTGGACGCTTATGTCATAGGTACAGTCTGGTCACCTTCTTGGTTAGCTTCTTCCACCTGGTGGGAGTTTCAGCATCTATAAGACAGCTCTCAGGAGACGGCTCAGGATGTTTACTATAGCCCTTGAGGAGGAACTAAAGATCCTTGACTTGCTTAATGACTACGTTATTATTATTTGGTCTCCTTTGCCTGGAGAAGGCAATGGCACCCCACTCCAGTGCTGTTGTCTGGAAAATCCCCTGGATGGAGGAGCCTGGCAGGCTGCGGTCCACGGGGCCGCAAAGTCGGACACGACTGAGCGACTTCACTTTCTTTCTTTCTTTGACTGTTCTCCTTCGTTTCTGCACATTCTCACTTCTCTGGTTAAACTTACTCCTTGGCTCAGATTTTTCCACAGACAAAAGCAGGAAGGGGATGTAGAGGGGGCCAGGACCGCAGGGCCCAACGGCTTTCCCCATCGTAGCCGATCCACACTGACTCACAGCCGCCTCAGGCAGCGTTCGTCTTGAAGATACAGTTTCCCTGAAGAGCTAGGCCTGTGTTAAGCACTGACTTGTGTCCCCGCCAAATTCCTGTGTTGAAGGAATTTGTTTCCTGGGTTTACTCTCCTCTTTCACTTTCATCAAGAAGCTCTTTAGTTCTTCTTCACTTTCTGCCATGAGGGTGGTGTCATCTGCACATCTGAGGTTACTGATATTTCTCCCAGCAATCTTGATTCCAGCTTGTGCTTCATCCAGCCTGGCATTTTGCATAATGTACTCTGCATATAAGTTAAATAAGCAGGGTGACAATATACAACTTTGACAAACTCCTTTCTCAATTTGGAACCAGTCCATTGGTCCATGTCTGATTCTAATTTTTGCTTCTTGACCTGCATACAGGTTTCTCAGGAGGCAGGTCTGGTATTCCCATCTCTTGAAGAATTTTCCACAGTTTGTTGTAATCCACATGGTCAAAACCATCCCCAGGAAAAAGAAATGAAAAAGGCTAAATGGCTGTCTGAGGCGGTCTTACAAATAGTTGAGAAAAGAAGAGAAGCTTTACAATAGCCAGGACATGGAAGCAACCTAGATGTCCAGCAGCAGACGGATGGATAAGAAAGCTGTGGTACATATACACAATGGAGTATTACTCAGCCATTAAAAAGAATGCATTTGAATCAGTTCTAATGAGGTGGATGAACTGGAGCCTATTATACAGAGTGAAGTAAGTCAGAAAGAAAAACACCAGTACAGTATATTAACGCATATATATGGAATTTAGAAAGATGATAATGAAAACCCTATATGCAAGACAGCAAAAGAGACACAGATGTAAAGAACAGACTTTTGGACTCTGTGGGAGAAGGTGAGGGTGGGATGATCTGAGAGAATAGCATTGAAACATAGATATTACCATATGTGAACTAGATCACCAGTCCAGGTTCGATGCATGAGACAGGGTGCTCAGGACTGGTGCACTGGGATGACCCTGAGGGATGGGGTGGGGAGGGAGGTGGGAGGGGAGTTCAGGATGGGGGACACGTGTATACCCATGGCTGATTCATGTCAATGTATAGCAAAACCCATCACAATATTGTAAAGTAACTAGCCTCCAATTAATATAAATAAATTAATTTAAAAAAAAAAAAGAAGAGAAGCAAAAGGCAAAGGAGAAAAGGATAAGGTTCCCTGGTGGGCCTGACGCGGTATGCCCTTCATGGATCACTGCCTTGTGGCAAGGGGCTCACGTAATTCCACGGAGCTATGAGCCGTGTCATGCAGGGCCATCCACAACGGACGGGTCATAGTGGGAGTTCTGACAAAACGTCGTCCACTGCAGGAGGGAAGGCAAACCTCCCCAGTGCACTTCCTGTGGGAACCTCAGGAATGGACAGAAAGGTTTGACGCCAAAGGACGAGTTCCCCAGGGTGGAAGGTGTCCAGTGCGCTACTGGGCAAGAGTGGAGGATAACTACAAACGGTCCCAGAGAAAGTGCAGCGGTTGGGCCAAATGATGTTCAGAAATGATGCTCGGAAATGATGCTCAGCTGTGGGTGAGGCTGGTGATGAAGGTAAAACCTGATGCTGTGAGGAACAGTATCTCATAGGAACCTGGAATGTTAGGAACATGAATCAAGGTAAATTGGACCTAGTCAAGCAGGAGATGGTAAGAATAAACATTGACATCTTAGGAATCAGTGAACTAAAATGGATGGGAATGCGTAAATTTAATTCAGATGACCATTATATATAATACTGTGGGCAAGAGTCCCATAGAAGAAATGGAGTAGCCCTTATAATAAAAAAAAAAGTCCAAAATGCAGTACTTGGGTGCAACTTCAAAAATGACAGAATGATCTTGGTTCGTTTTCAAGGCAAGCCATTCAACACCACAGTAATCCAAATCTATGCCCCTACTACCAATGCCGAAGAAGCTGAGGTTGATCCATTCTATGAAGACCTAGAAGAACTCGAAGAACTAATACCAGAAAAGAGATATTTTATTCATCACTGGGGATTGGTATGCAAAAGTAGGAAATCAAGAGATGCTGGGAGTAACAGGCAAGTTTGGCCTTGGAGAACAAAATGAAGCAGAATAAAGGCTAACTGAATTCTGCCGAGAGAATGCAGTGTAAGAGAAAAGACCCTTTTTCAACAACACAAGAAATGACTTTACACATGGACATCACCAAATGGTCAATACCGAAATCAAATTGACTACATTCTTTGTAGCTGAAGATGAAGAAGCTGTATACAGTCAGCAAAAACAAGACTTGGAGCTGACTATGGTTCAGATCATCAACTTCTCATAGCAAAATTCAGACTTAAAGAAAGTGAGGGAAACCAGTAGGCCAGCCAGGTATGACTTAAATCAGATCCCCTATGGATATGCACCAAAGGTAATGAATACCTTCAAGGGATTAGGTCTGGTAGACAGGGTGCCTGAAGGACTATGGATGGAGGTCTGTAATATCATACAGGACGCAGCAAACAAAGCCATCCCAAAGAAAAAGGAAAGCAAGAAGGCAAACTGGTTATTGGAGGCTCCTCTGTCTGTGGGATTCTCCAGGCAAGAATACTGGAGTTCATTGCCATGCCCTTCTCCAGAGGATTGTCCTGACCCAGGGATTGAACCCAGGTCTCCTGCATTGCAGGCAGATTCTCAACCAACTGAGCTACAGGGAAGTCCTAGCTAAAGAAATAAGAGACTTGAAATGCAAGGGAGAAAGGGAAGGACTGGATGAGTTACAAGTTGGAATCAAGATAGGTGAGAGAGACATCAACAACCTCAGATATGCAGATGATATCACCCTAATGGCAGAAAGTGATGAGCAACTAAAGAGCATCTTGATTAGGGTGAAGGAGGAGAGTGAAAGAGCTGGCTTAAAACTAAATATTAAAAAATTAAAAAACTAAGATCATGGCATTTGGTCCCATTACTTCGTGGCAAGTAGAGGGGGGAACAGTGTCCGACTTCCTTTTCTTGGCCTCTAAAATCACTACAGGTGGTGACTGCAGCCATGAAGTCAGAAGATGTTTGCTTCTTGGTAGGAAAGCTATGACAAGCCTAGACAGTGAGTTGAAAAGCAGACATTTCTCTGCCAACAAAGGTCTGTACAGTCCTTTGTTGTGAGAGCTGGACCATAAGGAAGGTGGAGCACCGAAGAATTGATGCCTTCAAACTGTGGTGCTGGAGAAGACTCCTGAGAGTCCCATGGACTGCAAGGAGATCAAATCAGTCAACCTTAAGGGACATCAACCCTGAATACATGTTGGAAAGACTGATGCTGAAACTCTAGTACCCTGGTCATCTGATGCCGACAGCTGACTCATTGGAAAAGTTCCCAATGCTGGGAAAGATTGAGGGCAGAAGGAGAAGAGGGAGTCAGAGGATGAGATGGCTGGACGGCATCACTGATGCAAGGGACGTGAACTTGGACAAACTTCGGGAGATGGTGAGAGACAGAGAAGCCTGGCGTGCTGCAGTCCCTGGGGTCACAAAGAGTTGGACACGACTGGGTGGCTCAACAACAACAGCAACGTGAGATGGCTGGTGTCTCTAGAAAGAGAAGTTTGGACACACACACAGCTTCACTGGGAGGATTCCAGGTGAAGGTGAAGGCAGAGATGGAGGTGGGGATGTTTTATAAACCGAGGAATCGTAAAGATGGACAGGACACCACCAGAGCCTGGGGAGAGGAAGGGACAGGCCCTCCCCACAGTCCTTAGAAGACACCAACCTCTCTGGCACCTTGGTCTGAGACTCCTGGCCTCCAGAACTGAGAGAACAGGAATTTCTATTGTAGCTTTCTATTAAGGTACTCAGGTTGTGGTACCTGGTACAAATTCCTACCAAATAAAAAACCCTCAGGTCATCTCCGGGTCTCTGCAATCTGGGATTTGGTTGCGGCCATCAAACCATCAGCCACCCCTGACAGTGCACCCTGACGGGGTTCAGGATGGAGAAAAAAAGAGGATATGGGCTCTGCCAGGTAAGGGGCTGATCACAGGAGTGATTGCATTAGGCCCAGACTCTTGCATCTTCCCATACATAGAAAAGTTACAAATTCATTAATTTGCGATATCTGGTTTTCCTTTAGTTGGCAGTAATCTTTTGATGTTTGACTCCCTGGGCATTTTTGTTTGTTTGCTTGTTTTGCAAAAGCACCTACATATCCTGGCTCCTCCCTTACCTTTGAGGACAGTCCTCAGACCTACCGGAGAGGCTGTATCCAGGCTGAAGTCCTCAGTAATGCCCCAAATAAGACATTAATTCTCAACATTTAGGTTCTGCATTTTTTTTCCCATCAGCAGATTTTTGCTTCTCATGCCTATTTGTTTTAGGCCTAAATGAAGTTTAGAGGTGATGGGCTAGAACTTGGCCTTTTGATAAGCACCTCGGCTTCAGAATACTGTCGCTTCTACGGCAGGCAGACCGCCCCACCCCGCACATCCTGGGGGCCCCGGTACCATGTGCAGGTCCCAGCACTCAAGGGCTCTGGTGACGTCACACTGCCTCTCCTTTTCCATCTTTGCATGATTTTCCCTAAGAATTCAAAGTCCCTGGTTTAGCTTCTTGTTCTGCCACCTTTATCCAAGGACTAATTTAGCACTTGGAGTACATTACTGTAAAAAGAAATACTCTCACAGGGCTTGCCTTTTAGTGGAGAGAGACAGACAAGAAAACAAAAGATACAATAGGCGAATGATATACAATTGGTCCTTGAAGGGCTCGGGGGTTGGGGCACTGACCCTCTGCACAGTCAGAAATCTGAGTGGGCCCTCAGTATCCACGATTCCCCATATATATGGATTCAACAAACCTTGGGTTATGTATCACTGTAGTGCCTATGATTGAAAAAAGTTCTATGTGTAAATGGACCTGTACAATTCAAATCCTTGTTACTCAAGAGTCAACTGTGCATCTGAGAATTAGCTTATGGTTGCTGGGGAAGGTTGGGAAGAAGGAATAGTTGGGAATTTGGGATGGACATGTACACTCTGCTGTATTTAAAATGGATAACCAATGAGGGTTTACTGTGTAGCCCATGGAACTCAGCTAAATGTTATGTGGCAGGTTGGATGGGAGGGGAGTTTGGGGGAGAATGGGTACATGTATATGCATGGCTGAGACCCTTCGCCGTTCACCTGGAACTGTCACAATATTGTTTGTTAGTCTGCAAACCCCTATAGAAAATAGAAAGTTAAAAAAATAAAAGAGTTAACTGTGGAATGTTTGGTGAAGCCGAGAGAAGGGGACATCTCTGCTGGGGCAGCGGGAGCGTCATGGGGGGAGAAGACTGCTACTTCACGTGGGATGGACGAGCCCCAGCAGGATAGTCAGTGCTCAGAAAAGTTTTCCTAAGTTTTAATAATTAGAAGAGTCAGCCTATTATCAGCGGTCACTTCCAGTGGCAGTATTATGGATGAACTTTTTCTGTACTCTGTTTCCTAATCCTCCCTTTGTGAGGAAAAATTATTCATGACTCTTCTTTTTAAAAAAATCTTCTAATTTGAAAATACATTTACAAGAAAGTAAAGAAACTCTGGGCTTCCCTGGTGGCTCAGCTAGTAAAGAATCCGCCTGCAATGTGGGAGACCTGGGTTCTATCCCTGGGTTGGGAAAATCCCCTGGAGAAAGGAAAGGCTACCCACTCCAGTATTCTGGCCTGCAGAATTCCATGGACTGTATAACCCATGGGGTCACAAAAAGTCTGACGCGACTGAGCTTCACTCTGTAAGAAAAGAATAAACAGTTTTTTAAGGAATCTCCACACTGTTCTCCATAGTGGAGAACTGCCTTATGATCCAGCAATCCCACTGCTGGGCATACACACTGAGGAAACCAGAAGGGAAAGAGACACATGTACCCCAATGTTCATCGCAGCACTGTTTATAATACGCCAGGACA
>NW_011495069.1:2772096-2772684 GCF_000754665.1 Bison bison bison
CTTTAGTTCTTCTTCACCTTCTGCCATAGGGGTGGTGTCATCTGAATATCTGAGGTTATTGATATTTCTCCTGGCAATCTTGATTCCAGTGTGTGCTTCATCCAGCCCAGTGTTTCTCATGATGTACTCTGCATATAAGTTAAAGAAGCAGGGTGACAATATACAGCCTTGATGTACTCCTTTCCCAATTTGGAACCAGTCTTTTGTTCAATGTCCAGTTCTAACTGTTGCTTCTTGGCCTGCATACAGATTTCTCAGGAGGCAGGTCAGATGGTCTGGTATTCCCATCTCTTGAAGAATTTTCCACAGTTTGTTGTGATCCACACAGTCAAAGGCTTTGGCATAGTCAATAAAGCAGAAATAGATGTTTTTATGGAACTCTCTTGCTTTTTCCATGATCCAGCAGATGTTGGCAATTTGATCTCTGGTTCCTCTGCCTTTTCTAAAACCAGCTTGAATATCTGGATGCTCATGGTTCACATACTATTTAAGCCTGGCTTGGAGAATTTTGAGTATTACTTTGCTAGCATGTGAGATGAGTGCAATTGTGCGGTAGTTTGAGCATTCTTTGGCATTGCCTTTCTTTAG
>NW_011495069.1:2772784-2778432 GCF_000754665.1 Bison bison bison
ACAGGGCATACACACTGAGGAAACCAGAAGGGAAAGAGACACATGTACCCCAATGTTCATCGCAGCACTGTTTATAATAGCCAGGACATGGAAGCAACCTAGATGTCCATCAGCAGATGAATGGATAAGAAAGCTTTGGTACATATACACAATGGAGTATTACTCAGCCATTAAAAAGAATACATTTGAATCAGTTCTAATGAGGTGGATGAAACTGGAGCCTATTATACAGAGTGAAGTAAGCCAGAAAGAAAAACACCAATACAGTATACTAACGCATATATATGGAATTTAGAAAGATGGTAATAATAATCCTGTGTACGAGACAACAATAGAGACACTGATGTATAGAACAGTCTTATGGACTCTGTGGGAGAGGGAGAGGGTGGGAAGATTTGGGAGAATGGCATTGAAACATGTAAAATATCATGTATGAAACGAGATGCCAGTCCAGGTTCGATGCACAATACTGGATGCTTGGGGCTAGTGCACTGGGACTGCCCAGAGGGATGGTATGGGGAGGGAGGAGGGAGGAGGGTTCAGGATGGGGAACACATGTATACCTGTGGCGGATTCATTTTGATATTTGGCAAAACTAATACAATTATGTAAAGTTTAAAAATAAAATTAAATTAAAAAAAAAAGTTAAAAAAAAAAAAAGAAAAGAATAAACAGAAGCCTCATTGAGATACAGTCAGGGGACCAGAAGGGGCTCTCACACCCTGTAAGGACAGAAGAGCCCAAGAAAGAAGGAAAGAAAAGACTCCCTTCTCAGAAAAGACTCAGCCAATGAAAAGACACGGACTCTGCTTCCTAGAGCCCTTCCCCACTGTACACAGTGGCTCTGATGACAATTATTAAAGAATACAGGTCCAGGTGGGAATATCTCAGAGGAACCTAGGATAACAAGAAGGGAATTAGCATCCCAGTGAGGGTAGGACCAGATACCTACTTTGTGGGTCCCAGTGCAGAATTAAATGCAGGATTCCATGTCATGAACAACATTGCGATGCCTGGACAGAGCAGTGAACTAGGCGCAGTGCCCACTGGGTCTGCCTGGGTCACAAGCCCAGGAAGCCAGCCCTGGGCGAGGGGACAAATGCCCTGAGAGTCCCGGTGGTGGTCTGAATTCCCAATGCACTGACCCACCTTCAGCCCGCTGGCAACGTGGGAGACCATGCCTTACAGAAGACGGGCCTGTGCCTCCCCTAGATCAGGAGCAGACCTGCTGTTTGCCCCCAGCTGGCCAGCAGGAGCTGCTCTTGCCCAGGGAAGGAGGCTGGAAGGCTGGGCTTTACTTGCAGTGAGAAGCACAGATGCAGACAGGCCAGGCCCAGCGCTTCACACCCGGTGTCCCTTTTCCATCTCTAACAAGCCTGTGAGCTGGTACCAAAGTGCTATCTACTTAGATAAGGGCATATGGAAGCGGTGGTGGGGTCTGACTCAGGCCTTCTGACTCTAAGGCTGGTGTTTTTAACCCTTTACACTTGATTGCCTTGTACTAGTTTGTTCTTGCACTAGAAGAGCCAGGGAGCACAACACACACACACACACACATGCATGGTTTGCCAAATAAATTGCTTTATTCAGAAGAGTCAACCAGGAGTGTAGCTGCCACAGCAAAACATGGCATTGGACTTAAAGAGGAGTGGAGCGGTGGAAAAATTGCCTGCTTCCCAAGGAAGCGGAGGCAGGGAAGGGGCTGGGCATCCACGCCCAGCCTTGAGCGTCTCCTTCTGGACAGAGGCTTCTGTTTGGGGCGAGAAGACCTCCTGACTTGTGTCTAGGATGGGAGAGCGGGTTTCCTTCATTTGCCAGGGAACATGGCTAGGCTAGGGAGTGGGGTGCTAAGTGGAAACTCGGCTTTAGGAGGCAAGGTGTCCAGGCTCAGGGTGTACTCCCTTTGCACTGACGGTTGCTGTAGTCTTGGAGCTTTTTATTATAGATCTTCTTGTTTCTTGCAGAACAAATGATAGCTATTTGATCACATTTGTACCATTGACATTTAAAGTAGGTCCAATCCTCTAAAATCACAAGAAAATAAGCACAGGATGAGTGTGTGTGTGCCAAATCACTTCAGTTGGGTCCAACTCTTTGTGACCCTCTGGACTGTAGCCCACCAGGCTCCTCTGTCCAAGGGATTCTCTAGGAAGGATACTGTCCTCCAAGGGATCTTCCTGACCCAGAGATGGAAGCTGAGTCTCTTATGTCTCCTCTATTGACAGGAAGATTCTTTACATCTCGTGCCACCCAGGAAGACCAAACACCAGATAGGGGTTTGTTAATATTCTAGGAATATTAACAATATTAACAATATTCTTGTGGGAAACATGGGGGATAGACACATCCTGTGTTCTCCCAGGGTTTCTAGTCTGGGAAAAGCACCGATGTCCAGATATTTCTGACTGATGAGGAGACAGAATTGCTGCCTGCAGGAAGCCCACACCCCGTCTGATGGGGACAGCAGCAGCTGAGCACTGGGATTCTGTGAAAAACCTGTCAGCCCTTGTCTTTTCATCGCCATAGCTGTGTTTTCAGAGGCAAAGCCCCTGGCCCCTGGTGTCGAGGAATGGTTCTCGATAGGTGTAAACCAGTCATGGTCGCTCCGGTTTCCTTTGTAGTGATTAGTGTATGGGAAGCACGTGACCTTGCCCTGACCAGTGAGCCACGAGGGAAAGTCTGCTGGGGCTTCCGGGGACGTGAAGGCCTCTTCCATAGGGTGAAGCCACAACCCTTGGAGCTCTGAGCGTGCCTAAGTGTCACATTGCCAGCGTGGCAGAGAGGCTAGGGAAGACTGGACTCTTGTCCACACAGCTGGGAAAGCTGCCCAGTCCTGACACTGTCTTCCATTCTTCTGTTACAGGAAAGTCAGACTTCCTCATTGTCTGAGCCTCTGTTGGGAATTTTGATGCTTGCTAGCTAGATCCTTCTAAGGGCACATAACTCTATGGAAAGGTCGTGACGGGGAGATAAAATTTCTGAGTTTGAGGAACTCAGGCTGTTGGGGAATAGTCCATGGTGTCTGAAAACTGCACTCATGGGTCAGCTGTCTGGGGCACTGGGAAATCCCTTGCAGCCACCATCCCATCCCCCTTCTCTCCTTCCCCAGCAAACTTGCTCTAGATGGTGGTCTACATTTCTTAGCTCTGCTTCACTTCCCACCCACCTTCCAACCCGCTCTAATCTGGCTTTGCCCTCACAGTCTCATGGAAACAGCCCCCAATGAGTCCTTAGTGGTCTTCTTGCCTCTAAATCCAAGGAGTCTGCTCAGCCCTTATCCTGGAGGACCCCTCTGTTAACCTGGCTGCTGTTAATCCTCTCTGCCTGGCCAACTCCTTGACCTTCTTGGCTCGTCTCCTCTCTCTCTGACTGTCTTCTCTCTTCTTTCTGGGCCTTTAAGCATCAAATGGTGGGGGGTTCATCCAGCTCTCTTGTCTCTGCGGCCGCCTCATGAATCTATGTCCAGACTCTCCCCTAAGCTGCCAGTTCCTTCATCCCGCTGCCTGCTGCCCATCTCCCTGGGTGTTCTGGAAGCTTCCAAACTCAACCTGCTCCCTACGGAACTCCTCCTGCTCTCTCCTACCAGGCCCTCCTCAGTTCTACAACGGACACAGTCATACGGCCAACCAGCAGTCCCAGTCCACCACCAAGCTCTATTGATTCTATCTCAAAGATATCTCGATAGTACTTTCCACCTCTTGCATCCTGACCACATTTGCTATAGGTCAAGCTCTTCCTGTCTTTTCTGCATCACGACAATGCCACCCTCCGCTCTGTCTCCATCCACCCTCAGCCAGAGCAAGTCCTCTGAAATGCAGGTCTGGTCACGCCACTCCTCTCCCCAAGAGCTCGCTGATTCTTTAGGACAAAATGTAAATAGAACACGACGCCTTTCTTTCTCACCGGCATCATCACTCACCGCTCTGTCTCACCCTCACATTTCCCTCCCGCAGCACAGAACTGCTCCAGCACCCCCTGGCCTCATGGACCCTGCTGTGTCGTCTTGGTGGGATGCTCCAACCCTCCTTCCCCTTGACTCCTCTCCGCCTTGAGGCTGCAGCTTGGAGGTCACCATCCTGAGGAGCCTTCCTTGACCCTCATTCTGAGGAGCCTTCCTTGACCCTCAGGCTGTGTTCAGAGCCCCGCCCTTTTCCTCACTGTGCATCAGACTCCACTGAGTTGTATTTTCCTTTTCCTTACTTCCCACTCAACTGTGAGCCCCTTGAGGCAGAGACCCTGTCCCTTTGTATCTAGCTCTGGTGCCTGGCACAGCGAACACAGGAAAAAGAGCAGAGGAGGCTGGGTGCAGTTGTAGAACTTGTTCTTACCACAGATGATTTGGCCATGGCAATAACTATATTTCAGGAACTTGGTGCCATACCCACGATTCTGCAGTTTTCTGTACCACCAGTCATGCGTCCAACAGCACCTGTGACAAGACTGAGCTATTGAGGCTGCCTCCCTGTGCTCCAGGGAGCCCAGTGCCTCCTGGTCTCTGCCCCCGTTGGGAGAGACCCAGGGACATGGGAATAGTTGAGAGCACAGTTTCCACCAGGTTGGCTGGTTTTTCAGCTGGAATTCCCTGGAGTTCTTTGACGATGGCATGAGCCTTTAGCTCCCACCCCAGCTGGGGCCACAGGTGGGCAGAGGGCTGGCCTCACCATCTGGGGTGGCCTCACTGATCCATTGCATCCTTGGGGGATCCTCTGCCACCCACTCCTCAGTAGCAGCCATAGGCACCGTAGCTGAACAGGGCTCCCTTTCCTGTTGTATGCTTGATCATTTCCCCAAATCCACCGTATCTCTGTGGACCGACAGGAGGATTGGAAGGAGAAGGCCTGGGATGGGGCCTGGGGCAGTGCGCACTCCTCTGCCTCTCTCTGCCAACCCCTCTCCCCTCCCCACAGAGAGGGGGCCGGATGCAGTGGGAAGAGAGCCTTGGGATTGAAAGTGCCCCCCTCCCTGGGCTGTTCCCCTTCTGGTAGTAGGGTCAACTCTTACCAAAGGCCATGATCACTGCCAGCAGCAGGAGGGTCTTCATGCTGAGGGTTCTGTGGGGGAGAAATACAGATAGAACGGCCTAGACTCCTCTTCCAGGGGAATACTAACTTCTGCCCAGAATACTACTGTCCTGCTCACATTCAACAGTTCAGATGAAGAGAGTATTTAAAGAACTCCCAGACTCGCTTCTCAGCCCAGGAAGGTCCAGCGTGACTGCCTTCATCAGGCATAGAGTACACGTGGAGAGGGCGCTTCCCAGCTTTGGTAAACATTTCACTGCTCAAGACCACCCCTCGCCCCATGAAACACTGAGATCTTCATGATTCTCATTTGAATAAGTGTTCCTGGGAGGTTGTGACCAGGTCATCAGAAGAAACTTTGAGATCTCTGAGGTCTAAGCTGTGTGTCCCCCATTAGATAAATCTTACTTACCCTCCACACTGGAGTCAAGGCTTGGGAATTCCACTCATGGAGTCAGGTCCGTAGTGTTTTTCTCCAGAAATAAAGCATCTCCTTTTCTTTGAACCCTTACACAGGTACATACACAAACACACACCTACTCATGCACACACACACACACACAGTCTTGAGCTCATCTACTAGTGTAGACATTCTTTTACATAATTTATTCACGTACGCACACAACA
>NW_011495069.1:2778532-2781893 GCF_000754665.1 Bison bison bison
AATATACCCACGTACGCACACAACACACTTGTGCACACCACACCTTCTCGTCTCACCAGATCAAGCACGTGCAGTCTTGCACTCACGTGTACACACATGGACACCACAGCCACTCTGGAAGGCGGCCAGTCATCAGGGACTGGGTGTTCATTTCCGGCTCTTTACTTATCAGAGGATCCTGAGTTGACGGCTCCAAGTGACTGCCCTGTTTATTCCTAACTCCAGTTAAATAGCTGATCCTTCAGGGAGCTTGGGATTAGTGGGTTAGTGGACGGGTGAGGATACCACCAGTTCCTGGACTCAGACTTTGAAATGCCACTGCCCCTAGACAATCCTCTTTTTCCTCTCTCATCAGCAGTACAGAACTGAGGGTTTTTCCATCCTTATGTGGCATTAGCTGATGACAAAACTGAAGATTATTTTGTCATCTTTCCTGTGGTTCTCTCTCTGAGTGAATAAATTCCCATAACTGGGTCTGGGTGTGACCCTCCTGAACCCACTTCCAGGAAAGGGCAAGGGCCATCTGCTGCTGACCAAGGATTTTTCCTTTCTGCTGCTAAGTAAGCCAGTTGGGAATAAGAAGCAGGGCAGTTAGTGTTATTCATTCATTCCATAAACCAGTCATTCAAGAAGTACATACTAAGCCTCCACAAAGTGCCAGGACCCCTGTGAACCTCTCAGGAGGTGATGAGAACTTGTCCCGCCCCCAGGGGCCCCAGCAGGGAAAGAACTGCAGTGGGGTAGGTGGTCCCTTTCCTAGGACTTGGACCAGCACTTCCACCTTCTTGCTCCTCTTTCTTCTCTCCTCCTCCTGCCCAAACTGGAAAAAGCCAGAGAGTGTTTTGGAATTTCCCCTTCAAGTATTGCCACCCCCTCATCTCCAGTCCTTACCCATTTGGAGATGGAGCGGATAGACACTCCTGGGATCTATTGCTCTTTCTTCTTCAGCCTCAGACAGACAGTGATTCTATTTCCAAAACAGATGCCTTTTTCAAGCCCTTCACCACTGCTAAGAATTTAGCTGCGATGGCTTTCAGTTAACACTTCCCAACACCCATCCCTCAAAAGGCAGATAGCAGAGCCTGTGATGCCCATCCCGTTTCTGGCTGGTTCCCCACCTTCTTCAGCCCCTGCTCCAGGTTAGGCCCTGGAGACTGAACCTGGTCAGGAAAGTGTGGGCATCAGTGCTGAGGGCCATGCCAGGCTGCAGTGAGGTAAATGTGTGTGCGATGCCCCAGGCTCTCTCTGCCCCTCATGTTGGAACCAGAAGCTGGAGGCAGCTTGGATCCCTCTGTCACAGCATGCGGGACACCCATCAGAGAAAGGCCCGCAGACCCTCAGTGATCTTTGCCTGGGCGAGAAATACAAGTTTCTTGTGTTAAACAGCTGATCTTTGAGATCAGTGATGAGGAAAAGTGTTGCATAGCAGTCTTAACCCCTTAATAAGCAATGTTGTGGCTGGACCAGACCATACGGTTATTACTACTGCAAGATACCCTTCAGCCATGATCATCAGAAAACTGAGAGTATAAAGTTTTATTACTTACAGGACCTGGAAGTTACATGGCCCACCTGGGACCCCACAGGGAGGTCAGGGGTAGAGAAAGCTGGAGATCTCGGGTCTGCGGTTCTGCTTTTATGGAGGTTGAAGGTTGGGGCCTAGGGTTTTGTGTGCTCACTCTTTCCTGGTGAATTTAAAACAAGTGAGCGGCACTGTAGAGTGCTGGAAGAGGAAAAACAAGTGGCCCAAAAGATTAACCAAAATCTCCAATACAAAGGAGCCTTGGAGGGGAAGCAATATGGCCCTTTATGTAGTCATGTTGCTGGCAAGGTGTTTATTCTAGATAGCTGTCTTTGAAGTGGGTGCCTGGCAATCAGAAGATATCAGGCACTAATCAAAGGCTGTCAGGCCCCAGGCAAAGGTCATCAGGCACTTAATTTATAAAAGACTAAACAAATCCCGAAACAACTGTCAGGATGTTACGGAACTGAGGTCCGGCTGCTTGCCACTTAAAAGGCCATGAAGAGGAGAGGTTGGTGGAGAGTTTGCTTTCTGTTGGATGCTGATGACTGGGTAGGGATAGGGTGCAGAGGGCGGATGCCTGTCCAACAGACAATCAGGTATACGCTTTTACAGGCAGAGGGAGAGGGCTACATGCAGAAACTGCACAGTCAGCTCTCAGAGCCATCTTGAAATTAGCCATTGGTGGTCTTACCAGCATCAACTGGATTGTTTTATGTACAGTTTATCTTTTGTAGTCATAGAGATAGTTTTTCCAGTAATCATGTGTGGATGTGAGAGTTGTACCATGGAGAAAGCTTGAGTGCCAAAGAATTGAGGCTTTTGAAATGTGGTGCTGGAGAAGACTCTTGAGAGTCCCTTAGACTGCAGGGAGATCAAACCAGTCAATCTTAAAGGAAATAAACACTGAAGATTCATTGAAAGGACTGATGTAGAGGTTGAAGCTCCAATACTTGGGTCATCTGGTGCCAAAAGCTGTTCAGTTCAGTTCAGTAGCTCAGTCATGTCCAACTCTTTGTGACCCCCTGGACTGCAGCACGCCAGGCTTCCCTGTCCATCACCAACTCTCATAGCTTACTCAAACTCAAGTCCATTGCGTTGGTGATGCCATCCAACCATCTCATCCTCTGTCACCCCCTTCTTTCCTGTCTTCAATCTTTCCCAGCATCAGGGTCTTTTCAAATGAGTCAGTTCTCCACATCAGATGGCCAAAGTATTGGAGTTTCAGCTTCAGCATCAGTCCTTCCAATGAATATTCAGGACTAATCTCCTTTAGGATGGACTGGTTGGATCTCCTTGCAGTCCAAGGGACTCTCAAGAGTCTTCTCCAACACCACGGTTCAAAAGCATCAGTTCTTCAGCGCTCAGCTCTCTTTATGGTCCAACTCTCACATCCATACATGACCACTGGAAAAACTATAGTTTTGACTAGATGCACCTTTTTTGACAAAGTAATGTCTCTTCTTTTTAATATGCTATCTAGGTTGGTCACAACTTTTCTTCCAAGGAGCAAGCCTTTTTTAATTTCATGGCTGCAGTCACCATCTGCAGTGATTTTGGAGCCCCCCAAAATAAAGTCTGTCACTGTTTCCATTGTTTTCCCATCTATTTGCCACTAAGTTATGGGACCAGATGTCATGATCTTTGTTTTCTGAATCGTGACTTTTAAGCCAATGTTTTCACTCTCCTCTTTCACTTTCATCAAGAGGCTCTTTAGTTCTTCTTCACCTTCTGCCATAGGGGTGGTGTCATCTGAATATCTGAGGTTATTGATATTTCTCCTGGCAATCTTGATTCCAGTGTGTGCTTCATCCAGCCCAGTGTTTCTCATGATGTACT
>NW_011495069.1:2781993-2782505 GCF_000754665.1 Bison bison bison
GGCCACTGCTGAGTTTTCCAAATTTGCTGGCATCTTGAGTGCAGCACTTTCACAGCATCATCTTTTAGGGTTTGAAATAGCTCAAGAATTCCATCACCTCCACCAGCTTTGTTCATAGTGATGCTTCCTAAGGTCCACTTGACTTCACATTCCAGGATGTCTGGCTCTAGGTGAGTGATCACACCAGTGATTACCTGGGTCGTGAAGATCTTTTTTGTATAGATTTTCTGTGTATTCTTGCCATCTTCAGTGCTGAATATTCATTGGAAGGACTGATGTTGAAGCTGAAGCTCCAATACTTTGGCCACCTGATGTGAAGAACTGACTCATTGGAAAGACCCTGATGCTGGGAAAGATTGAGGGCAGGAGGAGAAGGGGACTACAGAGGATGAGATGATTGGATGGCATCACTGACTCAGTGGACATGGGTTTGAGTAAACTCCGGGAGTTGGTGATGGACAGGGAGGCCTGGCGTCCTGTAGTCCATGGGGTTGCAAAGAGTCGGACACGAC
>NW_011495069.1:2782605-2785286 GCF_000754665.1 Bison bison bison
GTAGGAAAGGAGGAAGGCTGGGTTTTGCTTGTGATAATGACAGAGGCAGGCATGTCAGGCCCAGTGCTTATCCGTTATCCCTTTTACTTCTCCAGCAAGCCTGTGCACTGGGTACCGAAGTGACCGCTACTTAGACGAGGTTGCTAAGGCTCAGGGAAGTGGCGGTGGTGGGGCTCTGACTTGGGCAGTCTGACACTGAAGCTTGTGTTTTCAAGTCCTTCCACTTGTACTACCATACGAGTACTAGTGTGTTCTCACACTAGAAGGGCCTGGGGCAGTGTGTGAATGCCTACGCCCAGGTGTGCATGAGCACATATACACACACACACACATGGGCACATAGTTTGCCAAGTGAACTGCTTTATTCAGAAGAGCCAGCCAGGGGTGTAACTGTGCAGTTAAACATGACTTTAGACTTGAAGAAGAGTGGAAAATGAGGGGAAATCCTGCCGTCCAAAGAAGCAGAGGAAAGGGGCCGGTAGACACACCCAGACGTTGAGCTTCTCATTCTGGATAGAAGCTTTCTGTCTGGGGAGAGAAGGACTCCTGGCTGGACTCTAGGGTGGGAGAGGGGCATTCCTTCATGTGCCAGGGAACATGGCTAGGGTAGGGAGTGGGCCTAGGGAAGGAAAGAGCATCTGGCGGTAAGGCTTCCAGGACGAGGGGCCCTCAGCACGCAGGGGCAGCCCCTCGGCACCGAAACTTTTTGTAGAAGCGGAGCGTCTTGTTGTAGGTCTTTAGGTTTGCTGCGAAGCAATTGGCAGCGATCTTATCACACTGACACACTTGACTCTTGCAGTCATCCGCATCCTCTGAAATCACAATAAATAAACGGAATGATGTTCATTAGTAGTCCATGGATCTTTATGGGAATTCTTGGGGGAAAGACAGCTCCTGTTCTCCCAGGGTTTCTAGTCTGGAACAAGCACGGATGTCCAGGTATTTCTGACTGATGGGGAGACAGAACTCCTGCCCTCAGGAAGCCCACACCCCATCTCGTGGGGACACCAGAAGTCATGCACTGGGATGCTGTGAAAAGCCTTGCTGTTAGACACTGTCTCTTTCTTCTCCCCAGCAGATGTGTTCAGGTGCATAGCCCCTGGCCCCTGGGGTCTGGGAATGGGTCTTGATGGGTGTAAGCCAGTCATGGTCATCCCTGTTTCCTCTGTAGTGATGAGTGTCTGGGGAGCATGTGCTCTTGCCCTGACCAATGAGCCACAAGGGAAAGTCTGCTGGACACTTCTAGGAAGGATGAATTTCCTCTCTCAAAAAGAAAGATGTGCAAAAGGAAAGCCATGACTCTTGGAGCCCTAGACTGTGCCTTGGAATCACACAGCCAGTGTGGCAGAGCAGAAGGTTGGGAAAGGACTGGATCCCTGGCAACACAGCTGAGAAGCTGCCCCCGCCCTGGCACTGCCCTCTCCCAGACTCTGTTACAGGAGAGTCAGACTTCCTCACTCTCTGAGCCTCTGTTAGGTGGGCATCTTGTTGCTTGACACCCAGAGCCTGCTAAAGCCACAGAGCCCTGTGGAAGGTCATGATGGGAAGACATGATTTCTGATCTTAGAGACCTCAGGCTGTTGAGGAATAGTCCGTGGGTTTTCAAAATCTCACTCATGGGTCAGTAGGTCTGGGGCACTAGGCAATTCCTTCCAGCCACCACCCATCTCTCTCCTCCCCTCCACAGCCAAACTTGCTCCAGAACTTTGTCTACACTCATGACCTCTCTTCACTTCCCACCCACCTTCCAACCCGCTCTAATCTGGCTTTGCCCTCACAGATCCATGGAAACAACTCCCACTGAGGTCCTCAGTGGTCGTTCTGCCTCTAAACCCAAGAAGCCAGGTCAGCCCTCATCCTAGAGGACCCCTCTGTTAAACCCGCTGCTGTTAATCCTCTCTTCCTGGCCCACTCCTCGGCCTTCTTGTCTCCCCCCTTCCTTCTCTGACTGTCCCTCCTCTGTCTCCTTTCTCGGCCTTTAAACACCAAATGAGTGGGTACCTCCAACTCTCCTCTCTCTGCGGCCGCCTCCTGCATCTGTGTCCAGACCGTCCCTTGAGCTGTGAGTTTTTTCACAAGCAGCCTGCTGCCCATCTCCCTGGATGTTCTGGAAGCTTCCAAACTCAACATGCTCCCCGTGGAACTGCTCCTGCCCTCTCCTACCAGGCCCTCCTCAGTTATACCACCAATGCAGTACTACAGCCAACCAACAACTCCCAGGAACCCTGCCCAATCAACCACCAAGCTGCACTGATTCTATCTCAAAGCTATTTTGACAGGACTTTCCACCTCTTCCATCCTGACCGCCATAGCTATAGGTCAAGTTCTCCCGTCTCTTTTCTGCACGATGGCAATGGCCTTTTCCTGGCTCCCCCTTCTATGTATCTCTTTCCACACTTGGCAAGAGCCTCTGAAATGCAATTTTGGGTTTTAACTCATTTCCTTAAGGACTGTCGAAACTTATGACCAATCTAGACAGCATATTGAAAAGGAGAGACATTACTTTGTCAACAAAGGTCCATCTAGTCAAAGCTATGGTTTTTCCAGTGGTCATGTATGGATGTGAGTATTGGACCATAAAGAAAGCTGAGCACCAAAGAATTGATGCTTTTGAATTGTGGTGTTGGAGAAGACTCTTGAGAGTCCCTTGGACTGCAAGGAGATCCAAACAGTCCATCGTA
>NW_011495069.1:2785386-2788665 GCF_000754665.1 Bison bison bison
AGTTTGAGTAAACTCCGGGAGTTGGTGATGGACAGGGAGGCCTGGCGTCCTGTAGTCCATGTGGTTGGAAAGAGTCGGACACGACTGAGCGACTGCACTGAACCTATCTGTACTGACTCATAACCATTTCAGGCAACATTCATCTTGAAGATACTAGACCTTGAAGAGCTGACCTTGAAGAGCTAGACCAGTGTGAAGTATTGACCACCAAATTTGTCCCCACCAAATTCCTGCATTGAATCCTGACCTTCGTAAAGACCTCAGGATGTCTTTGGGAACACAGTCTTTATGGAGGTGATGAGTTAGGATAAGGCTATTAGGGTGGGCCTAATGCAGGATGACTGGTGTCTTTAGAAGAAGCAGAAGTTTCGACAAAGACACACATCTTCACAGGGAGAATTCCACATGAAAGTGAAGGCTGAGTTTGAGGTGGGGATGCTTCTATACACCAAGGAAGCCTAAAGATGGCCAGGATCCCCAGATACTGGGGAGAGGGAGGAACAGAGCCTCCCCCACAGACCTCAGAAAGAAACCAACCTCACTGGCACCTTGATCTTAGAGTTCAGGTCTCCAAAATGAGAGCCCAGAAATTTCTATTGCTTAAGCTACTCAGGTACTTGTGGTACCTGTTACAAATTCCTAGGAAATAAAAAAACCTCCAGGGATCTCTGTGGGTCCTTGCCATCTGGGGTTTGAAGACAAAGAATGCCCCCTTCAGTCTCAGTAAACAGAGGATGGCATGGCCATCAGGCCAGCAGCCGCCCCTGACAGTGTCCCTGAGGGGGTTTGGGTTGGAGGGAAACAGGACACCGGCCCCAGGTAGGTCAGGTGTCTATCACAGGAATGATCGCATCAAGCCCAGATTCTTGCCTCTTTTACTACACAGAAAAGTGACAAATTCGTTAACTTGAGACATCTGGTTTTCCTCTAGTTGGCAGGTATCTTTTGATGTTAACTCCCTGGGCTTTTTTGGGTTGTTGTATGTTTGCCTTTTTTGCAAAAATTCCTATATATCCTGGTTCCTCCCTATCCCTGAGAACAGTCTTCAGACCTACCTGAGAGACTGTATCCAGGCTGAAGTCCTCAGTAAAGCCCCCAATAAAGCATAATTCTGAATGTTTAGGTTATGCCCTTTTTTTTCCCATCTATATTTTTGCTCTTATGGCC
This sequence comes from Bison bison bison, assembly GCF_000754665.1. Taxonomy (NCBI): domain Eukaryota; kingdom Metazoa; phylum Chordata; class Mammalia; order Artiodactyla; family Bovidae; genus Bison; species Bison bison. The sequence goes on from NW_011495069.1 coordinate 2,786,554, forward strand.
ATTGGTTTTAGGCCTAAATGAAGTTCAGAGGTGATGGGCTAGACCTTCGCCTTTTACTAAGCACTTCAACTTGGGAATACTGTTGTCTCTATGGCAGGCAAACTGCCCCACCCCCGTGTATCCTGGGGGCCCCTGGTATCATGTCCAGGTCCCCGCATTCAAGGACTCTGGTGATGTCACAGACTGCCTCTCCTTTTTCATCTTTCAGGATTTTCCCTATGAATTCAAAATTCATTGTCTGGTTTCTTGTTCAGCCCCCTTCATCCAAGGGCTAATTTTAGCACTTGGAGTACATTAGTGAAAAACAAAAACACTCTCACGGGGCTTACATTTTGGTGGAGAGAGACAGACAATGAAACAAAAGGCACAATAGGTGAGTGATACACAGCTGACCCTTGAGAGACACGGGGGTTAGCAGCACCGACCCTCTACACAGTCGAAGATGTGCACCCAGCTTGATAGTCTGCTCTCGGTGTCATCCATTCCCCATATATGTCAGTTCAACTAACCTTGGATTATGTGTTACTGGAGCGCCTATTTATTGAAAAAAAAAATCCTAGTATGAATGGAATCCAAATCCTGGTTCTTCAAGAGTCAACTATGATTTTGAGAATGAGCTTATGGTTGCCAGGGGATGGATGAGGGGCAGGGATAGTTAGGGCGTTTGGGGTGGACAGGTACACACCGCTATATTTAAAGTGGGTAATCAACAGGGACCTCCTCTGTAGCACATGAAACTCAGCTCACTGTTATGTGGCAGGCTGGATGTGGGGGGGAGTTTTGGGGGAGAATGGATACATGTATATGTAGGGCTGCTCACCTGAAACTCTCACAACATTATTTATTAATCAGTTATACACCAATAGAAAATACAAAGTTAAAAAGAGAGTCAACGGTGGAATATTAGGTGGTGATGAAGCAAGAGGGAACGATGGTGGCAGCAATGATGGGTGGGGGTGGCGGGAGTGTCACGGGGAAGAAGGCTGCTGCTTTGCACAGGATGGACTTGCTCACGCGGGACAGTCAGTGCTCAGAAAAGTTTTCTGAAGCTGTTGATAATTAGACGTGTCAGCCTATTGTCAGTGGTTGCTTCCAATATCAGGATCATGGTTGAACTCTTTCTATACTCTCTGTTTCCTACTTTTTCTTTACTCTGCTTTTTAAAGAAACTAATTTGAAAATACATTTACAAAAGGAAGTGTCAATCACTCAATCATGTCCAGTGCTTTGCAACCCATGAACTCCAGCCTGTCAGGCTCCTCTATCCATGGAATTCTCTAGGTAAGAATACTGGAGTGGGTAGCCTTTCCCTCCTCCAGGGTATCTTCCCAATCCAGGGATCAAACCCAGGTCTCTTGCACTGAAGGCAGATTCTTTACTATCTGAGGGAGCAGGGAAGCCCCAAAGTGAAAGTGTTAGCTGCTCAGTCGTGTTTGACTCTTTGCGACCCCACGGACTGTAGCCCATCAGGCTCCTCTGTCCATGGGATTCTCCAGGCAAGAATACTGGAGTGGGTAGTCATTTCCTTCTCCAGGGGATCTTCCCAACCCAGGGATTGAACTCGGTTCTTCTGCATTTCAGAAAGATTCTTTACAGTCTGAGGCACCAGGGAAGCCTACGAAAAGAAAGTTATGTAGTAAATGAATAAACAGAAACCTCAATCAAATACTGTCAGGGGCCAAAAAGGGGGCATTATCGCATCCTGTAAGGATAGAAGACCCCCAGTGGGAAGAAGGGAAGGCTCCTCATCCTTCCTGGTAAGGACTCAGCCCATGAAAAGCCATGGACTCTTTGTTCCCTAGAGCGCTTCCCCACTGTACACAGCCAGCAGCTCTGATGATGATTAATAAAGACTTCTGGTCCAGGTGGGAATATCCGAGAGGTACCCTAGATTAGAAAAGTGGAAGTAGCCATGAGGGCAGGACCAGCTGCCGAATCTGTGGGTCCCTGTGCAGAATAAAATGCAAGATTCCACATCATCAACAATTTGCAACGGCTGGGTAGAGCCGTAGACTAGGTGCAGGGTCCACTGGGACTCTGCCTGGGTCACAAGCCCAGGAAGCCAGCCCTGGGCGAGGGGACAAATGCCCTTAGAGTCCCACTGGTGGCCAG
>NW_011495069.1:2788765-2790018 GCF_000754665.1 Bison bison bison
GCAGACATGCTCTTCCATTCCAGGCGGGTCCAGCGTGACTGCCTTCATCGGGCATGCAGGACGCGTGCAGGGGTGCCTCCCAGCTTTGTTACATGACTCGCTGGGCGAGACCACCTCTCCCCTGTGGTACGCTGCTGAGACCTCCGTGCTCCTCACCCTCCTGAGAGTTCCAGGGAGGCTGTGACCAGGCCATCCCACCAAACTGGGAGACCCAGAGGTCGTAGGCTGTGTGTCCCCCAGCGTACGTAGCTTACGCACCCCCACACTGGAGTCAAGGCTTGGGAATTCTGCTCATGGGGTCCGATCCGCAGTGTTTTTCTCCAGAACTAAAGCAGCACCATCTCTGTCACCCTTACACTTGTACACAGAACACACACCCACTCGTGCACACATGCGTGTGTATGCACACACACACACTCTGTGCTCATCTACTGGTGCGGACTTCATTTCACACAATATAATCACGTTCCCGCACAACACACCTGTGCACAGACCCCCTCCTATCATACCAAACCAGGCACGTGCCGGCTTGTGCTCATGCGTGCCTGCGTGTGCACACACACACATGTGCACACACACAGGACACAGCCACTCGTCAAGGCGGGCAATCATCAGGGCCTGAGTATTCATTTCTGGCTATGGACTTCTCAGAGGATCTCAGGTTGACTTCTCACAGTGACTGCCTTGTCTATTCTGAACTCCAGTTAAACAGCTGAGCCCTCGGGGAGTTTGGGGTTTGGTGGGATAGGGGATGGGGTGGGGATACCGCCAGTTACTGGACTAAGAGTTTGGCATGCCTCAGCCCCTGGGCAATCCTCTTTTTTCTTCTTATCGACTGGCAGGACAGAGCTGAGGATAGAAAAAAGCTATGTGCCATTAGCCGATGCCAAAATTTTAAAATACTTTGTCATCTTTCCAATGGGTTTCACTCCTAAGTGAATAAATTCCCATAATAGAATCTGGGTGTGACCATCCTGAACCCACTTCCAGGAGAGGGCAATGGCCATCTGCTGTTGAACAAGTTTTTTTTTTTTTTTTAAATATGCTATTTGGGAATAAAAAAACAGGGCATTTACTGGAATTCGTTCATTCCATAAACCTGCCATTCACAGGAAGTACATTCTAAGCCTCAGCGAAGTCTCAGGAATCATGGAAACCTCTCAGGAGGTGGTGAGAACTTGTCCAGCAGAAAGAGGACCGTAGGGGGCAGATGGTCCCTTTTTTAGATTCAAGGCAGCGTTTCTAGCTTCTCT
>NW_011495069.1:2790118-2792006 GCF_000754665.1 Bison bison bison
TGTCCTGGCATTTCCCCCCCACCCCGAAACTGCTGCCACCGCATGCCCAGGGCTTGCCTGTTTGGAGACTGGGCTGACTGCTCTCTCTTCCTCAGCCTCAGGGAGACAGTGATTCTAGCTTTCATTTTGAAAACGGATGCCCTTTTCCTGCCCTCTAACACTGCTAAGAATTTGGCCCCCATAGCCTTCAGTTAACACTCCAATACACATCCCCCAATGCCAGTGTGCCAAAGCTATGGTGCCCATCCCCATTCAGCCTGCTCCCCTGACATTCTCTGGGTCCCCGTCCAGGTTAGACCCAGGAGACTCAATTTGGCCAGAACACATGTGGGCATCAATGCTGATGCCCACTGCCAGGCTGCAATGAGGTGGAAACCATATGCGTCGCCTCAGTCTTTCTCCTCCCCTCCTGGCGGAACCAGAGACGGAGGCAGCTGGGATCCCTCAGTCACGGGAGAACACCTGTTGGAGAGAGTTCTGCACACCCTCAGTGGTCTTTGCTTGGGCGAGTAATACGAGTTGGTTGTGTTAAGCCGCTGATCGTTGAGATCAGTTGCTCACTGATCTCTCACGCACAGCACAACTGTTGCGTGGCGATCTTAACCCCTCAATAACCAGTGTGGTGGCTGGACCAGACAGTAGGGTGGTTACTACTGCAAGAGGCCCTTCAGCAATAATCAGCAGAAAATTTTGAAAGAAAAAAGGTCTGTTACTTACAGGACGTGGAGGTTGCACGGCACACCTGGGACCCCAAAGCAGGTCAGGGGCAGACAGAAAGCTGGAGACCTCGGGTCTGGGGTTCCGCTTTTATTGGGGCTGAAGGCGGGGCCTGGGGTTTTGTGTGCTCACCCTTTATTGGTGAGTCTAAACCAATAAGTGTCAGTGTAAAGCATGGGAAGAGGAACAGCAGGTGGCCCAAAAGAACTGAATTACCCAAAATCTCCAATACAAAGGTGCCTTAGTGAGGGGAGGCATATGGCCCTGGCAAGGTCACTATAGGCATGTGGCTGGCAAGGTGTTTATTCTAGATACCATCACTGAAGTGGACGCCGGGCAATCAGAGGACATCAGGCGCTTATCAAAGCTTGTCAGGCACTAATTGAGGGTTATCAGGAATTTACTTTACAAAAACCCAAACAAACCCCCCAAACGACTGTTAGGATGTTACGGAACCCAGGTCCCGGCTGCTCACCGCTCAGAAGCCGACAAAGAGGCCAGTTGGGAGAAAGGAAAGCTTGCTTTACTTTGGGTGCTGACATCCTGGTAGTGGGTGGTGCAGAGGGCCTGTCCAAACGCCCTCTCTCCCCACTGGACAGTCAGGTGGCGCAGAGGGTGGGTGCCTGTCCAAACGCCCTCTCTCCCCACTGGACAGTCAGGTCGTGCAGAAGGTGGGTGCCTATCCAAACACCCGCTCTCCCCACTGGACAGTCAGGTGGCGCAGAGGGTGGGTGCCTGTCCAAACGCCTGCCCTCCCCACTGGACAGTCAACTGGCACAGAGGGTGGGTGCCTGTCTAAATGCCCGCTCTCCCCACTGGACAGTCAAGTGGCACAGAGGGTGGGTGCCTGTCCAAACGCCCGCTCTCCCCACTGGACAGTCAGGTGGCAGGACATCCTTAGGCAGAGGAACCCAGTGCTGGTGGTCTAGTCACTAAGTCGTGTCTGACTCTTGTGACCCCAACGACTGTAGCCTGCCCGGCTCCTCTGTCCAAAGGGATTTCCCAGGCAAGAATACTGAAGCAGGTTGCCACTTCTTTCTCCAGAGGGTCTTCCCGACCCAGAGACTGAACCTGGATCTGCTGCATTGCAGGCTCGTTTCTTTATGGAGTGAGCCACCAGTGAAGCCCAAAAGGCAGAGGGAAGGGGCTACATGCAGAACCAGTGCAGTCA
>NW_011495069.1:2792106-2793820 GCF_000754665.1 Bison bison bison
GTTGAAGCTGAAACTCCAATACTTTGGCCACCTGATATGAAACACTGACTCATTTGAAAAGACCCTGATGCTGGGAAAGATTGAGGGCAGGAGGAGAAGGGGACAACAGAGGATGAGATGGTTGAATGGCATCACTGACTCATGGACATGGGTTTGGGTGGACTCTGGGAGTTGGTGATGGACACAGAGGCCTGGTGTGCTGCGGTTCATGGGGTCACAGAGAGTTGGACATGACTGAATGATTGAACTGACTGAATTGAACTGCTTTAGGACAAAAATCTAGTACAACATGGCCTTGGGAACTTGACCTAGCCCCTTCCCGTCTCTCCAGCATCATCGCTCTTCACTCTGTCTCATCCTCATGTTTCCCTTCTGCCGCCCAGAAAGGCTGCAGTTCCTTCTGGCCCGTTGGACTCTGCTGTGTCCTCTTGTTGGGATGCTTGCAGCTCTCCTTTCCCCTGACTCCTCTCAGCCTTGAAGACTCAGTTTAGGATTCCCCATCTTCAGGGAGCTTCCTTGAACCACAGGCTGCATTCAGAGCCCTGCCAGCTTTCTTACTTCCTGGCGGAGTCTACCGTGTTGTGTGTTGGCTTTCTTTACTTCCCAGTGCACTGTGAGATTCTTGAGGCAGGGACACTGTCCCTGTGTATCTACCTTTGGGCTCAGCAGAGTGCCCAGAGGAGAAAATGAGCCAAGGAGGCTGAGAGTTGTCAGCCTGTTTCTTACCACAGACGATTTGGTCCTCTTGATAAGTAACGTTGTATTTCAGGAACTTGGTGCGACACCCGCGACTCTCCAGGTTTTTGTAGCAACAGTCATGTGCCCTGCAACACCTGTGACAAGAGTATGTTCTTGGAGCTGCCTCCCCAGGCTCCAGGGAGCCCAGTGTCCTGTGGTCTCAGGCCTGTGCTCTGGGCAGAGACACCAAGATGTTGGTATAGTCTAGAGCAGAATGTCCAACGGTCTGGCTGCTTTTCCAGCCGGGACTTCCTGGGGTTCTGTGCAAATGGGATAACAGGAGCTTTCCAGCTCCTGGCCCCCTGTGGGGCCACAAGTGGGCAGAGGGAGGGCTGGGGTGGCCTCACCAGTCTGTTGCATCCTTGGGGGTTCCTCTGCCACTCATTCCACAGTAGCAGCCATAGAAGCTATAACGGGTCGCAGGTTCCTTTCCAGTCGTGAGCTTGATCATTTTCCGGAAATTCAGCAAATCTCCATGGACCTGCAGCAGGCCTGGAAGGACAGCAGCTGGTGATGGGGCCTGGGACCCTATGAGCTCCTCCCTCTGCCTCTCCCTGCCACCCCTTGGCCCCACTTCTGAGAGAGGGCCAGATGCGGTGGGAAGGGAAGCTGGAGGAGGAGGGTGCCTCCCTCCGGGGCTGGGCCCCTTGTGGCCAGAGGTCAGGTTCAAGTCTTACCAATGGCCATGATCACTGCCAGCAGCAGGAGGGTCTTCATGCTGAGGGTTCTATGGGGAGAGATACAGACAGACCAGCCTAGATCCTCTAACAGGCGGTCCAGCCTCTGCCCCGGTCCCTGCTGTCCTGTTCACATTCAACGATCTTGATGAAGAGAGTCTTTAAAGGAGTTTGCAGACACGCTCTTCCATTCCAGGCGGGTCCAGCTTGACTGCCTTCATCGGGCATGCAGGACGCGTGCAGGGGGCACCTCCCAGCTTTGTTACATGACTCGCTGGGCGAGACCACCTCTCCCCTGT
>NW_011495069.1:2796022-2796767 GCF_000754665.1 Bison bison bison
TGGACAGAGCAGTGAACTAGGCGCAGTGCCCACTGGGTCTGCCTGGGTCACAAGCCAGGAAGCCAGCCCTGGGTGAGGGGACAAATGCCCTGAGAGTCCCGGTGGTGGTCTGAATTCCCAATGCACTGACCCACCTTCAGCAGGCTGGCAAAGTGGGAGACCATACCTTACAGAAGACGGGCCTGTGCCTCCCCCAGATCAGGAGCAGGCCTGCTGTTTGCCCCCAGCTGGCCAGCAGGAGCTGCTCTTGCCCAGGGAAGGAGGCTGGAAGGCTGGGCTTTACTTGCAGTGAGAAGCACAGATGTGGACACGCCAGGCCCAGTGCTTCACACCCGGTGTCCCTTTTCCATCTCTAACAAGCCTGTGCGCTGGTACCGAAGTGCTGTCTACTTAGATAAGGGCGCTAGGCGTATGGAAGCGGTGGTGGGATCTGACTCAGCCCTTCTCACTCTAAGGCTGGTATTTTTAACCCTTTACACTTGATTGCCTTGTACTAGTTAGTTCTTGCATTAGAAGAGCCAGGGAGCACAACACACACACACACACTCACACACACACTCATGCACACACTCACACACACATATTCACACATGCACTCTCACACACACTACACACACTCACACACACACGCACACACACACGCGCGCGCGCACACACACACATGCACTCTCACACACACTACACACACTCACACACATGAACACACGCACACACTCACATACACACGCGCACACTCACATACACA
>NW_011495069.1:2796867-2798324 GCF_000754665.1 Bison bison bison
GTTTCCTAGAGCCCTTCCCCACTGTACACAGCCAGCGGCTCTGATGACAATTATTAAAGAATTCTGGTCCACGTGGGAATATCTCAGAGGAAGCTAGAAGAAAAAAAAGCAGAAGTAGCATCCAGGTGAAGGTAGGGCCAGCTACCTACTTTGTGGGTCTCAGTGCAGAATTAAATGCAGGATTCCACGTCATGAACAACATTGCTATGGCTGGACAGAGCCGTGGACCAAGCGCAGGGCCCACTGGGGCTGCCTGGGTCACAAGCCAGGAAGCCAGCCCTGGGCGAGGGGACAAATACCCTGAGAGTCCCACTGCTGGCCAGTGTTACACTGGCCCACCTCTGAGCGGCAACATAGAAGAACGTATCTCACAGGAGGCTCGGACTATAGACCCCAGACGCCAGGAACCACACTTCGGTTTTTGCCCAACAGGCCAGCAGGAGCTGCCCTTACCCAGTGTAGGAGAGGAGGAAGGCTGGGTTTTGCTTGTGATAATGACAGAGGCAGGCATGTCAGGCCCAGTGCTTTATCTGTTATCCCTTTTACTTCTCCAGCAAGCCTGTGCACTGGGTACCAAAGTGACCTCTACTTAGACGAGGTTGCTAAGGCTCAGGGAAGTGGCGGTGGTGGGGCTCTGACTCCGGCAGTCTGACACTGAAGCTTGTGTTTTCAAGTCCTTCCACTTGTACTACCATATGAGTACTAGTGTGTTCTCACACTAGAAGGGCCTGGGGTAGTGTGTGAATGCCTACACCCAGGTGTGCATGAGCACATACACACACACACACATGGGCACATAGTTTGCCAAGTGAACTGCTTTATTCAGGAGAGCCAGCCAGGGGTGTAGCTGTGCAGTTAAACATGACTTTGGACTTGAAGAAGAGTGGAAAATGAGGGGAAATCCTGCCGTCCAAAGAAGCAGAGGAAAGGGGCCGGTAGACACACCCAGACGTTGAGCTTCTCATTCTGGATAGAAGCTTTCTGTCTGGGGAGAGAAGGACTCCTGGCTGGACTCTAGGGTGGGAGAGGGGCATTCCTTCATGTGCCAGGGAAGTAGGGAAGGAAAGAGCATCTGGCGGTAAGGCTCCCAGGACGAGGGGCCCTCAGCACGCAGGGGCAGCCCCTCGGCACCGAAACTTGTTGTAGAAGCGGAGCTTCTTATTGTAGGTCTTCAGGTTTGCTGCGAAGCAATTGGCAGCGATCTTATCACACTGACACACTTGACTCTTGCAGTCATCCGCATCCTCTGAAATCACAATAAATAAATGGAATGATGTTCATTAGTAGTCCATGGATCTTTATGGGAATTCTTGGGGGAAAGACAGCTCCTGTTCTCCCAGGGTTTCTAGTCTGGAACAAGCAGTGATGTCCAGGTATTTCTGACTGATGGGGAGACAGAACTCCTGCCCTCAGGAAGCCCACACCCCATCTCGTGGGACACCAGAAGTCATGCACTG
>NW_011495069.1:2798666-2798823 GCF_000754665.1 Bison bison bison
CGTGCTCCTCACCCTCCTGAGAGTTCCAGGGAGGCTGTGACCAGGCCATCCCACCAAACTGGGAGACCCCAGAAGTCGTAGGCTGTGTGTCCCCCAGCGTACGTAGCTTACTCACCCCCACACTGGAGTCAAGGCTTGGGAATTCTGCTCATGGGGT
>NW_011495069.1:2800554-2802119 GCF_000754665.1 Bison bison bison
AGGCAGACTGCCCCACCCCGTACATCCTGGGGGCCCCTGGTATCATGTCCAGGTCCCCGCACTCAAGGACTCTGGTGATGTCACACATGCCTCTCCTTTTCCCCATCTTTTCAGGGTTTTCTCCTGAGAATTCAAAGTCCATGGTTTAGCATCTTGTTCAGCCACCTTCATCCAAGAGCTAATTTAAACACTGGGAGCACAGTAGTGAAAAAACAAAAATACTCTCATGAGGCTTACTTTTTAGTGTGGAGAGGCAGACAATGAAACAAAAGCCGTAATGGGTGAATGAGATACAGCTGATCCTTGAAGGACACCGGGGTTAGGGTCACCGAGCTTCTGCACAGTCAGAGATCCGTGCGTAGCTTCACAGTGGGCTCTTGTGCCCATGACTCCCCATATGTATGGATTCAACAAAGCACGGATTCTGCGTTACTGTAGAGCCTGTTCATTGAAAAACTCCTAGTATACATAGACCTGCACAATTCAAATCCTGTCGTTCAAGAGTCACCTGTGACTTCGAGAATGTGGTCATGGTTGCTGTGAGGAAGGATGGGGGAAGGGACAGTCGGGAGTCTGAGATGGACACGTACACACTGCTGTATTTAAGACGGATACTAACGAGGACCAGCTGTATAACACACGGAACTCAGCTTAAAGTTATGAGGCTGGACGGGAAGGGAGCTGGGGGAGAATGGGTGCGTGTGTATGTATGGCTGAGACCTTGCACTGCTCACCTGAAACTGTCACAATATTGTTTGTTAATCGGCTATACCCCATAGGAAATAAAGGATGAAAAATAATAGAGTCAACTGTGGAATATTAGGTGAAGCCAGAGGGCAAGGGGCAGCAGGGATGGAGAGGTGTGGCGAGGGCGTCACGGGGAAGACGGCTGCCTCTTTACAGAGGACGGATGTGCTCACGTGTGACAGTCACCGCTCAGAAAAGGGTCCTTCCACTTATAATAATCCGAAGAGTCAAGAGTCAGCGGATGTTTCCAATATCAGGATTATGGCTGAACTTTTTCTGTATTCTGTTTCCTAATCTTCCCTTTGTGAGGAAAAAAATATTCATTACTGTTCTTTAAAAAAACACACACAGACACACAACAAACCTTCTAATTGGGGAATACATTTACAAGAAAGTTATGTAAGAAAGGAATGAACAGAAGCCTCATTGAAATACAGCCAGGCGACCAGAAGGGGGAGCCCTCACATTCTGTAAGGACAGAAGAGCCCAGTGGAAAGAAGGAAAGAAAGACTCCCTTCTCAGAAAAGACAGCCAATGAAAAGACACGGACTCTGTTTCCTAGAGCCCTTCCCCACTGTACACAGCCAGCGGCTCTGATGACAATTATTAAAGAATTCTGGTCCACGTGGGAATATCTCAGAGGAAGCTAGAAGAAAAAAAAAGCAGAAGTAGCATCCAGGTGAGGGTAGGACCAGCTACCTACTTTGTGGGTCCCAGTGCAGAATTAAATGCAGGATTCCACGTCATGAACAACATCGCGATGGCTGGACAGAGCCGTGAACCAGGCGCAGGGCCCACTGGGTCTGCCTGGGTCACAA
>NW_011495069.1:2802277-2803536 GCF_000754665.1 Bison bison bison
CACGCACACACTCACATACACACGCGCACACACACACACTCACACATGCACTCTCACACACACTACACACACACACACGCACACACGTACACACTTACACACTCACACGCACACACAACTTACACACTCACACGCACACACACACTCACACACACACATGCATGGTTTGCCAAATAAATTGCTTTATTCAGAAGAGTCAACCAGGAGTGTAGCTGCCATAGCAAAACATGACATTGGACTTGACGAGGAGTGGAGCTGTGGAAAAATTACCTGCTCCCCAAGGAAGCGGGGAGAAGGGGCTGAGCATCCAGGCCCAGCCTTGAGCATCTCCTTCTGGACAGAGGCTTCTGTTTGGGGCAAGAAGACCTCCTGACTTGTGTCTAGGATGGGAGAGGGGGTTTCCTTCATTTGCCAGGGAACGTGGCTAGGATAGGGAGTGGGGTGCTAAGTGGAAACTCGGTTTTAGGAGGCGAAGTGTCCAGGCTCAGGGGCTTCTCAAGCACTTGGGTGTACTCCCTTTGCATTGACGGTTGCTGTAGTATAGGAGCTTTTTATTATAGGTCTTCTTGTTTCTTGCAGAACAAAGGATAGCTATTTGATCACACTCACACACTTGATGCTTACAGTAGTCCTAATCCTCTGAAATCACAAGAAAATATACATGGAATACATGTGTGTGCCAAGTTGCTTCAATTTTGTCTCTTTGGGACCATATGGACTGTAGCCCACCAGGCTCCTCTGTCCATGGAATTTCCAGGCAAGAGTACTGGAGTGCATAGCCATTCCCTTCTCCAGGGGATCTCCCCAACCCAGGGATGGAACCTGAGTCTCTTATTTCTCCTGCATGGGCAAGTAGGTTCTTTACCACTAGCACCACCCAGGAAGGCCAAATACTGGATGGTTGGTTAATATTCTCGGGTTTCTCATGGGAAATCTGAGGGAATAACACAGCCTGTGTTCTCCCAGAATTTCTAGTCTTGGACAAGCACCAATGTCCAGATATTTCTGATTGATGGGGAGACAGAATTCCTACCCTCAGAAGCCCATACCCAGTCTGATGGGGACACGAGCCGCCAACTGGGATTCTGTGAAAAGCCTTGCTGTTAGCCCTGTCTTTTTCTCCTCCCTAGCAGATGTGTTCAGGTGCAAAGCCCCTGTTCCCTGGAGTCGGGGAATGGTTCTTGATGGGTGTAAGCCAGTCATGGTCATCCCTGTTTCCTTTGTAGTGATTAGTGTAGGGGAAGCACATGACCTTGCCC
>NW_011495069.1:2803989-2804289 GCF_000754665.1 Bison bison bison
AACAGTTAGAACTGGACATGGAACAACAGACTTGTTCCAAATCAGGAAAGGAGTATGTCAAGGCTGTATATTGTCACCCTGCTTATTTAACTTATATGCAGAGTACATCATGAGAAATGCTGGGCTGGAGGAAGCACGAGCTGGAATCAAGATGCTGGGAGAAATATCAGAAACCTCAGATATGCAGATGACACCACCCTTATGGCAGAAAGTGAAGAGTAACTAAAAATCCTCTTGATGAAAGTGAAAGAGGAGAGTGAAAAAGTTGGCTTAAAGCTCAATATTCAGAAAACGAAGATC
>NW_011495069.1:2804389-2805314 GCF_000754665.1 Bison bison bison
GCTCTTGCCCTGACCAATGAGCCACAAGGGAAAGTCTGCTGGGGGCTTCCAGGAAGGATGAATTTCCAAAAAGAGCCATGTGTGAAGGGAGAGCCTCTTCCGTAAGGTGAAGCCATAACTCTTGGAGCTCTCAGTGTGCCTTGGAATCACTCTGCCAATGTGGCAGAGTAGAAGGTTGGGAAGGACTGGATCCTTGGCAACACAGCTGAGAAGGTGCCCCAGCTCTGGCACTGCCTTCTACCAGACTCTGTTACAGGAGAGTCAGACTTCTCTGAACCTCTGTTAGGTGGGCATCCTGTTGCTTGTCATCCAGAGCCTTCTGAAGCAGAAGATATTAAGAAGAGGTGGCAAGAATACACAGAAGAACTATACGAAAAAGATCTTCATGACCCAGATAGTCACGATGGTATGATCACTCACCTAGAACCAGACATTATGGAATGCAAAGTCAAGTGGGCCTTAGGAAGCATCACTATGAACAAAGCTAGTAGAGGTGATGGAATTCCAGTTGAGCTGTTTCAAATTCTAAAAGATGATGCTATGAAAGTGCTGCACTCAATATGCCAGCAAATTTGGAAAACTCAGCAGTGGCTATAGGACTGGAAAAGGCCTGTTTTAATTCCAATCCCAAAGAAAGGCAATGCCAAAGACTGCTCAAACTACCACACAATTGCACTCATCTCACACACTAGTAAAGAAATCCTTGAAATTCTCTAAGCCAGGCTTCAATAGCATATGAACCGTGAGCTTGCAGATGTTCAAGCTGGATTGGGAAAAGGCAGAGGAACCAGAGATCAAATTGCCAACATCCGCTGGATCATTGAAAAGGCAAAAGAGTTCCGAAAAACAACTATTTCTGCTTTATTGACTATGCTAAAGCCTTTGACTGTGTGGATCACAACAAACTGGAAAATTCTTTAAGAGG
>NW_011495069.1:2805414-2811854 GCF_000754665.1 Bison bison bison
ATCCTCTTGATGAAAATGAAAGAGGAGAGTGAAAAAGTTGGCTTAAAGCTCAATATTCAGAAAGCGAAGATCATGGCATCCAGTCCCATCGCTTCATGGCAAATAGATGAAGAAACAGTGGAAACAGTGACAGATTTTATTTTGGGGGGCTCCAAAATCTCTACAGATGGTGATTGCAGCTATGAAGTTAAAAGATGCTTACTCCTTGGAAGAGAAGTTATGACCAACTTAGACAGCATATTAAAAAGGAGAGACATTTCTTTGCCAACAAAGGTCCGTCTAGTCAAAGTTATGATTTTTCCTGTAATCATGTATGGATGTGAGAGTTGGACTATACAGAAAGCTGAGTGCCAAAGAATTGATGTTTTTGAACTGTGGTGTTGGAGAAGACTCTTGAGAGTCCTTTGGACTGCAAGGAGATCCAACCAATCCATCCTAAAGGAAATCAGTCCTGAATATTCATTGGAAGGACTGATGCTGAAGCTGAAACTCCAATACTTTGGCCACCTCATGCGAAGAACTGACTCATCTGAAAAGACCCTGATGCTGGGAAAGATTGAAGGTAGGAGGAGAAGGGGATGACAGAGGATGAGATGGTTGGATGGGATAACCGACTCAATGGACATGAGTTTGAGTGAACTCCAGGAGTTGGTGATGGACAGGGAGGCCTGGTGTGCTGCAGTGCATGGGGTTGGACAAGACTGAGTGACTGAACTGAACTGAACTGACCCAGAGCCTACTAAAGACACATGACCTTATGGAAAGGTCATGATGGGAAGACAGAATTTCTGATCTCATAGACCTCAGGCTGTTAAGGAAAAGTCCATGGTTTCTAAAAATCCCACTCGTGGGTCAGCTGTCTGGGGCATTAGGCAATCTCTTCCAGCCACCGCCCACCTCTCCTCCCCTTCATGGCCAAACTTGCTCCAGAAGGTTGTTTACACTTTCAACCTCTCTTCCTCCCACCTACCTTCCAACCCACTCTAATCTGGCTTTGCCTTCACAGATCCATGGGAACAGCTCCCCCTGAGTCTTCAGTGGTCTTCCTGCCTCTAAATCCAAGGAGCCCAGTCAGCCCTTATCCTGGAGGACCCCTCTGTTAAACTGGCTGCTGTTAATCATCTCCTCCTGGCCCAACTCCTTGACCTCCTTGCTTTTCTCCTTTCTGGGCCTTTAAACATCAAGTGGGTGGGTCCATCCAACTCTCGGCTCTCTGAGGCCACCTCCTGAATCTGTGTCCAGACCTTCCTTTCATCTGTGTGTTTCTTTATCCGCTGCCTACTGCTCATCTCCCTCGGTGTTCTGGAAGTTTCCAAACTCAACGTGTTCCCAGTAGAAGTCTTCCTGCCCTCTCCCACCAGGCCCTCTCAATTGTACCATCCTCACGGTGGTACAGCCATCCAACAGCTCCCAGTCAAGCACCAAGCTCAGGTGACCCTCGGGCCTATCATAATGGCACTCTCCACCCTTGCATCCTGACCCACCATTGCTAAAGGTCAACAGCTTTCTGTGTCTTGTCTGCATCTTGACGATGCCCCCCTTATCTGTCTCCATCCACACTCAACCAGAGTTGGTCCTCTGCAAGGTAAACCTGAATACAACATGTCTTTGCTTGAGAACTCCCTAATTCTTTCAGACAAAATCTAAATACAGTATCGTCTTGGGGACTTGACTAGCCCCTTTTTTCCTCTCCAGCATCATCACTCACCACTCGGTCTCATCCTCACATTTCCTTTCATCAGCACAGAATCATAGTTCCCTCTGGCCCCTTGGACCCCGACTATGTCCTCTTGCTAGGATGTGCCCAACCTGCCTTCCCCCGACCCCTCACAGCCTGGAAAACTCAACTTGGAGGTCACTGTTCTTGGTGTTCAGAGCCCTTTGCCTCACTTCCTATCAGAATCTGCCATGTTATATTTTCATTTTTGTAACTCCCAAGTCCTCCGTGAGCTCCTTGAGGCAGGGCACTGTCCCTTTGAATTAATATCTAGCTCTGGTGCCCAGCGCAGAGGACACTCAGGAAAATGGACAGCGGAGGCTGGGTGGAGGAGTAGGACTCTTTCTTACCACAAACGATTAGGCCCCAGCAGAGAGTAAAGTTGTATTTCAGGGATGTGGTACCACACCTACGATTCTTCAGCTTTTTGTAGCAACAGTCATTCACTGCGCAGCACCTGAAATGAGCTTGTGCTACTGGGGCTGCCCCCGCCCCCCACCAATCTCCAGAGAGCTCAGGGCCCCAGGTCACACCCCACTGACCCTGGGCAGAGACCCAGGCACATTCCAATAGTCTAGAGCGGAGTTTCTAGCAGGCTGGCTGCTTTTTTAGCAGGGACTTCCTGGGGTTCTTTGATCATGGAATACCAACACGAGACTTCGGCTCCCACCCCAGCTGGGGCCACGAGTGGACAGAGACGGGAGGGCTGGGGGTGGCCTCACCGATCCGTTGCATCCTTGGGGGGTCCTCTGCCACCACCACACAGGAGCAGTCCAAGAAGCCATCAGTGGTCACAGGTTCTCCTCCTGTCATGTACTTGATCTTTTTCTGAAAATCTACCAGGTTTCCACGGACCTGCAGCAGGGCTGGAAGGGCACTGCCTGGTGATGGGGCCTGAGATACTGTGACTTCCCTCTGTTTCTCCCCTCCCCACAAGACAACCTCTCTTCCTCCCACTGAGAGGGGGCCAGATGCAGTGGGAATGGAAGCTGGGTTTGGAGGTGCCTCCCTCCACGGGCTGCTCCCCTTCTGGTGAAAGGTCACTGTTGACTCTTAACAAAGCCATGATTAATGCCAGCAGCAGGAGGGTCTTCATGTTGAGAGAATTACAGACAGACCCTCCCGGGTGGCGCCAGCATCAGCCCCGGCCCCTGCTGTCCTGCTCACATTCAACGATCCTGATGAAGACGTCTTTAAGAGAACTCGCAGACACTCTCCTCAGCTCTAGGTGGGTCCAGCGTGACTGCCTTCATCAGGCATAGAGTACACGTGGAGAGGGCGCTTCCCAGCTCTGTTGAGTATCACTGGTCAAGAACCCCCTCCCCCCATGAAACACTGCAGAGACCTCCATGCTCCTCACCCCGCTGAGAGCTCCTGGAAGGTTGTGACCAGGCCACCCCACCAGACTGGGAGATCCCTGAGGTCCTAGGCTGTGTGTTGTGCCCCCCAGTAGCTGTATCTTACTCCCCCCCACACACTGGAGTCAAGGCTTGCGAACCCCACCCATGGAGTTGGATCCGCAGTGTCTTTCTCCAGAACTATAGCAGCACCCTCTCTTTCAAACCTTAAACACGTACCTGCTTCCCTGGTGGCTCAGCTGGTAAAGAATCCGTCTGCAATGCGGGAGACCTGGGTTCGATCCCTGGGTTGGGAAGATCCCCTGGAGAAGAGAAAGGCTACCCACTCCAGTCTTCTGGCCTGGAGAACTCCATGGACTGTACAGTCCATGGGGTCACAAAGAGACGGACACAACCGAGCAACTTTCACTTTCACTTGTACATGCACAAATACACAACTACTCACACACACATACATACACATACACACTCTATACTCATCTGCTAATGTGGACACCCTCTTACACAATATATTCACGTATGCACACAATGCTCTTGTGCACAGATACCTTCTTGTCATACCAAATTAGGCACAGCAGGCTTGTGCTCATGGATGTATGCATGTACACACACAAGTACACACACACACGTATACACACACAAGTACACACACACACAAGTACACACACACACACACACACACACACACACTATAGGCACCCTTGAAGGCGGCCAGTAATCAGGGACTGGATATTCATTTTTGGCTTTTTACTTCTCAGAGGATCCTGAATTGGTGTCTCCAAGTGACCACCTTGTTATTCTGAACTCCAGTTAAATAGCTGATCCCTCTGGGAGCTTGGTGGGGTAGGGGATGGGGTGGGGATACTCCCCTTAGTTGGGGCTACTCACCCCAGGCAATCCTCTTTTTTCCCCTCTCATCAACAGTACAGAACTGAGGTTTTTTCCATCCTTATGTTCCATTAACTGATGCCGAAATTGTCGATTATTTTGTCATCTTTCCTGTGGGTCTCCCTCCTGAGTGAATAAATCCCCATAACTGGGTCCAGGTGTGACCCTCCTGAACCCACTTCCAGGAGAGGGCCATCTGCTGCTGACCAAGGATTTTTCCTTTCTGCTGCTAAGTAAGCCACTTGGGAATAAGAATCAGGGCAGTTGGTGTTATTCATTCATTCCATAAACCAGTCATTCAAGAAGTACACGCTAAGCCTCCGCAAAGTGCCAGGACCCCCGAGAACCTCTCAGGAGCTGATGAGAGCTTGTCCCGCCCCCAGGGGCCCTGGAGGCCCCAGCAGGGAAGGAGCTGCATGACGCAGATGACACCTACTCGCCTGGCTGGGAACAGCACCTCCAGCTTCTCTCTGGCTCCTCCTTCCTCTCTTCCTCCCCCTCCCCTTCAAGAAAAAGCCAGAGACTGTCCAGGGGTCCTGGCACTCCCACCCCAGGCACGTACTGCTGCCCCCTCCTCCCCAGTCCTCACCTGTTTGGGGATGGAGCTGACTGATGCTCCTGGGATCTATTGCTCTTTCTTCTTCAGCCTCAGGGAGACAGTGACTCTATTTCCAAAATAGATGCCTTTTTCAAGCCCTTCACCACTGCTAAGAGTTTAACTTGTGTGACCTTCAGTTAATAGTCCCCAACACTCACCCCCCCAAAAACCAGAGACCAGAGGCTACGGTGCCCATCCCCATTCTGCCTGCTCCCCACATTCTCCAGGCCCCCCTCCAGGTTAGGCTCAGGAGACTGAATCTTGCCAGCAAAACGTGTGCATCAGTGCTGAGGGTCACCGCCAGGCGGAAGTGAGGCAAAGGCCGCGTCCTGTGCCCCAGTTTCTGTGCCCTGAATGGTGAACTGGAAGATGGAGGCAGCTTGGGTCCCTGAGTCATCGTGTGGAGGACCCTTGTCCGGGAGTGGTCTTTGCATGAGTGAGAAATACACTTTGGTTTGTTAAACTACTGATCATTGAGATCAGTGAGCAGCAAGCATGGTGGTCTCAGCCCATCAATAATCAATGCAGTGGCTGGATTAGACCTCATGGTTGTTACGATTGCGTGACACCCATTCATGATAATTATCAGAAATCCTTTAATAAAGGTTTATTACTTACACGACCTGGAAGTTACACACCGCAGCTGGAGCCCCACAGTGAGGTCAAGGGTAGAGAGAGCCTGAGATCTTGGGTCTGGGGTTCTGCTTTTATTTGGGTTGAGGGTAGGGGCCTAGGCTTTTGTTGGCTCACTCTTAGTTGGTGGATTTAAAATACATGAGCAGTAATATAAAGCGCAGGAAGAGAAAAAAAAAAACCCACAAAAACAGGTGGCCAAATAGTCAAATTAACCAAAATCTATAAAATAAAGGCATGGCTGGCAAGATGTTGATTCTAGATAGCTATCTTTGACCTGGATGCCTGGCAACCAGAGGTTATCAGGCACCAATCGAAGGTTATCAGGAAAATACCTTACAAAAAACCAACACAACTGTCAGGCTTTACACTACAGTAACCTATCTATTAACAGCCATCCCAGGCCGCTTTCGTCTTGAATATAGTTTCCTTGAAGAGCTAGACCTGCATTAAGGGTTGACATGTCGCCGCCAAATTCCTGCATTGAATCCTGACCTCCAGTAAGACCTCAGGATGTGACTCTATTTGGAAAAGAGGGTCTTTGTGGGGATGATGAGTTAGGATAAGGTTACTAGGGTGGACCTAACGCAGGATAACTGGTATCTTTAGAAAGAGGGGATGTTTGGACAAAGATGCACATGCGTCTTCACTGGGAGAATTCCACGTGAAGGTGAAGGCCGAGAGGAGGTGGCAATGCTTCCATACACCAAGCAATCCTGAAGATGGCCAGGTCACCACCAGAGCCTGGGGAGTGGAGGGAACGGACCCTCCTCCACAGACCTCAGAAGGAGCCAACCTCACCGGCGCCTTGATCTTAGACGTCTGGGCTCCAGAACTGAGAGAGCAGATACTTCTGTTGTTTAGGCTACTCAGGTCATGGTTCCTGGTACAAATTCCTAGCAAATTACACAGCCTCTGAAGATCCCCATGGGTCTTGACAATATGGGATTTGAGGACAAAGAATGCCCCCTGCCATCTCAGGAGACAAAGACGTTGTGGCCGTCAAGCCATCAGCCACCCCGACAGTGTCCCCGCAGGGACTCAGAACGGAGGAAAACGGTACCAGCCCTGACAGTGCCCCCGAGGGGACTCAGAACGGAGGAAAACGGTACCAGCCCTGACAGTGCCCCCGAGGGGACTCAGAATGGAGGAAAATGGTACCAGCCCTGACAGTGCCCCCGAGGGGACTCAGAACGGAGGAAAACGGTACCACCCCTGACAGTGTCCCCGAGGGGACTCAGAACGG
>NW_011495069.1:2812578-2818136 GCF_000754665.1 Bison bison bison
AACGGAGGAAAACGGTACCAGCCCTGACAGTGCCCCCGAGGGGACTCAGAATGGAGGAAAATGGTACCAGCCCTGACAGTGCCCCCGAGGGGACTCAGAATGGAGGAAAATGGTACCAGCCCTGACAGTGCCCCCGAGGGGACTCAGAACGGAGGAAAATGGTACCAGCCCTGACAGTGTCCCCGAGGGGACTCAGAACGGAGGAAAACGGTACCACCCCGACAGTGTCCCCCAAGGGGACTCAGAACGGAGGAAAACAGGGTACCAGCCCTAGGCAGGTAAGGTGCACGAGGTAAGGCACAGGGATGATTGCATCAACTCCAGACTGTTGCATCTTTTAACACGTAGAAAAGCGCCAAATTTATTAGCTGGAGATACCAGGTTTTCTTTTAGCTGGCAGATATCTTTTGGTGTTTAACCACCCAGGCTTTTTTGTTTGCTTATTTTTGCAAAAACTCCTACATATCCCAACTCCTCCCTTACCCCTGAGGACAGCCCTCAGACCTGCCCAACAGTATGTATCCAGGCTGAAGTCCTCTGTAAAGCCCCCAATAAAGCATAATTCTCAATGTTTACGTTCCGCATTTTTTCCATCAACAGATTTTTACTCTCACATCTGTCCTGGGTCTAGATGCAGGCGCAGAGGTGATGCGCTAGACCCTGGGCTTCTGTCACTCACCTCAGCTTTGGAACACTGCTGTTTCTATGGCGGCAATGCGCCCCACCCTCGTGTATCCTGGTGGCCCCTGGTATCGTGTCCAGGTTCCAGCACTCAAGGACTCTGGTGATGCCTTTTCCCATCTTCTCAGGATTTTTCCCAATAATTCAAAATCAGTGGTCTGGCTTCTTGACAGCGACCTTCATCCAAAAACTAATTTAAACACTTGGAGTACTATGATAAAAAAACAAAAGTACTCTCATGGGGCCTACATTTTAGTGGAGAGAGACAGGTTATGCAACAAAAGATACAACAGGTGAGTGATACATAGGTGACCTTTGAATGGCATGGGGGTCAGGAGCACTGAGCCTCTGCACAGTCAGATATTTGCCTGTAACTTCACAGTGGGCCCCAGTATCTGTGATTCCCCATATACGTGGCTTTAGCCAACCTCAGATTATGTAGCACTGCTGTTGTCCAGTCGCTCAGTCGTGTCCGACTCTTTGAGACCCCACGGACTGCAGCATGCCAGGCTTCCCTGTCCTTCACCATCTCCTGGAGCTTGCTCAAACTCATGTCCGTTGAGTCGGTGATGCCACCCAACCATCTCGTCCTCTGTCATCCCCTTCTCATTCTGCCTTCAGTCTTTCCCAACATCAGGGTCTTTGAATCAGCTCTTCGCTGAAGAGTGGCCAAAGTATTGGAGCTTCAGCTTCAGCATCAGTCCTTCCAATGAATATTCAGGACTGATCTCCTTTAGGATGGACTGGTTTACTCTCCTTGCGGTCCAAGAGACTCTCAAAAGTCTTCTCCAACACCACAGTTCAAAAGCATCAATTCTTTGGCACTCAGCCCTCTTTATGTTCCAACTCTCAGATCCATACATGATTACTGGAAAAACCATAGCTTTGACTATACAGATCTTTGTCAGTGAAGTATTGTCTCTGCTTTTTAATATGCTGTCTAGGTTTCTCATAGCTTTTCTTCTAAGGAATAAGTGTCTTTTCATTTCATGGCTGCAGTCACCATCTGCAGCGATTTTGGAGACCAGGAAAATAAAGTCTGTCACTGTTTCCATTGTTTCCCCATCTATTTGCCATGAAGTGATGGGACTGGACGCCATGGTCTTAGTTTTCTGAATGTTGAGTTTTAAGCCATCTTTTTGTAGTACTGTAGTGTATATGTCTATTTACTGAAAAAAAAAAATCTGTGTATAAATGGGCCTGAGCAATTCAAATCCTTGTTGTTCAAGAGTCAATGGTGGGGTGTTAGACAGTGTTGAAGCAAGAGGGAAGAGGCAGCAGAAATGGATGAGGGGCAGCAGGAGCATCCTAGGGGAGGTCCTGTTACTTTCCATGGGATGGACATGTTCAAACAGGATAGTCAATGCTCAGAAATGTTTTCATTTATTAATAATTAGAAGAGCTAGCCTCGTATAAGTGATTGTTTCCAAAATCAGAATTATGCCTGAACTTTTCCTGTGCTCTGATTCTTAATCTTCCTTTGTGAGGAAAAATTATTTAATACTCTTTAAAAAAAACTTCTAATGTGGAAATACATTTATGTGAAAATTATGTAAGAAACAAATAAACAGAAACCTCAATGAAATATAATTAAGGAGCCAGAAGGCAGAGGTCTCACATCCTGGAAGGTTAGCAGAGCCCAGTGGGAAGAAGGAACGAGTCCTCTTCCTTCCTGGTAAGGACTCAGCCCATGAAAAGCCACAGACTCTTTGTTTCCTTGAGCCCTTCCCCACTGTACAGAGCCAGCAGCTCTGGTGGAGATTATTGAAGAATTCTGGTCCAGGTGGGAATATCTCAGAGGAGCCTTGGATGACAAGAGGGGAAGTAGCATCCAGGTGAGGGATGGACCAGCTACCTGCTTTGTGGGTCCCCGTGCAGAACAAAATGCTGGATTCCACGTCATTAACAACTTGAGATGGCTGGACAGAGCTGTAAAGTAGGCGCAGTGCCCACTGGGACTCTGCCTGGGTCACAAGCCCAGGAAGCCAGCCCTGGGTGAGGGGGTAAGTGCCCTGAGAGTCCCATCGGTGGCCAGTGTTACACTGACCCACCTCTGGGCTGCAACATAGAAGATTGTGCCTCACAGAAGACTTGGATTATAGACCCCCAAACACCAGGAGCTGTGCTTCTGTCTCTCCCCAGCAGACCAGCAGGAGCTGCTCTTGCCCAGGGTAGGAGGGGTGGAAGGCTGGCTTTTTCTTGTAACAATAAGGACAAAGGCAGACATTTCAGAGCCGGTGGTTTATGTCCATTATCCTTTTAACTTCCCCAATAAGCCAGGGGGCACTTGGGACAAAGCGATCTCCATTTAGATGAGGACGCTAAGGCTCAGGGAAGTGGTGGTGGTGGGGATTTGACCCAGCCAGTCTGACGCTAAGTGAAGTGTCAGTCCCTCAGTCATGCCCAATGTTTTGGGACCCCGTGGACCCCATGGAGCCTGCCAGGCTGGATACTGGATACTGGAGTGGTCTGCCATTTCCTTCTCCAGGGGATCTTCCCCAACCATGCATCGAACTCAGGTCTTCTGCACGCCAGGCAGATTCTTTACCGACTGAGCCACCAGGGAAGCCCATATTTTTAACCCCTCTCAAGCTATTCCTGTGTACTGGTTTGTTTTCACACTAGAAGTACCTGTGAATACCACACACACACACACACTCACATACAGTTTGCCAAATAAATTGTTTTATTCAGAAGAGCCCACCAGGAGTGTAGCTGCCACAGCTAAACATGACTTTGGACTTGAAGAAGAGTGGAAATGGGAGGAACAAAACCTCTGGCTGTCCAAGGAAGCGGGGGCAAGGAGCTTGGCATACATGCCCAGATCTGTGCTTCTCTTTCCAGATAGAAGGCTTCTGTTGGGGGAGAGAAGGGCTCCTGGCTGGTCTCTAGGATGGAAGAGGGGGTTTCCTTCATTTGCGAGGCAACGTGGCTAGGGCAGGGAGTTGGGTGTCAGAGTGGAGGCTCAGCACTGGGTGGTAAGGCGTCCAGGATCGGGGGCCTCTCAGCACTGCGGGGCACGCCCTGTGCACAGAGAGTTTCTGTAGTATTGGAGCTTTTTATTATAGGTCTTCTGGTTCCTTGCAAAACAGATGGCAGCTTTTTTATCACATTCACAGACTATACGTCTACACACACCTTGATCCGCTGAAACCACAAGAAAATAAAAACAGGGTGGGGGTTAGTTCATATTCTATGGTTTCTTCTGGGAATTCCGAGGGACAAGACACAGCCCCTGTTCTCCCAGGGTTTCTAGTCTGGGACAAGCATTGACGTTCAGATATTACTGGCTGATGAGGGCCCTGTGTGGGCCCTCAGAAAGCCCACACCCAGTGTCATGAGAGCACCAGCATCTGAGCACTGGGATTCTGTGAAAAGCCTTTCTCTTAGCCACTGTCTCTTTCTTCTCCCCAGCAGGTGTGTTCAGGTGCAAAGTCCCGGGCCGCTGGAGCCGGGGAATGGTTCTTGATAGGTCATGGTCGTCCGTTTCCTTTGTAGTGATTGGTGTACGGGAAGCACATGACCTTGCCCTGACCAGTGAGCCCCAAGGGGAAGTCTGCTGGGGGCTTCCGGGAAGGATGAATTTCCTCTCTCTGGAAAGAGGCTTGTAAAGGAAATCCTCTTTTGTAGGGTGAAGCCACAACTCTTGAAGCTCTAAGTGTGCCTTGGAATCACACTGCCAATGTGGCCGAGCAGAAGGTTGGGAAAGGACTGGATCCTTGGCAACACAGCTGAGAAGCTGCCCCAGCTGACCACCATTGCTATAGGTCAAGGGCTTGCTGTCTTTTGTCTGCATCATGACAATACACCCCCTTCCATCAGTCTCCATCCACCCTCAGCCAGAGTAAGTCCTCTGAAATGTCTTTCTCTCCGGCATTATTACTCACCGCTCTGTCTCATCCTCACGTTTCCCTTCCACAGCACAGAACTGCTCCAGCCCACTCTGGTCCCCTGGACCCTGCTGTGTCATCTTGGTGGGATGCCCCAACCCTCCTTCCCCTTGACTCCTCTCCGCCTTGAGGCTGCAGCTTGGAGGTCACCATTCTGAGGAGCCTTCCTTGACCCTCAGGCTGTGTTCAGAGCCCCGCCCTTTTCCTCACTGCACATCAGACTCCACTGAGTTGTATTTTCCTTTTCCTTACTTCCCACTCAACTGTGAGCCCCTTGAGGCAGAGACCTGTCCCTTTGTATCTAGCTCTGGTGCCTGGCACGCAAACACAGGAAAAAGAGCAGAGGAGGCTGGGTGCAGTCGGTAGGACTTGCTCTTACCACATGTGATTTGGCCCCGGCGGATAGACACATTGTAGTTAAGGAACTTGGTGCCACATCCATGATGCTTCAGCTTTTTGTAACAGCAGTCATGTGCCCAACAGCACCTGTGACAAGACTGAGCTATGGGGCGGCCTCCCCACGCTCCAGGGAGCCCAGTGCCCGTGCTTTCATCCCCCTGACCCCGAGCAGAGACCCAGGGACACAGGACTAGTTTAGAGCACAGTTTGACCAGGATGGCTGCTGTTTCAGCTGAGCCTCGCTGGTGTTCTTTGACGTGGGGACTTCGGCTCCCCCTCCAGCCGGGGCCACAAGTGGGCAGAGGCGGGAGGGCTGGGGTGGCCTCACCAATCCGTTCCATCCTTGGGGGATCCTCTGCCACTCACTCCGCAGTAGCAGCCGTAGGCACTGTAGCTGAGCAGGGCTCCCTTTCCTGTCGTGTGCTTGATCATTCTCGCAAAATCCCACAAATGTGCATGGACCTGAAGAAGGGCTGGAAGGACATTGCCTGGTGATGGGGCCTGGGACTGCACGCCCACCTCTGCCTCTCTCTGCCACTCCCCCTCCCCACAAAGGTCCTTGTCTTCCTCCCACAGAGAGGGGGACAG
>NW_011495069.1:2818236-2839773 GCF_000754665.1 Bison bison bison
CTTGGGGATGAAGGAGCCTCCTTCCCCGGGCTGTCGCCCTTCTGGTGAGTGACAATGAAAGTGAAGTCGTTCAGTCGTGTCCGACTCTTTGCGACCCCGTGGACTGTAGCCCACCAGGCTCCTCTGTCCAAGGGATTCTCCAGGCAAGAATACTGGAGTGTGTTGCCATGCCTTCCTCCAGGGGATCTTCCTGACCCAGGGATTGATCCTGGGTCTCCAGCATTGCAGGCTGATGCTTTATCCTCTGAGCCACCAGGGTGAGAGGTAGGATGAGCTCTTACCAAAGGCCATGATCACTGCCAGCAGCAGGAGGGTCTTCATCTTGAGGGTTCTGTGGGGAGAAACACAGATACGACGGCCTAGACCCCTCTCCCAGGTGACAGTGGCTTCTGCCCTGGGCTCTGCTCTCCTGCCAGCATCCAGCAGTTCTGATGGAGAGCCTTTAGAAGAACTTGCATACACGCTTCTCAGCCTCAGGCGGGATCCAGCGTGACTGCCTGCATCAGGCACACAGTACATGTGGAGGGGGCACTGCCCAGCTTTGTCGAACTTTCCACTGGTCAAGACCATGCCTCCCCGCAATACACACCACCGAGACCCCCATGCTCCTCACCCACCTGAGAGTTCCTGGAAGGCGGTGAGCAGATCATTGCACAGAACTGGGAGACCCCTGAGGTCTTAGGCTGTGTGTCCCCGTTAGATGTTTCTTACCCCCACACTGGAGTCAAGGCTTGGGAATTCTGCCCATGAGCCCAATCCGCAGTGTTTTTCTTGAGAACTAAAGCAGCAGCCTCTCTTTGAACACTTACACTTGCACAAACAGTCACCTACTCACACCCAAGTGAATGCATAAAACATACAGTCTTGTGCTCACTTACTACGGTGGACATCCTTTATCACAATATACCCACGTACGCACACAACACACTTGTGCACACCATGCCCTCTTGTCTCACCAAATCAGGCACGTGCAGACTTGTGCTCATGGCTGCCTGCATGTGCCTGCACACACACTCTCACACACACACACTATAGCCACTTGAAGGCAGCCAGTGATCAGGGACTGGGTATTCATTTCTGGCTATTTACTTCTCAGAGGCTCCCAAGTTAACATCTGCAAGAGATCGCCTTGTTTATTCCGAACTCCAGTTAAATAGCTGATCCCTCTGGGAGCTTGGGGGTTGGTGGGTTAGGGGACAGGGTGGCCTTATGGCCAGGTGTTGGACTCAGAGTTTGGCATGCTTCTCCCCCAGGCAATCTCCCCTTATTTTTGCCTCTCATCAATCAACTAGCACGACAGAGCTGAGGATGGAAACACCTTATGTGCCATCAGCCGATGCCAAATTTTAGATGATTCTGTAATCTCTTTCTCCTGAGTGAATAAACTCTGATAATCTGGTCTGGGTGTGACCACTAGTCACCCCTTTGAACCCACTTTCAGGAGAGGGCAGGGGCTACCTGCTGTTGACCGGTTCCTTTCTTCTGCTAAGTATGCCATTTGGGAAGAAGAAATAGGGCATTTAGTGTTATTCATTCAATCAATCAGTCATCCACAGGAAGTACATATTAAGCCTCCATGAAGCACCAGGAGGTGAGGCTTTCAGGAGGTGCTGGGGATTTGCCCTGCCCCCAGTGGCCCCTGGGACCTCCGCAGGGACAGAACTGCAATGGGGCAGATGGTCTTCCCACTGACACGGACCAGCATCTCCACTTGCTCTTTTCCTTCCTCTATCTTCTGTTCTTCCTCCATTCCTTCTAGAGAAAGCTAGAGGGTGTCCTAGCCTCCCTCCACCCCGGCTCCAGGCACGCACTGCTGACACTTCACCCCCAGTCGTCACCTGTTTGGAGATGGAACTGACTGATGCTCCTTGAATCTACTGCTCTTTCTTCTTCAGCCTCAGGGAGACTGTGACTCTATTTCCCAAATAGATGCCTTCTTCATGCCCTTCACCACTGCTAAGAATTTAGCTCCTGGGGCCTTCAGTTAACCCTTCCCCACACCCATCCCCAAAATGCCAGTGTGCAGAGGTGATGTTGCCCACCATCATTTCACTTGCTCCCCACATCCTCCAGGCCCCCCTCCAGGTTAGGCTCAGGAGACTGAATCCTGCCAGCAAACTGTGTGCATCAGTGCTGAGAGCTACTGCCAGGCAGAGCGAGGCAGAGACCACCTACAATGCCCCAGGCTTTCTGTGTCCCTCATGGTGGAGCAGAAGATGAAGTCAGCTTGGGTCCCTGAGTCCCAGCATAGAGGACACTTATTCGGAAGAATCCTGCAGACATGCAACAGTCTTTGCATGAGCGGGAAATACACTTTGTTTTCTTACACTGCTGGTCATTGAAATCAGTGAGCAGGAAACCTGTCACATGGCACTCTCAGCCTATCTCTAACCAGTGCTGTGGCTGGATCAGCTGACGCACTTTTTATTAACTGCAAGATGCCCTTTAACAATAATCATCAGAGATCTTTGAAAGAATAAAGGTTATTACTTACAGGACCTGGAAGAACACAGCACGCCTGGAGCCCCACAGCACCGTTGAGGGTAGAGAGAGAGACTGAGATCTTGGGTCTGGGGTTCTGCTTTTATTGGGGTCAAGGGTGGGGGCCTAGGCTTTTTTGTGTTCACTTTTTATTGGTGGATTTAAAATACCTGAGCCGTAATGGAAAGTGCAGGAAGAGAAAAAAAAAAAAAACAAAACAGGTGGCCCAAATAGTCAAATTAACTAAAATCTCTAAAACAAAGGTGTGCCTGGCAAGGTGTTTATTCTAGATAACAGTCTTGGACTTGGATGCCTGGCAATCAGAGGTTGTCAGGCATGAATTGGAGGTTATCGGAAAGTTACTTTACAAAAACCCAGACAGACACGCCAAACAACTGTCAGGGTTTACAGTACAATAACCCATCTATACCAACTAACAGCCATCCCAGGCCGCTTTCATCTTGAAAACACAATTTCCTTGAAGAGCTAGACCTGTATTAAGGGTTGACGCGTGAACCCGCCAAATTCCTACTTTGAATTCAGACCTCCAATAAGACCTCAGGATGTGACTCTATTTGGAAAGAGGGTCTTTGTGGAGGTGATGAGTTAGGATAAGGCTATTAGGGTGGACCTAATGCAGGATGACTAGTGTCCTTAGAATGAGGAGAAGTTTGGACAGAGAGACACACATACGTCTTCACTGGGAGAATTCCACGTGAAGGTGAAGGCCGAGATCGAGGTGGGGAGGCTTCTACACACCGAGGAACCCTAAAGATGGCCAGGTCACCACCAGAGCCTGGGGAGAGGAGGGAACAGACCCTCCCCTACAGACCTCAGAAGGAACCAACCTCACTGGCATTTGATCTTAGACTTCTAGGCTCCAGAACTGAGAGAGCAGATATTTCTGTTGTTTAAGCTACTCAGGTCGTGGTACCTGGTACAAATTCCTCGCAAATTGACATAACATCTGGGGATCTCTGTGGGTCTTGGCAATCTGGGATCTGTGGACAAAGAATGCCCCCTGCCATCTCAGTAAACAAAGGATGGGGTGGCTGTCAAGCCAGCAGCCACCCCTGACAGAGCATCCCTAGGGGACTCAAGGTGGAGGCAAAAAGAGGGTACTGACGCTAGGTTAGGTAAGATGCATACCACAGAAGTGATTTCACTAGACTCTTTTTAAGGGAATTAGTTAATTTACTGGCTGTGTTGGGTCATCTTTGTGGGCTTTCTTAATCGTGGTGAGTGGATGCTGCTCTTCGCTGCGGTGCATGGGCTTCTCAGTACGGTGCCTTCTCTGGTTGCAGAGTGCAGGCTCTAGGCAAGTGGGCACCAGAGCTGTGGCTCACGGCCTCTCGAGGGACTGTTGTAGTTGCAGCTGTGCTCAGGCTTAGATGCTCCCAGGCGTGTGGGATCTCCCTGGACCAGGGATTGAACCTGCATCCCCTGCATTGGCAGGTGGACTGTAACCAGTGGACCACCAGAGAAGACCAGGTCAGACTCTTGCAACTGCCCACACAGAGAAAAGCGCTAAATTCATTAACTTGAGATGTCTGGTTTTTCTTTAATTAACAGTAATTTTTTGATGTTTTACTACCTGTTTGGGGTGTGTGTGCGTGTGTGTGTGTGTTTCCCCAGCCCCTGTATATCCTGGCTCCTCCCTCATCTCTCAGTACCATCCTCAGAGCTACCTGGAGGTTGCATCTGGGCTGAAGCCCTCAGTAATGCCCCAAGTAAAACAATTCTCAAGGTTTAGGTTCTGCCTTTTTTTTTTTTTAGTCAAGAGATTTTTACTCCCCTGGCCATTTGTTTCAGGCCTACATGAAGGCTCAGAGGTGATGGGCTAGACTGTGGCCTTTTGTTAGGTACCTCCGTTCAGAATATTGTCATTCAATGGCAGGCAGTCTGGTCCCCCTCCGTATACCCTGGCGGCTACTGGTATCATGTCTAGGCCCCACTTCCCAAAGACCTTGGTGATGTCATACACTGCCTCTCCTTTCCTTATCTTTTTAAGATCTCCCTGAAGAATCAAAGTCCATGATTTGGCTTCTTGTCTAGCCACCTTCATCCAAGTGGCTGCAGACGGTAAAGAATCTGCCTGCAGTGTAGGAGATCTGGGTTCGATCCTTGAGTTGAGAAGATCCCCTGGAGAAGGGAATGGCTACGCATTCCAGGATTCTTGCCTGGAGATTTCCATGGGCAGAGGAGCTCGGTGGGCTACAGTCTGTGTGGTGGCAAAGGGCTGCACATGGCTAAGCAACTAACACTTTCACTTTCCAGCCACCTTCATCCAAAGACCAATATATTTATTTATGGTCTGTTTAAAAGGATATCTTTTAAAAATACATTTTAGAAATATTTGTTTTTATTTATTTATTCGGCAGTGCCAGGTCTTGCCTGTTGAGGTATGGAGATCCTTGTTGTGGCACGGGCGATCTTTTTATTTGTAGCATGTGAACTCTTACTTGAGGCGTGTGGGATCTGGTTCCCTGACCAGGGACTGAACCCGGGCCCCTGCATTTGGAGAATGGAGTCTTAGCCACTGGACCACCAGGGATATCCCCCAAGGATTAATTTAAGCACTTGGAGTACATCAGTGAAGAAGCAAAAATTCTCTACTCTCATGGCGCTTACATTTTGGCGGAGAGAGACAGACAATAAAACAGAAGACACGACAGACACGTGACACACAGCTGATCCTTGGACAGCGCAGGATCAGGCATGCCGACCGCCACACAGTCAAAAGTCTGC
The DNA here is from genome assembly GCF_000754665.1 of Bison bison bison. NCBI lineage: Eukaryota > Metazoa > Chordata > Mammalia > Artiodactyla > Bovidae > Bison > Bison bison. The sequence goes on from NW_011495069.1 coordinate 2,823,466, forward strand.
GCATAGCCTTACAGTTACTGTGCATAGCGTTTAATATCTTATATTCCCCAAACGTACAGATTCAGTCAACCTCAGCTTATGTATTACTGCAGTGCATTTACTAAATTCACATATTTTTACGGAAAAATAATCCATGTGTTACTGGACCTGCAGAAACCAACTCTTTGTTGTTCAAGAGTCAGCTGTAGAAATTTAGATGGTGATGAGCAAGCGGAAAGAGATGGGTGAGAGGAAGCAGGAGTGTGAAGGTGGCCTCTAGTCTATGTGGGGTGGACGCGTCCCATCGGGGCAGAAAGTTTTCTTGTGTTATTCATAATTAGAAGAGTCAGCCTTTCATCAGTGGTAGCTTCCAATATCAGGATTCTTTATGGCTGGACTTTTTCCTGTACTCTCTGGTTCCTACTCTTTCCTTTCTAAGGAAAAGGTACTCACTACTCTTTAAAAAAAAATAATTTGGAAATACATTTACAGGAAAGTTGTGTAAGAAATGAATAAATAGAAATTTCAGTGAAACTGAGTTGGGCAGCTAGAAGGCAGAACTTTCACACCCTGTAAGGAAAGCAGAGCCAGATAGGAAGAAGGAAACACTCCTCTTCCTTCCTGGTGAGGACCCAGCCAAGGCAAAGCCATGGACGCTTTGTTTCCTGTAGCCCTTCCCAACATCCCTTTTTCCTCTACAGAAGAGCTCTCGTCTCCTTATCGTGCAGGGACTTGCGTGTGGTGCATCATGGTCGCAGACCCGAGTTATGCTCTGCTGATCCCAAGGAAACCCACCACTGCTGGAAAATATCTGACAGTCTAGGCATTTGTTTCAGGTCAACAGTTGCAAACGTAGAATTCCTATATCCCCCTCATCCCCTGAATGTTAACATTCTGCACGTAGCCACGGTACAATCATGGAAACCAGAAAATGGGCATGATTAGCTAATCTACAGACCTTATTTGAATGTCATCTGTTTTCCTATTAGTATCTTTTGTTTTTCCTAGTCCAGATTTCCACCCAGGATCTCCTAGCACATGGAATTTTTAGGGTTCCTATGTCTCTTTTGATCTGTGACAGCTCCTTTGTCTTTCTTTGCTTTTTGTGACCTTGAGACTTCTGAAGAGCACTGCTGAGGCATTTTAGAGTGTTCCTCAGTTTAAGTTTGTCTGATATTTCTCATGATTAGAATGAAGTTATGCATTTTTTGGCAAGAATATCATAGAAATGGTATTGTACCTTTCTCAGGAGATCTAATCTATGGTACGTGATACTGAGAGCTCTCATTACCATTCTAAAAAATATTTCTTTATTTTTAATTGATTAATGATAGCTTTACAATGTCATACATCAACATGAATTAACCATAGGTGTACATATGTCCCCTCCTTCTTGAAACTCCTTCCCACCTCCCGCCCAGTCCCACTCCTCTACGTTATCACAGAGCCCCAGTTTGAGTTCCATGAGTCATGAATCCCAAAGAAAGGCAATGCCAGAGAATGTTCAAACCATCGCACAATTGCACTCATCTCACATGCTAGCAAGGTCATGCTCAAAATTCTCCAAGCCAGACTTCAACAGTATGTGAACCATGAAATTCCAGATGTTCAGGCTGGATTTAGAAAAGGCAGAGGAACCAGAGATCAGATTGCCAACATCTGTTGGATCATCAAAAAAAGCAAGAGAGTTCAAGAAAAACATTTACTTCTGCTTCATTGACTATGCCAAAGCCTTTGATTGTGTGGATCACAATAAACTGTGGAAAATTCTGAAAGAAACGGGAATACCAGACCACCTGATCTGCCTTCTGAGAAATCTGTATCCAGGTCAAGAAGCAACAATTAGAACTGGACATGGAACGCAGACTGCTTTCAAATAGGGAAAGGAGTACGTCAAGGCTGTATATCGTCATCCTGTTTATTTAACTTATACGCAGAGTACATCATGAGAAACGCTGGGCTGGATGAAGCACAAGCTGGAATCAACATTGCCGGGAGAAATATCAATAACCTCAGATATGCAGATGACACCCTTATGGCAGAAAGAGAAGAGGAACTAAAGAACCTCTTGATAAAAGTGAAAGAGAGAGTGAAAAAGCTGGCTTAAAACTCAAAATTCAGAAAACTAAGATCATGGCATCCGGTCCCATCACTTCATGGCAAATAGATGGGGAAACAACGGAAACTGTAACAGGATTATTTTCTTGGGCTCCAAAATCACTGCAGATGGTGATTGCAGCGATGAAATTAAAAAGACACTTGCTCCTTGGAAGAAAAGCTTTAACCAATCTAGACAGCATATTACAAAGCAGAGATGTTACTTTGCTAACAAAGATCCGTCTAGTCAAAGTTATGGTTTTTCCAGTGATCATGTATGGATGTGAGAGTTGGACTATAAATGAAGCTGAGTGCCAAAGAATTGATACTTTTGAACTGTGGTGTTGGAGAAGACTCTTGAGAGTCCCTTGGACTGCACGGAGATCCAACCAGTCAATCCTAAAGGAAATCAGTCCTGAATATTCATTGGAAGAACTGGTGCTGAAGCTGAAACTCCAATACTTTGACCACCTGATGCAAAGGACTGACTCATTGGAAAAGACCCTGATGCTGGGAAAGATTGAAGGCAGGAGGAGAAGGGGACGACAGAGGATGAGATGGTTAGATGGCATCACTGACTCGATGGACATGAGTTTGAGGTCACTCTGGGAGCTGGTGATGGACAGGGAGGCCTGGCGTGCTGCAGTCCATGGGATCGCAAAGCGTTGAACACAACTGAGAGACTGAACTGAACTGGAGTCATACAGCAAATTCCCACTGGGTATTTGCTTACACATGTTAGTGTATTGGTGTTCATCTTGATCACGTGGTTAAGGTGGTGTCTGCCCAGTTTCTCTGCTGAACAGTTATTATTTTTCCTTTTGTAATTAGTAATAATCTTGGGCAGAGGGAGCTACTGGGAGATCATTTCTGCTCATACTTCCACTAACTAATTTTAGCTTGAATCCATGTTTCGTTCTTACAACAGTTTAATAATCGGTGTCTTTTGGGACCCTCATTCCTTCAATATTAAGGATTTGAAATCCACTCTAGGTAAGAGCTTTTCTTTACATTAATGTATTCAATTATTTATATCATTAAGTGGTTCTGGAGAAGATTCTTGAGAGTCCCTTGGATAGCAAGGAGATTAAACCAGTCAATCCTAAAGGAAACCAACCCTGAATATTCATTGGAAGGACTGATGCTGAAGCTACAACTCCATTACTTTGGCCACCTGATGCAAAGAGCTGACTCATTGGAAAAGACCCTGATGCTGGGAAAGATTGAAGGCAAAAGGAGAAGAGGGCAGCAGAGGATGAGATAGTTAGATAGCACCACTGACCCAATGAACATGAATTTCAGCAAACTCTGGGAGATAGTGGAGGACAGAGGAGCCTGGCATGCTGCAATCCATGGGGTCACAAAGAGTCAGATAGTTAGTGATTGAACAATAGCATCAGTACGTACTCATTATTTTCATCTATGGGTTATAATTCAGTACAACCATTATTTGCTTTCTTGGTCAAAATGTTCCATCTTGGTTGTGGAGAGCACCTTCAAGTTGACAGTTTATGTCCTTTTGGCACACCCTCATAATATCTTTTTTTCTTAGCACATCCTTCCTCTCCCCACAAGATGTTTCAAGCTTATCTTTTATTTAACATTTCCAAGCCCTGGAATCAGACATTTCTCCAAGTCCTGGTTCCTTTCTTCCTTCTCTCTTTCTTGTTTTTCTTCCCTTTGACAATGGTATTTAGACACAAAGATCTGGGAGCCAGGGGTGCATATTGCTCCTGGGATGTCACTGCTTCTGGGCCTTTTCAGCAAAGTTGGGAAGTAAAACATTCTCTCTCTCTCTCTCACAAACGCTCACACACAAACACACACACTCACATGCACTCACACAATGAGTTAACATCAATGCCTCCAATTCCAATCCAATACCAGAGGATTCCCTTTCCCGATTTATTTATTTATTTAAAATTTATTTTTAATTGGAGGATAATTGCTTTACAAAGTTGTGTTGGCTTCTGCCATAAAATAATGTGAATCAGCCATAAGTACACACATGTCCCCTCTATCTTGAATCTCCCTTCCACTCCCTTTCCCTATTTAGAACTTCTTTCTCTAACAGAGCTTCATTACTCAGTGTATTTACTCATTTGTCCAACTCTAGGGCCAATCAAGTAGTTTCAGAATTGCAAACCAATGCCCCTGTGGGGGGTAAAAGTATTGTTCATTATTTAAATGTTATCTCCCAGTCTGTGTCGTCCTATTCTCTTGACTGTGTCTTTTGAGGTATAGAAGTTTTTAACGTAATGAAGTGCAATGTATTTAGAAAGACATCACCAAACCCAGGATCATCTAGAGTTTCTCCGATGTTGCCTTCTAGAAGTTTTGTAGTTTTGCATTTGGGTCTATGGTCCATTTTGAGTTCATTGTAAGGTCTGTGTCTAGATTCTCTCTCTTTTTCAATGTGGAAGTCGTTGTTCCAGCACCATTTGTTGAAAAGATTGTCCTTTCTCCATCAAGGACCTTCTCCATCAATTGCCTTTCTCCTTTGTCAAAGATCAGTTGATTTTATCTGTGTGCATCTATTTCTGAGCTCTTGATTCTGTTCCATTGATCTGTACGTCTGTCCTTTTGGCAATAATACACTGTCTTGATTACTGTACCTTTCTAATAAGTCTTGAAGTGAGGTAATATCAGTCCTCCAACTTTGTTCTTTTACTTCAATATTGTGTTGGCTATTTTGGATTTTTTTTTTTAATCTCTTCACATGAACTTTAGAATCAGCTTGTCAATATCCTCAAAATAACCAGCTGGGATTTTTATTGGGATTGCTTTGAATCTATAGATCAAGTTGGGGAGAACGGACATCTTAGCAATATTGAGACTTTCTATCAATGAACATGGAATATCTCTTCATTCATTTAATTGTTTGATATCTTCCATCAGAGTTTTATATTTTCCTTATATAGATCTTGTACATATTTTGTAAGAATTATACCTAATTATTTCATTTTTGAGTGCTAATTTAATAACATTATTTAAAATTTCAATTTCTAATTGTTCATTGCTAATGTATAGGGAGGTAATTGACTTTGAAGTATATTTGATACTACAGTATATTAATTTCAGATGTATAGGATAGTGACAGTATTTCTACAGAGTATACTCCATTAAAAATGACAAGATAATGGCTGTAATTTCCTGGAAAAGCAGTGGCTTTTTCGTATTGACCTTGTATCTTACAATCTTGCTATAATCGCTTATCAGTTCCACAGGTTTTTTTTTTTTCTATTGCTGTTGACTCGTTGTTTTTCTTTGATTTCTGTATAGACAACCATATCATCTGTGAAAACAGATAGTTTTATTGCTTTCTCCCCAATCAGTATACTTTTGTTCCTTTTGCATCCAGCGTCATATTGAATGAGAATGGTAAGATGGGACATTTTTGTCTTGTTCTGGATCTTAGTAAAGAAGCATCTAGTTTTTCATCAGTAAGTATGATTTTAATTGTAGATTTTTTTCTAGATGTTCTTTAACAAGCTGACAAAGTCCCTTTCTAGTCCTGATTTCTGAGAATTTTTATCATGACTGAGTGTTGGGGGAAAAAGTGAGTGTTGGATTTTGTCAAAAGCCTTCTGTGTCTATTGTTATGATTAGGTGGCTTTTCTTCTTTAACCTGCTGATGTGATACAGCACATTAATTGATTTTCAAATATCAAACCAACCTTGCATATCTGGAATAAATCCCACTTGACTGTGAGAAGGCAGTGGCAGCCCACTTCAGTACTCTTGCCTGGAAAATCCCATGGACGGGGGAGCCTGGTGGGCTGCAGTCCATGGGGTTGCTAAGAGTCAGACACGACTGAGTGACTTCACTTTTACTTTTCACTTTCATACCTTGGGGAAGGAAATGGCAACCCACTCCAGTGTTCTTGTCTGGAGAATCCCAGGGATGGGGGAACCTGGTGGGCTGCCGTCTATGGGGTCGCACAGAGTCGGACACGACTGAAGCGACTTAGCAGCAGCAGACTGTGAGATGCAGTTTTTTTCTTTAATATATTACTGGTTCTGATTTGTTAATTTCCTTGAGAATGTTTGCACCTATTCTTATAAGAGATGTCAGTCTATAGTTTTCCTTCCTTGTAATGTTTGTGTCTGGTTTCGGTATCAGAATAATGTTGGCCTTGTAGAATGAGTTAGGGAGTTTTTGTAAGAATTTTCTGGAAGAGATTGTAGAAAAGTGGTGTAATTTCTTCCTTAAATATTTGATAGAATTCACCGCTGAAATCATCTGGGCCAGGTGGTTTTTGTTTTGGAAGGTTATTAGTTATCAACTCAATTTCTTTAATAAATATCAGCCTATTTGAGGGATCTGTTTCTTCTTTATGAGTTTTCATACACTGTGTTTTTTGAGGAATTGTCCCATTCCTCCTGATCTATCAACTTTGTCAGCATAGAGTTGCTCATAATATTTCTTTATGTCCATGGGATAGATGGGATATCCTCTTGATATCCATGGGATCAATAGTGGTGACCCCTTTTTCATTTAAAATTAGTGTTTGTATATGCTCTCTCTTTTTAGATGCCTCACTGGAGGTTATTGATTTTATTAATCTTTTCAAAGAAACAGCTTTTGGTTTCATTGCTTTTTTTCTGCTGATTTCCTGCTTTTAGTTTCATTGCTTTCTCTCACTTTTGTTATTTCTTTTCTCCTACTTAATTTGCTTTTTATTTTTCTATTTCCAAAGGTGGAAGCTTAGACTATTGATTTTAGATCCCCTTTTCTAATATATGCATTCAATGCTGCAAATTCTCCCCAAACACTGCTTTCAGTGTAACCCATAAATTTTGATGAGTTGTGTTTTCATTTTCATTTAACACAAAACATCTTCTAATTAATCCTGAGACTTCTTCTTTGATTCATGTGTTATTTAGAACTGTGCTCTTTAATTGGTGCGTGTTTTAAGATTTTCCAGCTATCTTTCTGTTGCTCATTTCTAGTTTAATTTTACTGAGGCCTGAGAGCATTGTATGATTTCTGTTCTTTTAAATTTAAGGTGTGTTTTATCGCCCAGAAAGTGGTTTATCTTAGTGAATGTTTCACAAGAGCTTGGGAAGAATGTGTACTCTGCTGTTATTGACTGAAGTACTCCATTATTCTGCTGTTGTTAATGAAAGCACTCTGTTAGTCATTTAGTTGATTGATGGTCCTGCTCGGTTTTGATGTTCTGTTGATAGGGACATACACAGTAAAGACTGTTACATCTTCCTGGAAAACCAACCTCTTTATTACTATGAAAATGCTCCACTTTATCCCTGGTAATTTTCCTTGCCCTGAAGTGTGCTTTGTCTGAAACTAACATAGTTGTTCCTGCCTTCTTTTTATTAGTGAGAGCATAAAATATCTTTCTCCATCCCTTTATTTTCAAGCTGTGTGTGTCTTTATATTTAAAGGGGGTTTCTTGCAGGTCCTGGTTTCTTTGGCAGCTCGGTTTCTGAATTAGATGTAAATTCTGTAAATAAGTTACAGGCACATGAGTCTTGAATTCAGAGCTGATTTAATGGGAGAAAGAGCTGGGGTCTGAGGCATCCATGTTCCTGGTGCAACTTGTAGCGGGGTGTCGAGATTCAGGAGATGGTAGCTCCTGCAGCAGCCTCTCAATCTGACGAGTCAGTTTCCTGACTGTGTCCGGGGCCACAGGTTGGCTCATTTGGGAGATTAAAGATGCTAGTGTCCAGGTAAGGAGCACCTTCCCCATTGTTGAGTCACTCAGTTGTGTCTGACTCTTTGCAACCCCATACACCGCAGCACGCCAGGCTTCCCTGTAATTCACTATCTCCCAGAGTTTGTTCAAACTCACGCTCACTGAGTCAGTGTTGCCATCCAACCATCTCCTCCTCTACCACCCTCTTCACTGCCTGCCCTCAATTTTTTCCCGGCATCAGGGTTTTTTTCCAGTGAGTCAGATCTTCACATCAGGTGGCCAAAGTATTGGAGCTTCAGCTACAGCATCAGTCTTTCCAATGAACATTCAGGGCTGATTTCCTTCAGGATTGACTGATTTGATCTCCTTGCTGTCCAAGTGATTCTCAAGAGTCTTCTCCAACACCACAGTTTGAAAACATCAGTTTTTTGGCACTCAGCCTTCTTTATGGTCCAACTGTCACATCCACACATGACTATTGGAAAAACCATGGGTTTGATTAGACGGACCTTTGTTGGCAAAGTAATGTCTCTGCTTTTTAATACACCGTCTATGTTTGTCATAGCTTTTCTTCCAAGGAGCAAATGTCTTTTAATTTCATGGCTGCAGTCACCATCTTCAGTGATTTTGGACCTAAGACAATAAAGTCTGTCACTGTTTCCATTGTTTTCCCATCTATTTGCCGTGAAGTGATGGGACCAGATGACATGATCTTAGTTTTTTGAATATTGAGTTTTAAGCCAACTTTTTCACTCTCCTCTTTCACCTTCATCAAGAGGCTGTTTAGTCCTTTTCCCTTTCTGCCATAAGGGTGGTGTCATCTGCATTTATCTGAGGTTATTGATATTTCTCCCAGCAATCTTGATTTCAGCTTATGCTTCATCCAGCCCAGCATTTTGTATGATGTACTCTGTATATAAGTTAAATAAGCAGGGTGACAATATATAGCCTTGACGTACTCCTTTCCCAGTTTGGAACAGGTCTGTTGCTCCATGTCTGGTTCTAACTGTTGCTTGTTGACCTGCATACAGGTTTCTCAGGAGGCAAGTAAGGTGGTCTGGCATTCCCATCTCTTTAAGACTTTTCCACAGTTTATTGTGATCCACACAATCAAAGGCTTTGGCATAGTGAAGGAAGCAGAAGTAGATGTTTTTCTGGAACTCTGCTTTTTCAATGCAATTGTGTGGTACTTTGAGCATTCTTTCGCATTGCCTTTTTTCAGGAAGCATTTAACAGGAGGCTTCCTGTGTGCTGTTTTGGATCTGTCATGAATCCTCTGTCCCTTATTAATTCCTGAGTATTCAGGAATTAAGTGGAGTAGCACACTGCTCCCGGGGGCTTAGGAATGCATGCATTTCCTTCGTTAGTTTTTCCATATGGTGATAAGTAACTATTTACAACCCTCTTCCTTTTTATGAACCATACGGTAAAAGTGATTATTTACAACTGTCTCTCTTTGATATGGATGGCCTTATGTTTCCTTGATAATTTGTAAGTCTGGACTTTTGATTTTATCTTTGCTAGCTACCTTGTAAGACAGTATATATACCCACACTATGTTGAATAAAACACCTTTGCTCCATCAGAGCTTGGGTCCCCGTGTCTTTCTCTCTCTCTCTCTCTCTCAGGCTAATTCTTTGGAGTGCAGAAGCCCACTGAGCTCACTTTCTTGCCTGGGCTTCTAAGACCCTCTCGAGAAGGTGCACTGTGTCTTCACCCCCTTGAGAGGGTGCCTGGTGCCTACGTGAAGCAGCACAAGCCTTGTGTCAAAGGCTTTATTGGTTTTCTGTGTAAACTGAGGAATATCAGCCTCTTTGTCTCTCTTTTTTACTTTCTTATTGTCGACTCTGTATCACCAGGTTCCGGTCCATTAAAGGACCTCAACAGCCTTTCTTTGGGATTAGAATGAAAACTGACCTTTTCCAGTCCTGTGGCCACTGCTGAGTTTTCCAAATTTCCTGTCATATTGAGTGCAGCACTTTAATAGCATCATCTTTTTGGATTTGAAATAACTCAGCTGGAATTCTATCACACCTTCCCTAGGGTATGCAAAACTGGTTCAATTAAACTGAAAGTTAACTGCATATGGAATTACCACATGGCCATTTGGGGTCTTTTCGGCACTGGAACAATAGACTCAAAGTGGGGCCACTTAGTTGGAAGGGAGGTATAAATATGGGAAGAGGGTGTTTATGGCACTTGAGTGAACAAAAAGACTCTGGAAGATTTCAATGGACTGGCTTGTTCAACATCCATTTCAGCTCCTTCTAGTGTACCTTCTTGGATTGCTAAGGCTGGAAAACTTACATTAGACTCCCTTGCAAGTAAGATGCCATATGTTTGAATAGTCTGCCTTATCAGATATATTTGTTTGAGATTTGAAATAAGACCTGAGTGAATGGACAAAGGCGCAGGATGGAAGGCACCAATTTGCTGGTAGAGTGTTGTAGTGTTTTTGGAAGCTGTGACAACAGCTTTATCATTTAATGAGCAGAAACAGCATCTCCCTTGGCCAAGAAGTTCTGTGATGTGACTCTGGGGGTATTTTCTGAAAGCTTGATCTACTTTTCCAGGACCCCCAATCCCAATGATTGTGTAGGATGCACTGCCCTTCTGCAAATAGTTATCTTCTAAATAAATTAAATCTGCAGTCCTAAGTGGAGCACTAGGGGTAGTTTGTTGGGCTCAGTCTAGGCAGTGGAAGCTGCAAGGACTATGACTGTATACAGGAGGAAGTGTGCTGTTGGAGGAAGTGAGAAAAGGCCATTTGGACAAAGTACATAGAGTGAAATCAAAGCAGAGAGGTCAGAAAGGGCCAGATTACTGCAGATTTTCTGGTCTTAAATTGGCTCAACCTATAGCACTTTGAAGCCATGTTGTAAAAGCTGGAATTATTTTTAAAAGATGGAATTATTGATCTGCTTTTATCTTCAATCAATTCAGTACTTTTGAGAGAGAGAGAGATACAATATAATGGCAGGTTTAAACTACATGTGAAAGGACTCTCATTTTGGAAATGGTTTTAAGACCCAGAAGCAACCAGAGATTAGTGTTGGAATGACCTTTAGACGGAGGCCAGGAGCTGGATAAAGCACATCTTTCATTGTAGCACGGAATGGACTTAATGACCCTTCATGGACCATGTAGTTAGTGATGTCTTACCTCCCTTCTGGGTTGGCTGCAACTTTCCATTGCTCAAACTTCTCTCTGAAATTAGATCCAGGGACACAGATAAAACCACCTCTTCATCTTTTCCAGAGAACATACTTCATTCTGTTTTCCACTTTAAAATGTTGATGCTTAGAATTGCCATTTCATATTTGCTTCACTGTGACTCACCTGCTGCACTTACAAATCTCTCAGCACAATTATGATTGTGGGCCTCTCCTTCCCACCTGAAATAGTGCGTGTGGGTGCACAGACACCAAGTAGTAAGGTACCAAGACTCTAGGTTCCCCCTGAGGGAGGCTCTGAGCTGCCCGATATGCTGCTCATCTGGGTCACAATTGGCTCACAACTGGATGGAACTACGGTCTGAAATTTCTAGAGGCCCAGGACCTGCAACTGAGATGATCCAAGGAAGGGTCAGGCAAACACCCACTTGTGGCTTCTTGAAGAGTTCCTGTTTGGTTTAAACCAAGAGTCTGATTTTCCCATGGCAGATAAGTGCTTTGGTTTGTGCTGGCTGCCTAGCCTGTCATTTCCTTAGTTGACTCTCTGAATCTATTCAGTTGTAGCAAAATCTTCTTTGGCTCTGTAATGGAGCCAGGAACTTCTTCAGCCAGATGTCTCTGAGGCTGTCTGATGTCGGTGGAAACTGTGGTTGGAGGTGTTCTGTCGTCAGCATCCTGGGATCTGTCCAGGAGAGGCCATCTGTCCTAGAACTGGATTTCCCTTGGTTCTGAGACATGAAATCAGGCATTTGAAAGGCAAGAGCCTCATCTGACTCCTGGTCAATGGATCAAAGGTAGGATGAACAAGGGGTGGGGGAAGGAGAGGGCGGTGGGGCAGGGGGAGCCGGATGCAAGTGGGAACTTCAAACCTTTGCCCTGGAGAAGGAAGAGCCAGGTCCTTATTTGGGATGAATGTACTTAGAATGAAAATAATAAATGCAGAGTTGGAAGGACCCTTAACTAGAATGGAGTGCTATCATCTCATTTTACAGATAAGGAAGCATGCCTGCAGTATTGGGACCACCAGGGAGCTTGTGTGTAAAAGTCTCCAGCCTCACCCAAGATCCATAGATCAGAATCTGTATCTTAAAAAGATTCCCAGGTGTTTCATAGGCACAATAAAACTTAAGAAGCACTGCCCAAGAGTGTGAAAGCCAGTCAAACACAAAAAGGCTCTGAACAGAGAAAGAAAATAAAATCTTGACTGTATTTGCATTGTAATCAAGAATGTGTAGTCTTCATGAATCATCAGAGGAATGCAGATCAAAACCGTAAAGAGACATCACCTCACATTTTCAGAATAGCTGTCGTCAAAAAGGTACAAAATAACCAGTGTTGTCAAGGATGTGGAGAAAAGGGAACTCTCCTGCATTGTGGGTAGGAATGTAAACTGGTATAGTCAAGCAGTGTGGAGGGTCCTTAGAAAAGTAAAAATAAAACTACCTTATGATACAGCAATTTCATGTCTGGGTACTTAGCAGAAGAAACCAAAAACATGACATATGCACCCCAATGTTCATAGCAGCACTGTTAACAATAGTCAAGATGTGGAAAGAACCTAAGAGTCCATCAGCAGAAGTGGGGTATAGAAATATGTATATATATACACACATATATACAATAAAATATTACTAAGCCACAAAAAATGAAATCTTGCCACTTGTGAAAACACTGATGGAACTAGAGTGTATTATGTAAGTGAAATAAATCAGGCAGAAAAATACAAATACTCTATGATCTCACTTATATGGGGAAAGTAAAAAAACAAAACCAAAGAGACAAAATGGAAACAAACTGATAGATACAGAGAACGAATAAATAGTTGCCAGAGGGGAGGGGTTGGGAGTTGGATGAAATAGATAAAAGGGATTAAGAAGTATAAGCCTTCAGTTATAAAACAAATAAGCCTCAGGGATGTGATATACAGCAGAAGAAATATGGTCAATAATATCATAATAACTTTATATGGAAGCAGATAGTTATTAGACCTATTATGGTGGTCATTTCATAATGTATGCAGATGTCAAATGTTTATATAATACATCTGAAATTAACATAATTGTACATCAACTATATTTCAGCTTTTTAAAAAAGAAAGTATGTAATCAAGTAAAAGCACATATTGCAACAATAGTTCTTTTAAGTTAATAAAGGTTGATTTTGTATTTTGGAACAGTTTTATATTTACAGAAGAATTGTACAGAATTCCCATGCACCTCCTCCCAGCCTGGCCACAGACATGATTTCCCCTGCTATTAATATCTTGCGTTAGTGTGGTACATCTGTTAAAATGAATGAACCAATATAGATGCCTTATTATTAACTAATGTCTACAGTTTGCATTAAGGTTGAGTCTTTGTGTTGTTTATTCTCTGGGTTTTGACAAATGTGTAATGCCAAGTATCGATCAGCAGTGCATTTTACAGAATGGTTTCACTGCCCTAAGCATCCCCCTGGGTTTCATCTGCTAATGTGCTCTCTTCATCAAAACTCTTGGCAAACACTGATCTCTTTACTGTCTCAATAGTTTCGCCTATTCCAGAACGTCATATAGTTGGACTCATAGGGTATGTAGGTTTCTCAGATTGGTTTCTTTCACTTCGTAAGATACCTTTAAGGTTCTTCCGTGTCGTTTTGCGGTTTGACAGCTCCTGTCTTTGTTTCTGAGTGATATCCCACGGCATGGCTGTAACCACAGCTTGTTTATCCATCTACTCACTCAAAGACATCTTGGTTGCTTCTGTTTTGTGGTGATGATGAATAAAAACACCATAAACATTTGTGCACGAGTTTTTTATGTGGGCATAAGCTTTCAACTCGATTGAATAAATATCTGGAGTGCAATTTCTGGACGGCACAGTAAGACTATATTTAGTTTTGTAGGAAACAGCCAGGCCGTCTTCCAGAAGGGCTGCCTGTTCAGCCTTCCCACTGGCAGCGTGTGCTCCTGCGGCACTGCACCCCCAGCAACACCGGGTGCTGTGAGGATTTCGGATTTGCACCCTGGTGATGGTGTGTTCCGGTTGTTTCGATATGGAATTCCCCAGAGGCGGATCACGCGGAACGCCTTTCCACACGCTTCTTTGCCACTTGTGTGTAGCTTCACATTTGGTGAGCTGTCTGCTCAGGCCTTCTGCCCACTTTGTAATGAGTTGTTTTCTTACTGTTGAGTTTCAGGTGTTCTCTGTATATTTTGGATACAAGTCTCAGACTCTGACTTGTGTCTTTCACAGAGCAGAAGTTTATTATTATTTACTTTAATATACTCCAACTTAGCAGTTTTTTCCCATTTCCTCCACATTCAGTGATGCCATATAGGTAGCTAGAAATGAGTCAGAGTGTAAATACTTACACATTAGAAATTTGCAAACTCTACAAATCAAGATTTTTTTTCCCCCTAATCAGAACTGGTTGTAAAACATTAGTCAGTACACCCCTGCCTCCTGCTAACCTCCTATTGAATCATCCCAGTTGGTCTATTACTTTTATTTTTATGTACCAGGGAAGTTTTTTTATTTTGTATACATATATACAATATTGGTATTATATTTTTCTTTTGATTTAACTGCTCTTATATTTCACAATTTCCCCATTCACTTAGTAGTGAATGGGGAAAATCTAGCTACCAATATGACATCACTGAATGTGGAGGAAATGGGAAAGAACTGCTAAGTTGGAGTATATTAAAGTAAAAAAAAATACACTTCTGCTCTGTGAAAGACACAAGTCAGAGACTGGGACTTGTATCCAAAATATACATGGTTATGGTCCTTTAAAGAGAAATCTGGGTAGGAATTTCTAAATAATACAGACAGTGTTTTCTTGAATATTACTGTATTATTTATCTACAAATGACTTTGATATTTATGATTAGACAAAGTTCTTATTATTGATGGAATTTCACCATAACTTATCTGTTTGGGAAATAAAAAAACAAGTTTATATCAAAAACTAATAATTACAACTTTTCTGTCAGTTTCGAATTTTTCAAAATAAAATTCCAGGAAAAAAATGTGGGTAGTCTATGACTCAGCACTGTTGCCTTTTTCAATATATACCTTAAAATAAAACAGTTGTAGAAGGATCAGTGCATGTGTGTGTGCTAAGTTGCTTTAGTCATGTCTGATTCTTTGTGACCCTATGGACTGTAGCCTGTCAGGCTCCTCTGTCCATGGGATTCTCCAGGCAACAATATTGAAGTGGGTTGCCTTGCTCTCCTCCAGGGGATCTTCCTGACCCAGGGATCGAATCCACATCTCTTATGTCTCCTGCATTGGCAGGTGGGTTCTTTACTGCTAGGACTGCCCATGGATAGAGTGAAAAAAGCAAGTTGCAAGATGTTAAGTTCACTGTTATTCCATTTCTATAGAAATAAAACCAGGAAATAATGTTAAATATTATTTGTAGATACACATCAATTTCATGGATTTGATTACTTGCGGGCAGAGAAGGAAGGCTGGAAATAGGGCAGGAGAGGGGAACTGGAAGAATTCCAATTTAATCTATACATTTTTAATATTTTATTGTTGTGTTGTTGGCCCTGAAACGTGGCTGGTGGGATCTCAGTTCCCCAACCAGGGTTTGAACTCTGGCCATGGAGTTCTGTAAAAAGCACAGTCCTAACCACTGGACCGCTAGGAAACTCCCTAAGGCTTTAAATCTTTTAAAACAAAAATCTGAAACAAATATGGACAAAATCTAAAAGAAAGATAAAAATTATTCTTAACTGTGGTTATTTTAAATATTATCCTTAAGGATAGAAATCATTCTGAAAAATGATTAACTTGGGTGGAGTATGGTTCACTTTTAACTTTATACATTTCTAGACTGCTTTTTATGACTTTTATCTTCCTGTCTGATCATGAGGGGAAAAAAGAAGACAATATCTGTATTGTGTCAAGCACTATACAAGTCAAACCAGGGGCTGCAAATCTGAATGAAGAGTCCTTCTAAGCTCCTGGGAGGCTCCGGGTAGCTGTGAGACCTTGGCCAAGTTCTGGACCCCTGTCTGAATAGCACTTTCGCACATGGACTTAACGTTTGTATTAGACGGAATAAATCACGTGTTCTGTTCAGCACAGGGCCTGGTGCACAGTAAGTACCCTGCAAATGTTAATTCCACCATTATTATTGTGGCAGCTGAGTTGTTATTAGCCCCTCAGTTCAGTTCAGTTCAGTCGCTCAGTCTGACTCTTTGCGACCCCATGAATCGCAGCACACCAGGCCTCCCTGTCCATCACCAACTCCCAGAATTTACTCAAACTCATGTCCATGAAGTCGGTGATGCCATCCAGCCATCTCATCCTCTGTCGTCCCCTTCTCCTCCTGCCCTCAATCCCTCCCAGCATCAGAGTCTTTTCCAATGAGTCAACTCTTCACATGAGGTGCCCAAAGTATTGGAG
>NW_011495069.1:2840003-2840749 GCF_000754665.1 Bison bison bison
CCTCAGTTCAGTTCAGTTCAGTCGCTCAGTCTGACTCTTTGCGACCCCATGAATCGCAGCACACCAGGCCTCCCTGTCCATCACCAACTCCCAGAATTTACTCAAACTCATGTCCATGAAGTCGGTGATGCCATCCAGCCATCTCATCCTCTGTCGTCCCCTTCTCCTCCTGCCCTCAATCCCTCCCAGCATCAGAGTCTTTTCCAATGAGTCAACTCTTCACATGAGGTGCCCAAAGTATTGGAGTTTCAGCCTCAGCATCAGTCCTTCCAATGAATACTCAGGACTGGTCTCCTTTAGGATAGACTGGTTGGATCTCCTTGCAGTCCAAGGGACTAGCAAGAGTCTCCTCCAGCACCACAGTTCAAAAGCATCAATTCTTCAGTGCTCAGCTTTCTTCACAGTCCAACTCTCACATCCATACATGACCGTTGGAAAACCATAGCCTTGACTAGACGGACCTTTGTTGGCAAAGTAATATCTCTGCTTTTTAATATGCTATCTAGGCTGGTCATCAGAGAAGGCAATGGCACCCCACTCCAGTACTCTTGCCTGCAAAATCCCATGGATGGAGGAGCCTGGTGGGCTGCAGTCCATGGGGTTGCACAGAGTCGGACACGACTGAAGCGACTTAGCTGCAGCAGCAGCAGGTTGGTCATAACTTTCCTTCCAAGGAGTAAGTGTCTTTTAATTTCATGGCTGCAATCACCATCTGCAGTGATTTTGGAGCCCCAAAAATAAAGTCT
>NW_011495069.1:2840849-2847573 GCF_000754665.1 Bison bison bison
TGCCATGCCATGATCTTAGTTTTCTGAATGTTGAATTTTAAGCCAACTTTTTCACTCTCCTCTTTCACTTTCATCAAGAGGCTTTTTAGTTCCTCTTCCCTTTCTGTCATAAGGGTGGTGTCATCTGCATATCTGAGGTTATTGATATTTCTCCCGGCAATCTTAATTCCAGCTTGTGCTTCCTCCAGCCCAGCGTTTCTCATGCCCATAGTTATTAGCTAATAACCATGCACTGGGCGGGCCTCTGTCTCTCAGCTACTGCGTTTCTTTCCTGGCACTTCTGCAGTATTTTTGGTGGAGGGCTTATTCTTGAGCTCTCTCCATCCTTAAACTTCAAGATCCCTGAGAGCAAGGACTTCCCCACACCACTACCACCCTCTCCATTATTTATCTCTGTACCCGCCTCTCAGCGCAGCGGCTGGCACAGCGTAGGCATTCGGGACACAATGATGATAGGAATTCAGAAATGAATGACACCAACTTAATTTCCAGCCACCGATGCCCCTTCTCAGAACTCACTTCCAGAAGTACGTTTGTGATAGACAGTGTTGTGAGAGTTTCAGGCGAACAGGGGAGGGACTCTGCCATACACATGCATGTATCTGCATGTATCTGCTCTCTCTCAAAACCCCTCCCATCCAGGCTGGCACATCGGCTACACCCCATGCAAAATGCTTTTGGTGTTAATAAAAATAAAATAAAAAAAGAAGTACATTTGCTTCCTGGACTGCTTCAGTACTTTCCCTTCTGATCGCTTTCCTGCCCACATGTTTTCTTAGGCTCCCATCCCCAGGATCTGGGTCCAGGCTCCCGCCTCCATCAAGACTGAGGAGCCCAGGGATGCAAACAGTCAGGTTACTTAGTAGACTGTCAGATCCCGCAGAAAGTTCCGAGCTCAGGGCCGAGGTGGCTGCGATCCTTCCAGGCTCAGGGGATTAGCAAGGCCCGTGCAGCAGATAAGGCCATGACCTGAATAGTTCAGGACTCACATCTACCCCTGCTGGGATTCTTTGGGTGACTGCCCAGGCCCCTTTGGCAGGAGAGCCAGTCCCAGGCTCCAGGCTTTTGCTGGACTTCCTGCATCTGCCAGGAGAGCTGGGGGCTGAGCAGAGGGGTGCCCGGCTGGTTTTGGGCAGAAATTCCTCCTCCCCACCTCCGGGACTGCCTTCACTGCACCCTCTCATTCGCGGCTTTCGGATTCTGGAGGCCTAGAACCTGTTGGGATCTGCAGCCCTTGGACCCCAGTGCTGTGACTGGAAGTGGGGAGCCAGCAGGACCTGGGGCTCTAGACGCGGCCCAGTGAGGCTGCTCAGGAGAACAGGAGCTGAGGCCAGGCCAGAGAGGTCAGTGGTGGGCCAGGGGACTGCAAGCCAACCAGCGGGAGTGGGAGAGACTGAGAAAGTGGCATTTGAGGAGCCAGAGAGGGGTCCCTGGGAGGGGCAGGCAGGGCACAGACCCTGAGGGGAGATCCCTTGGGCTGTGGGGTCCTTTACCCAGAATGCATCAAACCTCGTGAGCCGTGTCGTTCATGTTTTAAATCTTATTTATTTACTTTTGGCTGTGCTGGGTCTTCGTTGCTGTGCACAGGCTTCCTCCAGTTGTGGTGCGGGGGCTTCTTCCTGTGGTGGCCTCTCTTGTTGCAGAGCATGGGCTCTGGGCACACAGGCTTCAGTAGTTGTAGGGCACGGGCTTGGTTTCCCTCAGCACGTGGGATCTTCCCAGACAGGGATCAGACTCGTGTGTCCTGCATTGGTAGGTAGATCCTTAACTGCTGGACTGCCAGGAAGTCCCAAGCTGTGTCATTCTTAAGGAGACAAGGCCTCACCTAAAAGCAGACAGAGGTTACCCAGAAGCTCATTCCTAAGATTAGGGGCAAAGCTGGGCAGGGTTATCACCATAGGGTTCAAGTTGGGACTTGTGTTCATGTTAATCTGACAGAATTTCTTTTAACTGAAACCACAGAAAACTTTCCTCTTTGGGAAAATGAATCATCAACAACTATTTAACATTCCTTAACTTTTACTGAACACCCTCTGTGTGCCGGAAACTTTGGTGCTCACGGAGAGAAGACCAGAGATGGGGAAGACGCCACTCCTCGCCCTTGTAGGAAGGTCTTTCCTCTCCTTTCCTCTGTCTCCCCCTAGCCCTTTCTCCCTCAAATCCCAGGCCCCCATCTCTGGAAGGCAATTTAACTTTGGGTTAAGTAGACATGGCTTTGGGTGTCAAATTTACGAGGTTCAATGCAGAGCTTTGCCACCTACCAGCTATCTGATTTGGGTGAGCCATATCTTGACCTTTGAACCTCATGGTCCCAATGGGCAAACTGCATCTGACAGTTGTGCCTGCCTCAGAGGATCGCTTTAAGGATAAATGAACTAAGCCACATAAAAAACTTAGCATGGTGTCTGTTCTTAATAAGCATTAGCTGTTCCTATTAGTCATCCAGCACACGTTTTTTTCTGAGTTCCTGGATGCTGCCAGGGGTAGAGATGAATAAGACACCCTCAAGGATTCATAGAGCCTAATTTGTTCATTGACTGATTGATTGATTGATTCAGTTAGGCAGTCAATAAACATGTCTTAAGGGCTTCCCTGATGGCTCAGTGAGTAAAGAATCCACCCTCAGAATAGGAGATACAGGAGACATGGGCTTGATTCTTGTGTTGGGAAGATCCCCTGGAGGAGGAAATGGCAACCCACTCCAGTACTCTTACTTGAGATTCCCAGAGACAGAGGAGCCTGGTGGGCTACAGTCCATGGGGTTGCAAAGAGTCCGACATGAGGACTGAGCGACTAAGCACAGCATAAGCCCTATGCTGGGTGCTGGAATGTCAAAGGAAAAGTCCCCAAGTTGCTCAGAGTCTGGTGGGGAGACGTTGTAATGGAGTGTGGCTGATGCTATGACGAGGGAGCTCGCAGGCTGCTGGGAGAGCACAGAGACAGGAAACTTACCCAGCTTGGGGCAAGGCAATGGGTTCAGAAGGTTTTATTTTAGCAAAGGTACACCTGATTTCCTTATTATTCTTCCAATTTACAGGTGTGCTTCTGTTCCAGGACCTTTGCACTTCCTTTACTTGGAAACTTCTTCTCCAGGTTCCTTATAGCCTGCTCCCACCCTCCCCTCCTTCACGTCTCCTCTGTAGTAAGTCCTTTCCTGGCCACCCTATTAAACTGGTGACTACCACCACGAGCCCCCTCCCACCAACACACGTGCGCACACGCACACACACCACTCCCACTCCTCCTTTCCTGATTTTTTCTCCATAGAGTCTATCAATACCTAACAAATTCTGTGTTTTTCTTGTTGACTGTCTATTTCTGTCCACTCCTTACAGAATGCAAAGTCCATGGGAGCCACAAGGGTGTGGTTCTCATCTGTCTTAGTTCATTGCTCTGCCCCAGAACCAGAGCTCAGCGCAATAGGTGTTCACAAAACAGTGACTGAATGATAAGTGTGGGAAGTCTAGAAAGAGGGGTAGGAGTGGAGGAAGAGAAGAAAGTGGATGGGGTAACAGGAAGGAAGGGAAGGAGGAGGAAGGGGGAAGAGAGAGGGAGGGGGCAAGAGGAAGGGAGAGAGGGCCATCGCACTGCGGACTGGAAAGGGGAGGCGTCAGTCTTCTTCCCGGCAATGCGTTGGGTTTTGGGTGGACCCAAGGCAAGCCTGGAAAGGGGTGAGCAGATCATGAGGGGCCACGTGCCTGATGGGGAGACAGATCTTCTGACTTCGGCAGCACAGAGGTTAGGACAATTGACCCAGGAACAGAAGGGGAAACCATGAGTTCTGCCATGCAGGTATCAGGGAAGGCATCTGGAAGAGGCAGCCCCTCCTTGTAAGCCAGGGGAAGGAGTTCAGATGTTCTTCTGGGAGCCACTGGCATTCTAAAGACCTGTCCTCATCTACCGGATCCTAACAGTTAGGGGTCGCATCACGACCTCTCAATTGAGCTTGGCGTCTACTTCCTTACTGCCACATTCCATGTGAGCTCTGCTCACAGGAACGGCTCAGGAAGTGGTTGCTGGGTTGGGTTGGGGCTGAAAACAAGTGGAATGGCCTGGAATCCTGAGCACCTCAGGATTATGAGCCTAGAACGTTGGGTCTTAGGTTTTGGGTCTTCAGAGCCACAGGTGGTCCTAGGGTTTCTTCTGCCTCCAAAAAAGAGGGGCCATTTCTGCATGGGAGAACAAGTAGGCTTTGCCAGGTGAAAAGGAGGGTGAAGAACACGCCAGGTGGAGCGAACGACAGAAACAGAGTCAGAGAGGAAGGCTAGTTCAGGGAATGTTTCTTGACAGCAAATAGTTGAACTGATTTTTCAAAGATAAAGGAAAACGCATTCTTGCTATCAAGTAGGTGTTTGGATTTGCATTTTTAGCAAAAGTTTTGGTGAAAGTTGAAGTTGAGTCTGTTACGTGTGTAACAGCTCAAGACAGGGCTGGCTGTGTGTATCTTTAGGGCAAGCAGCCAACTCACTGCTGTTGTTCAGTCACCCAGTCGTGTCCTACTCTTTGCGACCCCATGGACTGCAGCATGCCAGGCCTCTCTGTCTCTCACCATCTCCCGAAGTTTGCCCAAGTTCACATCCACTGCGTCAGTGATGGCATCCAGCTATCTCATCCTCTGTCATCCCCTTCTCCTCCTGCCTTCAATCCTCCACAGCATCAGGGCCTTTTCCAATGAGTCACCCTTCATATCAGGTGGCCGAAGTATTGGAGCTTCAACTTCAGCATCAGTCCTTCCAGTGGTTTGGCTGGTTTGATCTCCTTGAGATTGACTGGTTTGATCTCCTTGCTGTCCAAGAGACTCTCAAGAGTCTTCTCCAGCACCACAGTTTGAAGGCATCATTATTCAGTGCTCTGCCTTCTTTATGGTCCAGCTGTCACAACCACTGGAAGACCATAGCCTTGACTATACGGACCTTTGTCGGCAGACTAATGTCTCTGCTTTTCAACTGTCTAGGTTTGTCTTAACTTTACTGCCAAGAAGAAAACGTCTTCTGATTTCATGGCTGCAGTCACCATCTGCAGTGATTTTAGAGCCCAAGAAGAGGAAATCTGTCACTACTTCCACATTTCCCCCACCTATTTGCCATGAAGTAATGGGGCCGGATGCCATGATCTTTGTTTTTTTAATATTTCATTTTAAGCCTGCTCTTTCATTCTCCTCCTTCACCCTCATCAAGAGGCTCTTTAGTTCCTTTATTTGTAGCCAACTCATGTCACGGCTAAAATTCAGTGGAGCTGCTACTGCCTCCAGACTTAACTGATTCATCCATCCAATCATTGTCACTCCGCAAAAGAGTACTGACTACCACATAAGTATTAGGCTTTGTGCTAGCAGCTGATACTGTCATGAAGAGCAAGACTGAGAATCTTCCTGCTCTCTTGTGGAAGAGGTAGGAGACAGACATCATAAACAAGTAAAAAAAATACGTCAAAGAGAATTAGAGATAATGGGAAGCACTGCCAAGCTGTAGAAAGGTAAAATGGACATGAGAAATTGCTAAATAGAAATTACTAAATCGCTAAATTACTCAAGTTTTGCTAAGTTAATGGGAGAAGTTAAAGTTAGCTGAATGTTGATAATTGGCAGAAGTTTATAAAAGAAAAAATCCAATTTACTAGTTTGTTGCATTGGAATATTTCTATGATTTGTTGGTTTAATCTTGAGAACTATGATCAGTGAATATGAAATCATTTCAAGTATATAGAATTTTCATTATTTGTACCTAAATGTTATTAGATAAATCATCTATAGGTTTGCAAAAGGAAAAAATTGTCAAATAATAAACTGCATACAACATAATAAAAAAAAGACGATGATAAGTGCCATGCAGGGAAAAAAATGGCGCCTTATGGAATTAAAATTGTGATAAAATACACAGAACCTAAAATTCACCATCTTAACCATTTGAAGTACATAGTTCAGCGGCGTTAAGTATGTGTATAATGTTGTGCAACCACCACCATCCATCTTCTTAACTCTTTTCATCTTGTAAAACTGAAACTCTGCACCCTTTAAACATTAATTCCTCATTCTCCCTCCCTCAGACTCTGGCCACCATTCTACTTTCTGTCTCTAGGATGTTGATTACTCTTAAGTATCTCATATAAGTGGAATCATACCGTCTTTGTCTTTTTGTGACTGACTTATTTCAGAATTTGCTTCCTGTTTAAGGCTGAATATCATTGCATGGTGCCATATTTTATTTGTTCATTGACTCGTCCGTGGTCACTTGGATTGTTTCCATGTTTTAGTGATTGTAAAGAATGCTGCTATCATCCTGGCTGTACAAATATCTCTTTGAGACTCTGCTTTCAATTCTTTGGGACACATACCTGGAAGGAAATTTCTGGGTCATTTAGTAACTCTACTTTTAATTTTATTAAAAGTAGATATTAAGTAGATATTAAGAAGAGGTGGCAGGAATACACAGAAGTACTGTACAAAAAAGATCTTCATGACCAAGATAATCACAGTAGTGTGATCACTCACCTAGAGCCAGACATCCTGGAATGTGAAGTCAAGTGGGCCTTAGAAAGCATCACTATGAACAAAGCTAGTGGAGGTGATGGAATTCCAGTTGAGCTATTTCAAATCCTGAAAGATGATGCTGTGAAAGTGCTGCACTCAATATGTCAGCAAACTTGGAAAACTCAGCAGTGGCCACAGGACTGGAAAAGGTCAGTTTTCATTCCAATCCCAAAGAAAGGCAATGCCAAAGAATGC
>NW_011495069.1:2847725-2848417 GCF_000754665.1 Bison bison bison
TGTGTGGATCACAATCAACTGTGGAAAATTCTGAAAGAGATGGGAATACCAGACCACCTGACCTGCCTCTTGAGAAACCTATATGCAGGTCAGGAAGCAACAGTTAGAACTAGGCATGGAGCAACAGACTGGTTCCAAATAGGAAAAGGAGTATGTCAAGGCTGTATATTGTCGCCCTGCTTATTTAACTTCTATGCAGAGTAAATCACGAGAAAGGCTGAGCTGGAAGAAGCACCAGCTGGAATCAAGATTGCTGGGAGAAATATCAATCACCTCAGATATGCAGATGACATCACCCTAATGGCAGAAAGTGAAGAGGAACTAAAGAGCCTCTTGATGAAAGTGAAAGAGGAGAGTGAAAAAGTTGGCTTAAAGTTCAATATTCAGAAAACCAAGATCATGGCATCTGGTGCCATCACTTCATGGGAAATAGATGGGGAAACAGTGCAAACAGTGTCAGACTTTATTGTTT
Organism: Bison bison bison; assembly: GCF_000754665.1. Classification (NCBI taxonomy): domain Eukaryota; kingdom Metazoa; phylum Chordata; class Mammalia; order Artiodactyla; family Bovidae; genus Bison; species Bison bison. The sequence continues at coordinate 2,848,198 of NW_011495069.1, forward strand.
TGGGCTCCAAAATCACTGCAGATGGTGACTGCAGCCATGAAATTAAAAGACGCTTACTTCTTGAAAGGAAAGTTATGACCAACCTAGATAGCATTTTCAAAAGCAGAGACATTACTTTGCCAACAAAGGTTAATCTAGTCAAGGCTATGGTTTTTCCAATGGTCACGTATGGATGTGAGAGTTGGACTGTGAAGAAGGCTGAGCGCTGAAGAATTGATGT
>NW_011495069.1:2848517-2856466 GCF_000754665.1 Bison bison bison
CAGAGGATGAGATGGCTGGATGGCATCACTGACTCGATGGACGTGAGTCTGAGTGAACTCTGGAAGTTGGTGATGGACAGGGAGGCCTGGCGTGCTGCGATTCATGGGGTGGCAAAGAGTCGGACACGACTGAGCAACTGAACTGAACTGAACTTTTAGTTTTTAAGGGGTTGCCGTACACAGTTTCCCACAGCAGCTGTACCATTTTACGTTCCTACCAGTAGTGCACAAAGTTCCAAGCTCTCCAAGCTACTCTTAAAGATTCAGCCAAGGCACCTCCTCTTTCAGAAGGCCTTCAGTAATCTCTTCATCCTGGGATGGGTTCCTTTAAGGGGCTTATACAGTGTTTACTGAGCAATTATTAAGTACTAGGCTCTGAACTCGGCACTTGAAACACGATTGTGGAAGAGATGGTTTCTGCTCTCAAGGCATCCCCTGTCCCATTGCTGATGAACATGTGGAGAGGATGGAACTCAAGACTGAGTTCTATGGCAAACCCTTAGAGAGCCCACCAGGCAGAGAGCAGCCGAGAGTCAGGGTGGGCAGAAGGAATGGGGAAGACCACCACGGCAAAGTCAAACACATGTTCAGTCTGTGGGTGTGGCCACTTCTCAACCCCAGAGCCAGGACTGCTAGATCTTTTAAGCAGAAGCTGGAAATCTGGATCTCAGGCTGAGATCTAATGTTTATACATCAGCTATTAACTCCATTTTTTAAAAGGAACTCTATAAGACAAGCAAAGCATTTCCAAGGGTTACATACTGCCCTGGGCTGAAACTATATAACCAAAGATCCAATTCGACTCATCAGTTACTGGTAATATGAGGTTGTAACTCTAAATCAGCTTTCACTTCTCCATCTGGTCTATAAGGAAATCATGTGACACTTTGGTGGTGTCCTGGGAAAATCCCAATCACTATGTCTTTATTGGGTTTCAACCTCTTTGTGTAATGGAAAATTCTTGGACTTAAGTGACAGGACAGGCTTAAGAGTCTGGTTCTACTTTTTACTAGGTGTGACCTTGGGCAAACTAACATCTGCCCCTCAGTTTCCTTACTGACAGAATGGAATCACTGTACCCCCACACGATTTTGTGAGGGTTAATGCATGAATTGTAGAAGACAATGGCAACCCACTCCAGTGCTATTGCCTGGAAAATCCCATGGATGGTTTCCCTGATAGCTCAGTTGGTAAAGAATCCGCCTGCAATGCAGGAGACCCTGGTTCAATTCCTGGGTCGGGAAGATCCCCTGGAGAAGGGATAGGCTACCCACTCCAGTTTTCTTGGTCTTCCCTTGTGGCTCAGTTGGTAAAGAATCCATCTGCAATGCAGGAGACCTGGATTTGATCCCTGGGTTGGGAAGATTCCCTGGAGAAGGGAAAGGCTACCCACTCCAGTATTCTGGCCTGGAGAATTCCATGGACTGTATAGTCCTTGGGGTTGCAAAGAGTCGGACGCGACTGAGCGACTTTCACTTTCACTTTCAAGGTCATGAACACCAAACTTGTCTTTTGCTTGTGGCACTATGGAAACTCACTGATACTGAGTTCTTCTCTTCTTTCTTCCTGAGCTGTTGGCCTTGTCATTTCTTCCAACAGGAATTACCAAAGTGGACAGTGTGTGTGATGAGTTCTATTACCTTGCAGAGACAGGCAAATGTCCTGTAGAAGGAGCAATCAGGGGAAACTTCCTGGAGGAGGAAGACTCAATGTAGACTTTCTGGCAGTGAGTCCCAGGCAATCCTATTCTATGTGCCAGCTTCCTGGGGGGCATCAAATAGTTTGATGAGACTAGGGGTGTTTCAGCCACCCAGGGCCTCAGGGCAAGACAGTATCTGGGTGTCAACGGCTGTCCAGGTCTTTGACCCTGGGCAAGACTTCATGAGACAGACACGCCAAGTGCCCAGCATGCTTACGGGGTTTTAATTCATTCCACAGACATGTCTTGTGGACCCTACTATGGGTTACGTCTTGTTCTGAGTGCTGGGGTCAGAAACTAACCAGAGAAGAATCTTGCATTCAAAAGTCTCCACTTGAAGTGTTTTGAGTGTTTTAATGCTGAAGCATGAATGATTGGCTCCATTACCAGAGATGGGGAGGTGGGAGGGGCTGAGTCATGGGGGACACAGTGAGTTTAGTTTTGGGGTTCCTGCAGGACATTATATAAATATAATTTATATATAAATAGAAACCAATATAATATTATTTATATAATTATAAAATATATTTAATAATTATATTTTAAAGTGTGGGCTTGGGGAGTGTGATGAGAATGAAGCTAGAGCCAGAGGAGTCATGCATTTACTCAACAAAGCTACCTAAGCACCTACTATGTGCCAGATGCTGGGGGTGCAGAAATGAAGCAGACCCAGAATGTACCTTCATGGGGCTCTCAGTTTAGTGGAAAGACATAACAGCAATAATATTTATAGCAGTTATGATCAGTAAATACCTCCTAGATGCCAGGCACTGTGCTGAATCCCTCTGCCTGTCTCATCTCATCAAATCACAATTATAAAATGAAGTTGCTCCTGTTATTGTCCTGTTTTACAGATGGTAAAACTGAGACCTCAGGAGGTCAGGCGACATGAGTAGTCAGAGGTGACGTTCAGTTTTCAAGACTTCTCTGTCTGATGGGCAGCTCAGGCTCTTTGACCTGACATTGTCCTTTCTCCTCTGTGAATTCAGTCATTTGCACTCCACTCAATGGCACTCCACTCCAGTACTCTTGCCTGGAAAATCCCATGGATGGAGGAGCCTGGAAGGCTGCAGTCCATGGGGTCGCTGAGGGTCGGACATGACTGAGCGACTTCACTTTCATGCGCTGGAGAAGGAAATGGCAACCCACTCCAGTGTTCTTGCCTGGAGAATCCCAGAGACGGGGGAGCCTGGTGGGCTGCCGTCTATGGGGTTGCACAGAGTCGGACACAACTGAAGTGACTTAGCAGCAGGGTTACTGTTGTGTGAGAGTTAGTGCCAGATGCTTCGCGGCCAGGGATTTTTGGGACAGTTCAGTTCAGTTCAGTTGCTCAGTCGTGTCCGACTCTTTGCGACGCCATGGACTGCAGCACTCCAGGCCTCCCTGTCCATCACCAAATCCAGGAGTTTACTCAAACTCATGTCCGTAGAGTTGGTGATACCATCCAACCATCTCATCCTCTGTTGTCCCCTTCTCCTCCTGCCTTCAATCTTTCCCAGCATCAGGGTCTTTTCTAATGAGTTAGTTTTTCACATCAGGTGACCAAAATATTGGAGTTTCAGCTTCAGCATCAGTCCTTCCAACGAATATTCAGGACTGACTTCCTTTAGGATGGACTGATTGTATCTCCTTGCAGACCAAGGGACTCTCAAGAGTCTTCTCCAACACCACAGCTCAAAAGCATCAATTCTTTGATGCTCAGCTTTCTTTATACATCTGTGTATAAATATGACCTTAATCCCTGTACAGGGATAACCCACCCTGTGAGAGAGGTAGAGAGGGGGGAGCAAGTCCTTTGAAAACATCTGCATTTGAGGGTTAACAGAGACAGGGGGTGAGCCACAGGAGGGCAGAGGGCACACTGTGGCTTCTTGAAGACCAGAGGGAATGAGTTTCAAGTAGGAGGAGGTGGTCAGTGGGATGGAGTATTTGGGAGAAGCCCAAGCTTGGGCTAGACCAGGTTTGGGGGGACCCTTGGCTGCTGTCTTAGGGATGCAACAGAATGCAGGTGCAAGGGGTTCAGAAGGGAGGAGGTGATGGGCAAGAAGAGGTGTCTCTGTCCTGAGTTTTGGTTTTTAGGAGAAAAAGAAAGCTGGAGAGAGGTCGGCAGAAGCAAGGGATGTTTTCTTTTTCGGGGGTGGGGTGGGGCTTCCTTTCGTTTGGTTTGGAGTGAAGAGGCTGGTGTACACCTGTAGGCAGAGGGAGGAAAAGAGGCAGAAAAAAGAAATGTGAAAGAACAGAGAGGACTTTTCCCACGGAAGGTAATGCCCTTGGACACACTGTATTTATTTATATTTCCCAACCAGAAGGGAGGCTCCTGGGGCTGGGTGTCTGTCTTATTCACAGTGGGTCTCCAGCAACAATCTGGCAGGGAGTAGACACTCAATAAATACCTTCCATATTGAGATGAGTTTGTGGGGTTCCAGGGCATGGTGCTGGTTTTGTCTAGGTCCTGGGAAGAGAAGGGTTCATGAGGGTCCACGGAGGGGCTTTCTTTCTGATGCTGCTGTCATGGTGGGAGAGAGAGAGGAAAGAGTCAAGGGCGGAGGGAGGAAGGAGCTCACATCTTCTCAGTAAAGTGTGTGTGTGTACGTGTGTGGGCAGGGGGATGTCAGGGAAAAATGGGCTATTGCTGGAGAAGAACCTTGACCATGAGTGGCCTCCATGTCTGTCCTGAAAGCCATCCAGACCCCCGACTTTGGGTCAGGAAATAGCTGCCTCTCTACGCAGAGAGGGAAAAAAATCCCCAGGGGTCTTGAGGGGTGGAGTAAGGTTTCCTGTGTGTTACTAGGAAGCCTGGAGTTGACGCAGGCAGTGTGGGAAGTGGGCAGGGAGGCCCTTAAAACCAGCTGGGCCCAGTTCCTGCCTCCGCTCCAGCCCGAGGCCAGAGAGAAGGTGTCGCTGGTGAGGAGCCTCCTTGGGGGCTGCTTGGCCCGAGGCGGTGGGGGAGGGCACTCAGAGGGAGGGGCTGTGAGAGGGCGAGTGGCCTCCCCCAGGCGTCGGAAGGTCCCAGCAGCACCATCTGTGTAGCGGGGGCTTAGCGCTGATGGTCCTTGTCAGGTGAGAGGCAGGAACGGGCTGGGGACAGGATCCTGGGAGCAGGGAGGCTGCTGCCCGTGGACTTGGAGAACCCGTCCCCTCGGTGACCCGGCCGCTTCCCGGCCCCCATGTGTCCATGCTTCTGTCAGGCTGTCTCCTCTCTCCGCATTTCTCATTACCGCAGCCTCTGCTCCACTCCACAATTATCTCTTGGCTTCGCTCATTCTCCTCCGTGGTTGCTTGATAAAAATAGTCAACCCCACGTCCTCCTCCTGGAGCCTGGGCTTCACGGATGGTCCACTTTTCCAGCCTTTGCCACTTTCTCCGTGAAGCATCTTTTGCGAGTGTTCAGAGCCCTCTGTGTGGGGCCTGGTACAGCTCCCTCAATGCCGAGCCATGTCCCAAGATGTTCGGATGTGCAGCTAGGATCTTGGCTTTCTTCAAGTATGTTGAAGCCCACGAATCAGGAGATGGTTGCATTTGAGAGACAGTTTGTTACAGTTTCCGAGAGAGGTGGACACACTGCACCTTGCAGGGCCACAGGGGAAGCACCAGGGTTTTCTCAGGAGGCAGAAGAAATGAGGGAAAACCTGGCCTGGGTGGTGTGGAGAAGGCAAGACAGGGCAGGGTAAGCAGTTGAGGACTGGCCAGCTTGCACACTTTCAGCAGACTTCAAGCTGTAGGGGTGATCCCTGGTGGTCTGGTCCTGGCCCTGGGGTGATTCAGGCCAGGGGATATAGTAGCTCAGAGTGTGAGAGTGACATAGAGGAGGTGGTTGGACAAGGGAGTTTAGGATCTGTTGGTCTGCATTTCAAAGCCTTGTTCACAGAAAAGCCTTTTGCTTTATCTAAGAATCAGCTAGTCTTGGAGGGGCTGAGCCTAGCAAGGTCCCCAAGATGTCAAAGCATCATGAAATACAGAAAATGAGCAAGATGATTAATACACAGAGGCTGCTTGGAAGCAGTGGAGGAGGGTCAGTCAAAGGATAGAGTCATGGTCCCAGGCTGAATCCTTGGGCATCTCACTTCCCCTTCCTGAGGCTCCATTTCTTCATCTGCAAAATCAGCAGTGGGTATTCTCTCACTCAACAAATGACTGTTAGAGGGTAGACCATGCCAGCAGCTTTGACAGTCCCCACTCATTGGAGCCACTGGCAGGTTTAAGGGGACATGGACGGTGTCTGGAATGTCTTAGTTGCCCGGTACATGGCAGCTGGCGTCCACTTTCTATCACAGCCCCAGGAAGCAGTGAGGAAGATTGGCCTGGAAGGTAGGGTCCAGGGTCATCTTCGTTGGCTGTTTAGAGCTCTCAGAGCAGAAGCTGTGGGTGGACAGAACCCCCAGGAATGTTCCTGGAACTCAGAGGAGCTTCTGGACTAAAGCTGGCCCACAGAGGCCAGCCCAGCAGCTGGGAGCCCTCGGAGATGGAGGTTGTATGTTTGGAGCCAGGCCTTGGGAGGTGCCAGGGGCTTGGGGCAGAGGGCCAGCAGAGTGATCACTGAACTGAGCGATCAGAGAAGGCAGGGCATCAGAGTCGAATCCCAGCAGACTCCAGGCCAGCCAAGCAGCTCTGGGTGAACAAGGGCTTTGGGATCGAAGGAGGAAAGGGAAGCAGACAGCCATCAGCAAGAAGCTCTTAAGAGGCAAGTTAGAATCCATCACCAGCCCAAGACACGAGGAATTTCCCTTGCCTTCCGGCGTGACGTTTATGGACTCTGGGTTAGGGATTCATGTATTTGCCAAAGGGAGATGCTGGGGAGGGAAGCTGGGGTCTCCAGGCCCATGGGGTAGAGCTTGTGAAGGACCCCGATCCTCTCAGCTCAAAGGAGAACACACCCCTCTGGGCAGGGAGGACGTGTGGAGCAGTGAGGGGTGCGTCAGGCCTGGGTTTGAACCCCGCCTCCAGTTTTTGCCGGCTGTGTGACTCCTGGCAGGTGGTTTCAACTCTCTGAGTCTCTGTTTCTTTTTCTTCTTCTGTTCAATTTGTTTATTATTTATTTGGCCGAGTCAAGTCTTGGCTGCGGGATGTGCAATCCTCGTTGGGTCATGTGAGATCTTTCACTGTGTCACACGGACCGTCTAGTCCTGGTGCTCAGGCTTAGTTGCTCCACAACGTATGGGTCTTAGTTCCCCAACCAGGAATTGAACTCAAGTCGCTTGCATTGCAAGGTGGATTCTTAACCCCTGGGCCACCAGGAAAGTCCCTGAGTCTCCATTTCTTTACTAGCAAAATGGGAACTGTTGGGGAGGAAGAAATTCTCTTCTACCCAACCTAGAAGTTCTTCTGGTTGGTCTAAGGATCAAATCAGCATCAGACAGACTAACAGACGAAATGAAACAAAAATTTTGTAACATGTATACATGGGAGAGATCCAGGAAAACAGAGACTCACCAAAATGGCCCAAACCCTTACCTTAAATAACCATCTTCAGCGAGAAAGACCAAAGAGGATGTTGTGTGTAGTGGTTTGGGACTTCAAAGGGGAAGAAGGCAAAGTTGGAAAGGCAAATGTTTGGCGTCCAAATGTTTGCCCGGCCTGTGGAGAACCGTGGAACACAGGTGGACTCTGATCCCTAGGCCCCATCAAGTTCCCCCACCACACCTATTCCCGGATTTCTTGCACATGTCTCTGCTGATAGCTCTATGCCTGGAACAGACTCTTTATCTAAATTCTTGAGGCAGCCAAGGGGGAAGTAAAAAGAAACCTTCTGCTTCTTAAAAATAACCAGCCTAAATTAATCCCTACACCAAAGAGACACGTTTTGGGGTACACATTTTTCTCCCTTAGAACAATGATACTTACCCTTCATAACTGTTGTGCACAGCCAGGGCTGACTTATTTTTTAGGTAGACACAGTGCCTGGGGCCTATGAAACTGCTTTAATTTTTTTTTTTTTAAAGAAGCAGAACTTCTTAACATTTTATTTTATTTTTTTACTTTCTTGGCTGCACTGTATGATGTGGGATCTTAGTTCCCCGACCAGGGATCAAACCCATGCCCCTTTCACTGGAAGCTCAGAGTCTTCAACACTGGATTTCTAGGGAAGTCCTAAGAATATTTCAATTTTAAATTCTTTTAAAGTCAGGAGAAAAAAATAAATATAATATCATGAATGTAGAAGAGTGAATCCAGCCTGGATTACATTTGTTTTTATACCAACACAGCCATAAAATATAATTGGAAAACAATTTTCAAGGAGGAACAATTGGGC
>NW_011495069.1:2856566-2858165 GCF_000754665.1 Bison bison bison
GGGGACAACACCCCACGGGTGCCCCTTCTCCTCCCAGAGATCTCCTGGGTCAACTCCTTGAGGTTTTTGCCTCATCTTTTCAAGCTTCAGTTGCCTGTTTACTGCCCAGCATGAGAGGCTGGGGCCTAGTGGGCCACGGAGCAGCCCTCCTTAGCCAGGAGCGGGGTCTGAATAGGCCATGAGGACCTCTGCTGATTGGCATGTCATGGGCTGTGTTTTCTTTTCCAGAACCCTGGAGATGAAGGGCCTCCTCATGCTGGCTTGGTTCCTGGCTTGTAGTAAGTGCTTGCTCTGAGAGCCCTGAACTTGTGGACAGTAAGGTAGTGGGAAGGAGACCAGTCACGGAGGGCCTGGAGACTTGATTCTGAATCTTGGCTCTGCCCTGAACATGTCAGTTTCAGCGAGAGCCTTCACCTCTCTGAGCCTCTGTTTCCTCATCCTTGACACAGGATAATTGCTGACGGGCCAGGCTGGGGCAGGATCCCAGGAGGAGATATGGATAGATGGTGCTATGCGGAGGATATGGGGCTTGTAGATGTGGGAGGCAGATATTTTACTTTGATGCCAAATAAAAAGAAAAATAAAGCTATCAGAAAACAAGACTCTTATAGCAATACTCCATTCCACGATCCTGGACATTCTCTGCTCAGGCCTGTCCAGGTTTTCTGCACACCCCACCTGCTCCCACCTCCCACCTAGAGGTGACAGCCCAGTGTAGGGGAGCTCGGCTTTAGGTCTCTCCTACAACCCCTACATGACCTACATTACCAAGCACACAGCCTCTGACAGGCTGTCCTGTTGATGCCTTTCCAGATCCCTAGAGACTGCAGGAGGAGCGGGAGGCCAGGTGCAGGGAGAGGGCCTCCGGCACACTGCAAAACCCTGGGCAAGGCACCAGCCCCTCTGAGCTGCAGTTTCCTATCTGTGAGATGAGGGAGCTGGCTTCAGAGATCCCTGCAGGTCCCACGCTGTTCTAGGATTCTGTGCCTCCTGCTTCAAATAGTATTCGTTTCAGGGAGGGAGGGGTGTGTCATCAGGAGAGAAAGGAAGTGCCTTCTGCCTACTGCATACGGATACCATATTCATTATCCCCAATATTCCTTGGTCACTCACTATGTGTCTGTCACTGTGCTTGGAAAGTACATACCTTACCTTGTTTCAACCCTCATGGTGTCTCCAAAAGGTAGGCATTCATTGTAGGGCCCCCATTTTGCAGATGAGGAAACTGAGGCTCTGAGAGATGAAGTGATACTCTGCATTAGCGATAGAGCCGGGACCTGAACCCAGTGGCTCATTCTCCACATCTAGACTTCTAACCCCTCCTCTACACTGTTTGCCTTCAATTTTCTCATTCCTCTCTCATGAGTGGGAAGGATAAAAAAGGGTCATCTTGGTCCCTCCAAGCCCCAAGGTGAAAGAAAGGGTGGGAGCATGCGGGAAAGTGGGAGCAGGCATGCCTGGGTTTCATCCGGGGACATGGCTGTCTTTCAGGTGTGCCTGCTGTCCCAGGGAGCTTGCTGGACCTGAAGTCGATGATTGAGAAGGTGACTGGAAAGCCCGCCCTGAAGTACTATGGCTTCTACGGCTGTTACTGTGGCT
>NW_011495069.1:2858265-2866087 GCF_000754665.1 Bison bison bison
GCTGGGGGGGTCATGGCACCCCCATGGATGGGACTGATTGGTGAGCCAATTGTCATAACTTCCCTTTAGGCTCCAGGCTCTGTTCCCACATGATCTCATTTAATTCAATATCAATTCTGAAATATGAGCATTTAAGCACCATTTTATAGATAAGAAAATGGGGTCTTAAAGAGGTTAACTGACTTGCCCAAGATGTATCCAGTAACTTCCAGAATCTCAGTGGCTAATGTATCAGTTGACTTACCACTACATAAAAAAAAGACCCCCAAATGTAGTCACTTAAAACAATGACAACCATTTATTTGGCTAAGGTTCTGCCACTTGGGCAAGGCTTGGTGGGATGACTTGTCTCTGCTCCACCTGGCCTCAGCTTGGGCAGCCCCGCTGAGGCGGGGTGATCCAATTTCTAGAAGGTTCACTCCTAAGGCTGGCAAGTTGTTGCTGCCTACTGGCTGGGAACTTAGTTGAGACTATGGGCCAGGGGCCTCAGTTCCTCTCCCTTAAGCCTCTCTAAGGCTGTATGGACTTCCCCACAGCCCGGTGACTCTTGGGTTCCCAGGGGGAGTGGTCTGGAGCTGCATGACCAGAGAGCATGGCATTTTTATGATTCAGCCTCTGAAACGCTATTGCATCACTTCTGCTGTTCTCTTGGTCTAGGCAGTCACAACGGCTTTAAGATGGAGACGGCCGAGTTTCCACTTCTTGATTGGGAAGTGGCAGTGTTCTAGAAGAACATGTGAGGTGGGAGAGATTGCTCTTTGCAAAATACAACCTGCAGGGTTACCAATTCTTATACAGCTAAACATGTATAATGAGATGGGATGTTTCCACAAGTGAAGGGCACATGGAGTGGGAGTTTACAGACCAGACAAGCAGTGACAGGAAGCTAGAATGTTCTATGGGATTATGGATTAGAGTTGAGACTTCAGTAGAAACTCCTGGCTAGCTTAGTACAGGAGCTTCCCCGGTGGCTCAACAGTAAAAGAATTCACCTGCAATGCAGGAGATGTGGGTTCAACTCCTGGGTTGGGAAGATCGCTGGAGGAGGAAATGGCAACTTACTCCAGCATTCTTGCCTGGGAAATCCCATGGCCAGAGAAGCCTGGCAGGCTACATTCCATGGAGCCTCGAAAGAGTTGGACATGACTTAGCAACTAAACATAAAATTTAATATAGATGCAGATGATTACATGTAGAAATATGTAAATATATGTGTGTATCCATGGGTCAGTACACACACACATGTGTTTTGCTCTGTCAGCTGAAAGGCCCTAAAAGAAACAATGCTCCAGAAGCAGCAAGCAACGCCCAGCGCCCACACCTGGTTCCCAATACTTTTCTCCAACAGAGGAGCCCGGGCTTCTTGGATGCATGACCGATCCAAGGAGTTGGGCAGGAAGTATGCAAGATGGACCAGAGCTTTTTGTAGTGCCCCAAAGTAAGGAACTGCTAAGTCACTTCAGTCGTGTCCGACTCCGTGCGACCCCATAGACGGCAGCCCACCAGGCTCCCCCGTCCCCGGGATCCTCCAGGCAAGAACACTGGAGTGGGCTGCCATTTCCTTCTCCAATGCATGAAAGTGAAAAGTGAAAAGGATGTCGCTCAGTCATGTCCGACCCTCAGCCACCCCATGGACTGCAGCCTACCAGGCTCCTCCGTCCATGGGATTTTCCAGGCAGAAAATGGGGTGCCATTGCCTTCTCCGAAAGTAAGGAAAGCCTTGAACAAAATAAACCTAAACCAAACCCCACATTGATGAGAGTATGTCAAAGAGCATAGGAACCAAACAAGGGCGCTCCCAGTGGCCAAAACGGGGGCAACATAGGCTGCAAAATACACCCATAACCCGTCTTGAGAAAAGCATCAGCAAAGTCCCAGTAGGAGAGCACCCTACAAAAGACTTGACTGCCATTCCTCCAAACTGTCAAGGTCATCAAAAACAAGGAAGGTGTGACAAAAATGCCATGACCAGGAGGAGCCTAAAGAGGCAGGACAACCGCGTGTGATACGGTGTCTGTACCTGATACCGGAATGCAAAATGACATTTGGGTAAACACTGAGGAAATTAAAAAAACAAAAAACAAAACTATGGACTTCAACAATTAAGGACCCAACAGTGATATGTAATTATTTAGTTAATGCTTATTTAATCATTTGTCAATATTGGTTTGTTGGGCTTCCCTGGTGGCTCAGTAGAAAAGAGTCCGCCTGCTAACGCAGGGAACGCAGGTTCGATTCCTGAGTCGGGAAGATCCCCTGGATAAGGAAAGGGCAACCTACTCCAGTATTCTTGCCTGAGAAATCCCTCAGGCAGAGGAGCTTAGTGCTACTGTCCATGGGGTCGCAAAAGAGTTGGGTATGACTTAGTGACTAAACAACAACCAGCAAATTCATTTGTTCGCTGTAACAAATGTATTATACTCATGAAAGATGTTGATAATAGGGGAAACTAGTGTGGGGTAGAAGGGGGCATTTGGTACAATCTTCTCAATTTTTCTGTAAATCTAAAAAAACATACAGTTGTCCATGCCTATCATCCTTGAAGTTTAGTTTTTGCTCACTTAACTATGTGAATCACGTATCAATTCCAGGACCCAGGTTTCTCCTGTCTTGTGGCTCTCCCTATGGCCTCAGAGCCCTTAGCTGGGACATTTCCTTCCTGCTGAGATGGAGAGAGAGAGTGGAGGACCACAGAGTGGGAGGTTTCTATGGGTAGGTCTAGAAGTTCTGTGCATTTCCCTGGCCGACAGGCTGTCTAGTCATGTGACCACACATACCTGCAAAGGAGGCTGGGAAATGTAGTCTCCCCATGGGCCCAGGAGGAGAGAGCCAGCCTGTGAACTGGTACAAGTGTGGGGCAACCCTAATGGAAGGACTTAGCCACTATGAGATTCTTTCTTGATCAGACCTTAACCAACATGGTGGCTTCTGCTCAAGGCACAGATGCCCTTTGCTTGGGATCTGAGGCTCTTGCATCGACAGGTGCTGTTGGAAGCATGACCACTGCTACGCCCAGATGGAGACACAAGACTGTGACGTCTTGACACAGGCCTACAGATACAGGGTTGCGTGGGGCTTCATCATCTGCGGTAAGGCTGGGGCCTCCATTCGGGTCACCTGAAGAGCCTGGGTTCCTGCTGTCTCTGAGGTCAGCTGTCCCGAGAGCTCAGCCAGTCTATATCTGGGTGGGCAGAGATGGGGGCAACAGAGGCAGGATTATTGCAGCTGTGTCTGATCTCCAAGGACAGGTTGAAGGGTCTTAGGCTCAACATGCTATAGGAGTCAAGTGCTCTGCATATGTCCTTTTGCTTGCTGTGGGTGGGTTTAATGTCCCCATTTTACAGATGAGGAAACAGACTCAAAAAGGATTGCCAAGCACACACAGCTAGAGTTGGGATTCAAGCTCAGGTCCATCTGAGTTCAAAGTTAAATCTGGGGATGGCCTCTCCTCTCTGAGAAGTGGAGTTTCTCCAGAGCCAGAGCTGTCTCCACCATCACACTGGGAACTCTGGAGGGTATCTGTGTTCTCCATCAGACTGGAGACTCCCTGAGGGCAGGAGCTGGGTCTCCCTGGGCTCAAACCTCACCCTGGGCTGCTAGTGGCTGTGCCCCTTCCATCCGATGATGCACCCTCAGCATAGAAGCTGGGATCCCTCCTCAGGCTGAGAGTAGGAAGGAGACTGGGGTGTCCACTCAGGCTAGCAGGAAATCTTGCTCCAGGGCCAGCCTGGAGTCAGTGTCACAGAGCGTCTGTTTGCTTTCTCATCCTGCATTTGGCATCCTGTTTGCAGAACACGGGTCCCGCTGCCAGCAGCAGCTCTGCGCATGCGATCAGAAATTCGTCTACTGCCTGAAAAGAAACATGAGGAGCTACAACCCTCTTTATCAATACTTTCCCAACTTCCTCTGCACCTAGTCGCCCTCAGAGAGCTCCTCCTGGGCCAGGAAGCTTGCTCCCCTCACTACAGCATGGAGCTCACCTGCTCTGTTGGGCTTCCCAGGGAGCTTCCAGGTCTGGAGTCTCAATGGTCCCACTGGGCTTGGAGGACCCCCACACCCACACTTCAGCCACCAGCGAGTCCCAGGAGAGGTCATGTCACTAGATCAAGAAGGCCAAGGCCTTCTTGCAAGAATACCTGCTCTGGTGCTGAAAGCTCACCCTTGACTCCAGGCCGGCCATGTGTCTCCTCATCCCTGAAGATCAGTCTCATTTCCCCAGGAGGGTGGCTTTCCTGGGATGTGTTAACTTTTCAGTTCCACAGTCACTGCCAACTTGCAGAGAATTTTTACTCAAGTAGAATCAAAAGTGACTCCCATAATTCTGCTACAGAGATATTAAATAAAATTCCTTTTCAAGACTAACAATAACCACAGATATTTCCCCCACCGTGGGGGATTGCCTGCATCTCTTTCTTGGCTGTTGGGGGCAATAGACTCAGTGTTAACCATGCTGTCCCAGAGGATAAAGGTGCAGATTAGTAACTAGAAGGCTTCCTGGGATGGGAAGGATTGGAATGAGTGCCAATCCTTCTCTGGGGTTCATATTAAGCCTCGGGGATCCTCTCAAGCCAAGCACTGGACCTCATTCTTCCTCTGGTGGGTGGGGAGAAGGTGACCGACAACCGTGCCATGGTGGGCTTCCAGCCAGAGAGCGCCTCATTTGAATGCCAGCTTGGCTTCTCCAGCTGTGTGGTTTCAGGCTCATTACTCAACCTCTCTGATTTCTGGTCTTTTTTTTTAAAGAAATTGTAATGTTTCTTATGATGTAAATTGGGAACCCCAAAGCTATCTTGATGCACCTGGGAATGCTGAGGTTTTCCCAGAATGCTGGAAATGCTGGGATTTCCCAGAACAAGACATTGAAAAATTAGTTTTTTTTAAAATTTATTGTGGGTTTGACCTTTGTTGGCAAAGTGATGTCTCTGCTTTTTAATACGCTGTCTAGGTTAGTCATAGCTTTGGCAACTAGACACCGGATTCTAGTCTGACTTTGCATATATCCTGGGTGCCCTTGGGCAGGCCTCTTGACCTTCCTGATCTCAGCTTTCCAAGTGCAGGTCTGAGAGATCATTTTAATCATGGCCCCCTCCATTGGTGGGTGGTGACATGCGTTTAGAGGGTTGCATCTGGCGTGTGCATGTGTGCACAGGCTTGTTGTGCATGCGTGTGTGTGCATGCTTGTGTCAATAAAGCACAAGTCATAAAGTGCTGCTCCAGCACTTTGTGTTTCTATCCTGGGCGTGTACGTGTGGGCGGACTGGGTCCAGGTGTCAGTTTTATAACACTGTACGGTTGCCGTCAAAACCATCTGAGAAACCCTTGTTCACGTGACCGCTCAGGACCCGCCTGGCTCTGAAGCTGCAGATGTCTAAGTGGCTTCCATGTCTTAGCCTTAATTATATGAAACCTCATAAACGCTTCTCCCGTGGGGCTTGATACCTGACTCCCTCATCTTCTCTTCAAATATTAGATCAGGACCAAGCTTCTTTTTTAATACTAAACTTTCATTTTGTATTGAGGTATAGCCGATTAACAATGTGTGACAGTTTCAGGTGGACAGTGAAGGGACTCAGCTGCACATACACATGTATCCACTCTCCCCCACTGTGCGATGCAGCAGGTCCTTTTGTCTGTGGATCGCCAAGCCTGTGCTGGGATCAGTCTCTGAATGTTCAGTAACTACTCAACAAAGGAACAGGACACAAACACAGGTGTGGCACGGGGTTGGAAAACAGAAATCCAAGCCCCTGAGTTTCAATCACGGGGAGCTAGCGTGTAAGGGCTTTGGATCAGACAGGGATGCATAGAGCAGCTTGGTGTGTTTCCTCGCCATGAGCCTTCTGAGCTATGATTTCATTCTCTAAGCCTCGGTTCTCTCAGCTGTCAAATAGCTTATAACACCTTCTCACTAGGTTGTTTTGATATCATATTTGAGGATATGATGCACTTAAATTACCTACTGCAGAGGCTGGCACTCAATCAATGGCATGTGGCATGGGAGAGGACCACTAAACCCAAGCCTAAAAGTTTTGACTCCAAACACAAGCCCTGCGGGCGGAGGTCAGTGTCTAGGGCAGAAGGTGGCCCTCTCCTCATCTTCCCAGGCTG
This sequence comes from Bison bison bison, assembly GCF_000754665.1. NCBI lineage: Eukaryota > Metazoa > Chordata > Mammalia > Artiodactyla > Bovidae > Bison > Bison bison. Next base: position 2,864,374 of record NW_011495069.1, read on the forward strand.
CCTGGTGAAGCTTTTACCACAATGGATGTAGCGATCAGCAATGCTGCGGCTGTGGTGGTCCCATCTGGGGTAGCACCAGCGAGCTCTCTGGAAGGAGTAGCCACAGCTGTGGGAGAGGCAACATCCATGTGGAGCCCCGAACAAGTGGGCCCTGCAGCCCATCCAGGGGCTGTGCGTTCCTGCACGCCCAGCCTTTGACTGGGCTGTGCTCTGAGCCTGGAGCACCTGTCCCCACACCCCTCCCACCCTCCAAAGTGAAACTGTTAGTCGCTCAGTCATGTCCAGCTCTGCAATCCCAGGGACTGTAGCCCACCAGGCTCCTCTGCTCATGGGATTCTCCAGTCAAGAATGCTGGAGTGGGTTGCCCTCTCCTTCTCTAAGGGATCTTCCTGACCCAGGGATCAAACCCTGGTCTTCTGCATTGCAGGCGGATTCTTTACCTTCTGAGCCACCAGGGAAGGCCTCCCATCCACCAAGGTCCTGCTCACACGCTGACTCCAAGTGACAGCTGTCCCCGCTTCCCCAGCAGAGGGCATCGTTCCTCTTCGGGGTCCCCATAGAGAACCAGTCATTTGTCTTCTTAAACATGGGTCATTAGTTCTTCAATGCATACTCATGGAGCTCCTGTTTGTGCTGGGCATGGCTGGGCCCAGGGGACACAGAGATACAACAACAACAACAACAACAACAAAAGCATATAAATCTCTTTCACAAGAAGCTAGGTCTAGGGAAAGAGACAAACATACAACGGAGAAACACTCCCCGTGAAGGGGTTAAACCAGGACACATCTAAGCAGGAAGGTGGTGGGCTAAGGCTTCAGGCCAGCCCCCTCCCAACAAGATTCTACTCCGTCTTCACCAGGGCAAACAGAGTACGGACCCTGGACATAAAGGACCCAGACCTCGATGAGGTCACTCAGTCCACCTGCCAATACAGGGGGCCTTGTGACTCTGGCTCAGAGACCGCAACTTCACACAACTGCTTCAGGGTAGGAAGGGTTAAGCATTTCATCCCAGTGGGAGAAAGCTCTGCACAGGTGAATCCCACGTCTTCTAAGGCTCCCCTAGGGACTGACAGATAGAAGGGCTGCCTCAGAATCACCTCCGGTTAAAAACACAAATCCCCAAGCTGAATCAGCACTTCTGGTCTGGGAACCAGAAATCTGTATTTATAAATCTCCTCCAGGGTGAAGCATATAGTGGTCAGGTGTGGAGACACTAGGAAGTTGTACAGGTCACAAAAGTTGAGCAAATTCTTACTTGACATACTCACATGTTATCTATGAGAATAGCTGATGTCAGCCACAGAGGCTGGGACAAGCTGTGGTCCTGATTTTATATATTTCTAAATTTGTGACAGGGCCCCCAGGTATGAAGGTATGTTCTAATGAGAACAGAATTGTGAATCACTGCGTTTGTGCCCCGAACACATGTATATCTTGTAACTCTCTCTTTTAATTTAAAAGTTTATTAATTTTTTTCATATTTTATGGGAGGGGAGTCTCTTCCACAGTGTTACTCACCTCTCTGCCTTTTAAACGTGTTACTTCATTACTGGCAGAGATTCTCTCTGCCCAAGCTTTATCAGGCTCCTCTAAGTCCTTTACTGATGGGATGCTGTCCTTGGACTTTGTCCTCCAGAAGAAGAATCATAAGGCAGTTGAGTGAGAATCCCCGACCCTGGATATCTGATCAGATTTCCCATCCCCAGGTG
>NW_011495069.1:2866187-2869307 GCF_000754665.1 Bison bison bison
TTATCCTGGGCTGCCTTCAGCAAGAATCCACGCCCCACCCCCCCTTCCCCATGGTGTCGCCTCTCAGTCACTTTCCATCCGTTGACCCCTCCTCTCCTTGGCCATCAGTCCCCACTTGTCCATGCTGTATTTGGACTTGACTCCAATTCTGTTCCATATATATACTCTTTTTTCCTCTACTGAAATCATTCTTGATTAAAAATCTGCTTTTCCTGCTTTGACTGCTGGCCAGCTCTGGTTTTCTTTAACAGTTATGGCCTTGAGACTCAAATAGAATCAGATTCATCGACAAACTCCCCCCCCACCCCAACAGACCTTTCACCTAAGACCACAGGGGGCATCTTTGAAGACTTTGTCTTCACTCCTGACTCACTGATTGGGGATCCAATCATGAGTCTGACTCCTGAGCCAGTGCTTCAGAAATACATCCACTGAAGCCCAGTAAGGACAAATTTTGGTTCCTAAGGTCCTGAGTAAGTTCCAGAAGCTTCACTGGAGCTCCGGGCACAAGGACGCTGTGTTGGAGCCTTAGGTGTCTCTGTTCTTAAGTCTACAGGCATTGGTATTAACAGCATAGGAGCTTCTCAGTTGACCGAAAGCTCCGTTTTCAAACCTCTACCGATTATATGCTCTATGAATTTGGCTGTGAGTTTATTGATTGTTTACAATTTATTGAGTGTTTACAGGGAGCTGAAGCGAGTGCCACTGCCCAGCATCACGAGAGAGCATCATACTATTTATACGTCGTTAGTCCAGGAAAAGATCAAAGTATGGTTTCTGTTGAATGCATGTGGCATTCGCAGTACTGTGAAATAAAAAGATTATAAGTTGAACAATTGTGTGTTGGGAACCACGTGTAAAGAAACATGTCTCTAGAAGTTGTGATGTGTATTTGTAAAATGGACTAGCCTGCTGCAGCATGCGAGTATATGACAGGTCACAATTCTCCACTTTATATAGTTTTCTCTGTAAAAGACAGGTGGCTAAAAATTGTAATAAAAAAATGACAATAAGGGGCTTCCTGGTGGCTCTGTGGTGAAGAATCTGCCTGCTGGCGCAGGAGACACAGGTTCCACCCCTGATGCAGGAGGACTTCACATTCCGAGGAGCAACTAACCCCATGCACCACAACCGCTGAGCCCATGCTCTAGAGCCCAGGAGCCGCAACTACTGACCCTGCAGGCTGCACCTGCGGAAACCCGTGAGTTTACTCATTGTTTGTTCTCTCGCTCCTTGCAGAGAGAAGCCCCCACTTGCCACTGCTAGAGAAAAGCTCACTCAGCAATGAAGACCTAGCACAGCCAAACGTAAATAAATAAACAAAATTATAAAAATATGACAATAAAACTGCTAAAAATAATAAGGGGAACAATGTATGCAAGGAATTAGGATATGTTTTGATAAGGAAAAATATAGAAGGTATGAAGAATGTGGTTTTCTTAAGAAAAAAAGAAAGAATAGTTTTGTCCTAAAGTAAGTCGACCAGTTGTTCCAGAATGAGAAAGCGAGAGAAAAAGAAAGGACAAAACCTAAATGGATGTAGAAAGTTGTGGGTTTGCAAAACATAGATTTTATACATGATCAAGTGAGTAAACTGAATTGACTTACTTATAGTGTTTTTTTAAACTTTGATATCAAAAGTACACTGATACAAAATTAGACTTTGGTTTTCTCTGTGTTAAAAATGACAAAGATTTCTTGGAAGAGAAGAGTGGTTTGCTCTTAATAAAAGATTGCGAAAGGTAATCTGCCTAGGAACCAATATTTTGTCTTATCAGAATAATTTCCTATAGTTTATGTTAACTTTATTATTATGTCCTAGATTATTTAAGAGACTTGGGCTTCTCATTTCAAAAAAAGAGCTAAAGCTTTGTACATTGTTGACATCCTAGCCTTCTCAAAACCAAATACTAAATGAAATCTTCTTGTTCTCTATCTGAACTTGAGGTTTCCAAGAGGACTCTTGAAAATTCTCAAATGATTTGATCAGTCACCTTGTAAAAAGAGAAATGTTGAACATAATTTAGTTTATGTACCGTGCTAAATTTCATGGAGAGCATTGTCAAACAAGAAGGAATACTTAACCTTCCTGAGTTTATATTTGTATGGGTAAAACATTATTTCGTAAGTTGTATGAAATTCCTAGAAATTTCTCAATGTCCTGACTGTGCATGATATGTTCTGATTAAATGTTATCAGTCATGATTTCAATTATTTTCAATGTTAGGTGCCACAGAAATAATAAAATTTCCTTGTCAAATAAATTTATCAACTTTTAAACAATGGCCATTTGAAGCCTCCCTGCCCGCTCCCCACCCCCCCGCCTTTTTTTGGTAGTCATTTTTTTTTTTTTACTTTACAATATTGTATTGAAGCCTTTTTTTATTCTTGTTTTACTCTGATTCTTTGAAAATATTTGCAATCAGCCACAGGTCTGAATGCTTCATGATGGCATTATTTAAATAACTGAGCCCATGCAATTGGACTAGGTCGCATAAAACTGCCAACCCAAGGTCAAGCAGAAGAAGAATTAATTCAGTTCAGTTCAGTTCAGTCGGTCAGTCATGTCCGACTCTTTGCGACCCCACAGACTGCAGCATGCCAGGCTTCCCTGTCCACCACCAACTCCCAGAACTTACTCAAACTTGTGTCCATCAAGTTGGTGATGCCACCCAACCATCTCATCCTCTATCGTTCCCTTCTCCTCCTGCCCTCAATCTTTCCCAGCATCAGGGTCTTTTCAAATGAGTCAGTTCTCATCAGGTGGCCAAAGGAGTGTAGTTTCAGCTTCAGCATCAGTCCTTCCAATGAACACCCAGGACTGATCTCCTATAGGATGGACTGGTTGGATCTCCTTGCAGTCCAAGGGACTCTCAAGGGTCTTCTCCAACACCACAGTTCAAAAATTATTAATTACATGGGGCTCCCATCACTTCATGGGAAATAGATGGGGAAACAGTGGAAACAGTGTCAGACTTTATTTTGGGGGGCTCCAAAATCACTGCAGATGGTGACTGCAGCCATGGAATTAAAAGACGCTTACTCTTTGGAAGAAAAGCTATGACCAACCTAGATAGCATATTGAAAAGCAGAGACATTACTTTGCCAACAAAGGTCCGT
>NW_011495069.1:2869654-2873579 GCF_000754665.1 Bison bison bison
TTTTTTTTGTTTGGAACATTGCTAGTTCTTTAATGTTCTACTGTCCAGACATAAGAAACATTTCCCCTTGTCTCTTAAGTTATCTGTGTTTGTAACATTTTGGTAGATGATTCTTTTGTACACATGATGTTTACTTCTTATCTGAACCCTCAAAAATTCAGAAACTTCTATTGAGCATTCTTATTTCCATGGCAACATTATTTGCATACGTTCAGTAAAAATCTGTCCTCCTTGCAATAGGAAATTATTGGAAACATTGATTATATTATCAAGACTTTGGCTGGAATGTCATATTTGGCAAGATAGGTGTAAAATCAAGGTATGATTGGACAATTTTAAGGACCTAAGGTTGATTTCATGGAAACAATGCTTACAGCATTTTCTTGCAAAAACTGTCCTGGTACTTGGCTTACAGGACTTCCAACTTTACAGATGGGTGGGAAGGTCACCTCCTGGCAGGCCCAGGAAGCTTAGGGCATCTTGGGAACATCAAGAGGAGAGAAGTTTACTCAAATCTATTGGTATTGCAAGAAAAATCTGGTGGTCCAGTTCTTGGCTTGGGAGGTTTTTTAAATGTCTAAAAGTCTTACAAAAGATTCCAGCAAAACAAGCTCAAAAAGATCTGTGTGATCAATTACCATTCTTGCTGCTTTTATGTAAGCAATCATACCAAATATAATGAGACAGGACTTACTTTGTAAACAGGAATAACCTTACTGCGGTGATCTTTGATGAAAAGGGGGATGGTTGTAGAGAGAAATTTTGTGTTTCAATGGAAAACTACAGTACACCCTTGTGAGCCAATATCTGGCTACAGTTATCCAAATTTAAGTTTCCAACTATTCTCCCACCTTCCCAATATGGCATCACTGAGAATAAAGCTGCTCTTTCCCCAAAGCCCTGCAATCTGCAGCTGGAAGACTTGATAGAAGTTTCAGGGAAATCACAACCGTTTACGTGTGGGCAGCCTTCATGCTGGTTGCTGGGTGGGCTATTCAGAAAGTTCACTGGGGCTCTGAGGCCCTCACCAGAGACCCAATCTGAAAACTAAGAAATGTGTATATTTTCACTGCTGTCCTCAGCCTATCATCTAAAGAGGCTTCCATACTGACATCTAGAAGCCTTCTCAACTGGTTCCCCTCTGGACTCAGAACCTGGGTTTGCAACTGATAATCTTTGCTTTTCTTTTATTTTCATAGAAATTCTCCCACTAAATGCCCAACAGCTCATACTACCCAGCAAATATCCTCTACAACCAAGTCTCAACAGATGATTTAGCTGATCCTATGGTTTTTCCTGTGGTCATGTATGGATGTGAGAGTTGGACTGTGAAGAAGGCTGAGCGCCAAAGAATTGATGCTTTTGAAATGTGGTGTTGGAGAAGACTCTTGAGAGTCCCTTGGACTGCAAGGAGATCCAACCAGTCCATTCTGAAGGAGATCAGCCCTGGGATTTCTTTGGAAGGAATGATGCTAAAGCTGAAACTCCAGTACTTTGGCCACCTCATGCGAAGAGTTGACTCATTGGAAAAGACTCTGATGCTGGGAGGGATTGGGGGCAGGAGGAGAAGGGGACGACAGAGGATGAGATGGCTGGATGACATCACTGACTCGATGGACGTGAGTCTGAGTGAACTCTGGGAGCTGGTGTTGGACAGGGAGGCCTGGCATGCTGCGATTCATGGGGTGGCAAAGAGTCGGATACGACTGAGCGACTGATCTCTCTCTCTCTCTCTCTCTAATGAGGGAAAGGTAACCAAAAAGAAATGGATTTGTATTTTTCAGAGGAAAGAATATCTCATCTTTCCTTGAACAAGGCAGAGAATTGACAAAGATTTTCCATGACCAAACTTTAGTCAAGCTTCCCTGAAAACTTTTTTTTGACTAGACTTCATCCTCAAAAGAAAGAATCCTTTCAAGTAGGTTTAACCAGGACCCCTCCCCTCAATATCTGATCACCCTTGAGATCTAATCAAATTCCTCATCCTCCATCATTCTTCACGTGATATCTGATCATCCTGGCCTGCCTTCAGCAGGAATCTTGTTGAGTCCATTTAGCAATCCCCCCACTTTAATTCTGATATTTTTAGTAGTTACCCATCCACACAGACACCTACCCTGCTCCCTGACTATAAATCCCCGCTTGTCCATGCTACATTCTAAACTGATTCCAGCTCTATAGGTGGCTTGTTTTACACTATTGCAATTGTTTCTGGTTAGAACCTGCTTTTTCTGCTTTAACTACTGTCCAATTCTGGTTATCCTTTAACCTTATCCTTTTCTGGAAGATTCCTGGTTATTGTGTGGATTCCTCCACACTGACCTTCTCACCATATTCAGCTGCCCTATTCCTCTTTCAGCATTACTGGTCAGGGCATAGACGTGGATTACCATGGTATTGAATGGTTTGCCTTAGAAATGAACAGAGATCATTCTGTCATTTTTGAGACTGCATCCAAGTACTGCATTTCAGACTCTTTTGTTGACTATGATGGCTACTCTATTTCTTCTAAGGAATTCTTGCCTATAGTAGATACAATGGTCATCTGAGTTAAATTCATCCATTCTAGTCCATTTAAGTTCACTGACTCCTAAAATGTCGAGATTCACTCTTGCCATCTCCTGTTTGACCACATCCAGTTTGCCTTGATGCCCGGACCTAACATTCCAGGTTCCTATGCAATATTGCTCTTTACAGCATTGGACCTTGCTTCCATCACCAGTCACATCCACAACTGGATATTGGTTTTGCTTTGGCTCCATCTCTTCATTCTTTCTGGAATTATTTCTCCACTGATCTCCAGTAGCATATTGGGCACCTACCGACCTGGGGAGTTCATCTTTCAATGTCCTATCTTCTTGCCTTTTCATACTGTTCATGGGGTTCTCAAGGCAGGAATACTGAAGTGGTTTGCCATTCTCTTCTCCAGTGGACCACATTTTGTCAGAACTCTCCACCATGACCCATCCATCTTGGGTGGCCCTACACAGCATGGCTCATAGTTTCATTGAGTCAGACAAGGCTATGGTCCATGTGATTAGACTGGTTCATTTTCTGTGATGGTGTCCTTTTCATTATAGAGGACTGGAATGTAAAAGTAGGATGTCAAGAAAAACCTGGAGTAACAGGCAAAATTGCCCTTGGAGTACAGAATGAAGCAGGGCAAAGGCTAATAAAGTTCTGCCAAGAGAATGCACTGGTAATAGCAAACACCTTCTTCCAACAAAACAAGGGAAGACACTTGGACAGATGGTCCACCAGATGGTCAACACTGAAATCAGATTGATTATATTCTTTGCAGCCAAAGATGGAGAAGCTCTATACAGCCAGCAAAAACAAGACCTGGAGCTGACTATGGCTCATATCATGAACTCTTTATTGCCAGATTCAGACTAAAATTGAAGAAAGTAGGGAAAACCACTAGACCATTCAGGTATGACCTAAATCAAATCCCTAACGATTATACAGTAGAAGTGAGAAATACATTTAAGTGAGTAGATCTGATAGACAGAGTGCCTGATGAACTATGGATAGAGGTTCGTGACATTGTACAGGAGGCAGGGAGCAAGATCATACCCAAGAAAAAGAAATGAAAAAAGCAAAATGGATGTCTGAGGAGGTCTTACAAACAGCTGTGAAAAGAAGAGAAGCGAAAAGCAAAGGAGAAAAGGAAAGATATACCCATTTGAATGCAGAGTTCCAAAGAACAGCAAGGAGAGCTAAGAAAGACTTCCTCAGTGATCAGTGCAAAGAGGAAAACAATAGAGTGGGAAAGACAAGAGATCTCTTCAAGAAAACTAGAGATACCAAGGGAACATTTCATGCAAAGATGGGCTCAATAAAGGACAGAAATGATATGGACCTAACAGTAGCAGAAGATATTAAGAAGAGGTGGCAAGAATACAGAGAAGAATTGTACAAAAAA
>NW_011495069.1:2873679-2874961 GCF_000754665.1 Bison bison bison
AGCACAAGCTGGAATCAAGATTGCCAGGAGAAATATCAATCACCTCAGATATGCAGATGACACCACTCTAATGGCAGAAAGAGAAGAAGAACTAAAGAGCCTCTTGATGAAAGTGAAAGAGGAGAGTGAAAAAGTTGGCCTAAAGCTCAACATTCAGAACACTAAGATCATGGCATCTGGTCCCATCACTTCATGGCAAATAGATGGAGAAACAGTGGAAACAGTGGCAGACTTTATTTTCTTGTCTCCAAAATCACTGCAGATGGTGACTGCAGCCATGAAATAAAAAGATGTTTACTTATTGGAAGAAAAGTTATGACCAACCTAGACAACATATTACAAAGCAGCGACATTACTTTGCCAACAAAGGTCATCTAGTCAAGGCTATGGTTTTTCTAGCAGTCTTGTATGGATGGGAGTTGGACTATAAAGAAAGCTGAGCACCGAAGAATTGATGCTTTTGTACTGTGGTGTTGGAGAAGACTCTTGAGAGTCCCTTGGACTGCAAGGAGTCCAACCAGTCCATCCTAAAGGAGATCAGTCCTGAATGTTCATTGGAAGGACTGATGTTGCAGCTGAAACTCCAATACTTTGGCCACCTGATGCAAAGAACTGACTCACTGGAAAAGACCCTGATGGTGGGAAAAATTGAAAGCAGGAGGAGAAGGGGAGGACAGAGGATGAGATGGTTGGATGGCATCACGACTCAATGGACATGAGTTTGAGTAAACTCCGGGAGTTGCTGATGGACAGGGAGGCCTGGCGTGCTGCAGTCCATGGGGTCACAAAGAGTTGGACGCGACTGAGTGACAGAACTGAACTGATTCCTCTTTCAGCAAGGAGTTTGGGAGAATGTCAGATGAATATTGTAGAAAGAAAAGTCTCATCTCAAATTCATTATTTCCAAAACAACAGATTCTGGGAATTGATAAACAACCCCTTTACCAACTCTAAGAACCCCTGATTTAGAGAATCAGAAAATTGTCTGGTCCTCATGTTTAAAACTCTTCAAGTCATCATTCTAAACAGCCAATTTAATACATCTGGAATGTTGCATAATTGGTTTCCTACAAATTAAAGTGAGCTAGCTGACAGACGCTACAATTACTCAGGTTTCAAACAAACATGTTGGTTGTAAACCTTGAACCTGTTATTATCTTCCCTCAGTTCAGTTCAGTTCAGTTGCTCAGTCGTGTCCAACTCTTTGTGACCCCATGAATTGCAGCACACCAGGCCTCTCTGTTCATCACCAGCTCCCAGAGTTCACTCAGACTCATGTCTG
>NW_011495069.1:2875087-2889805 GCF_000754665.1 Bison bison bison
AAAAGCATCAATTCTTCGGCACTCAGCCTTCTTCACAGTCCAACTCTCACATCCATACATGACCACAGGAAAAACCATAGCCTTGACTAGACGGGCCTTTGTTGGCAAAGTAGTGTCTCTGCTTTTGAATATGCTATTATCTAGTTCTCTTTATCTAGAGACAGTGGCACTGTCGCACTGAACAGCCAAAGTTCTGACACGTTTCAGCTTTCAGATTCTTTTTTTTTTTTTTTTTAATTATAATTTCTTTAAAAGACTTTTATTCTATAATGAAGTATAGTTGATTTACAACGTTGTATTAGTTTCAAGTATGCAAAGTGACTCGGTTTACATATACATATATCGATTCCTTTTCAGATTCTTTCCCCACATACGTCATTACAGATTACTGAGTAGAGCTCCACATACTGCACAGTAGTTCCTTGTTGATCATCTGTTTTATATACAGTAGTGTGTATATACTCATCCCAAACTCCTAATTTATCTCTCTTCCCCACCTTTCCCCTTTGGTAACCATAATTTTGTTTTCTATGTTTATGAATCTATTTCTGTTTTGTAAATAATTTCATTTATATCATTTGTTAAAGATTCCACACATAAATGATATATGATATTTGTCTTTGTCTGACATACTTCACTTAGTATGATAATCTCTAGGTTCATCCATGGTGTTGCAAATGGCATTATTCCATTCTTTTTTATGGCTGAATAATGTTCCATTGTATATATATATACCACTTCTTCTTTATCCATTCATTCTGTCTATGGGCATTTAGCCTGCTTCCACGTCTTGGCTCTTGTAAATAGTGTGAAGACTCTCTTTCTATGTAGAACATTCCAGAACCTTTTAAAAAATTGGAGTGTAATTGATTCACAATGTTGTGTTATTTTCAGGTGTACAACAAAGTGGTTTGGTTTTATATGTGTGTGTGTGTGTGTATGTACATACATATATTTTTGATTCTTTTCCAATGTAAGAAAAGAGATTGAATACAGCTCCTTGTGCTATACAGAGCATCCTTGTTGTTCCCTTTTATATACAGCAGCCTGTATCTGTTAATTCCAAAGTCCTGATTTATCCCTCCCCCATTTGATGATGATAAGTTTGTTTTCTATATCTACAAGTCTGCTTCTGTTTTGTTATTCAGCTCATTTGTACTATATTTAAGATTCAACATGTAAGTGATATCACATAGCATTTGTCTTCCTCTGCACCCCAGACTTTTTAATATTTTATGCTTCTCGATGTGTTTTCAGATCCATGATTCAATATAGTCTCAACACATCCCATTTTACAGGGTGGGAAACTGAGAGACAGAGGGAACAGTGTCTTGCTTAAGGTCACACCCAAGTTAGCGGTTTCAGTGTCAACCTGCTGTCATAGGAGCGGAGAGTTACCCACTGGTGTCATCCACACACAGGCCCTGGTCCCCCAAGCCACAGTGACAACTGTCAACTGGAAAAAGAAAAAAAGCAGACATGAAAGTGGAGAGCTATGTTTCATTCAGTGGCCATTCAAGGACTTCAAGCCCCCAAGGCATCATCTCAAGTACCCTTGAGAAAACAGCTCCGAGGAGGCAAGGAGGGAGCCGGGATATAAAGAGCAGGTAGTTAATACTATGACTTATTATTATTATTACTACTACTATTTATTAACAGATACTGTAATAAAACTAGATATCTCAAGTTAAGGAATCTAATCCTTTTCTTTATTTCTTCAGGCTGCACCGCATGACATGCGGGATCTTAGTGCCCTGACCAGGAATCAAATCTGAACTCCTTGCTGCGGAAGCACAGAGTCTTAACCACGGAACTGCCAGGGAATTTCCTAGCCTTTTTCTGTGTATGGGAAGATGCGAGAGCCTGGACTTACTGAAATCATTCCTTGGATAAGCACCTCAGCCACCTGGGGCCAGTCCCCTGTGCTTTCACACCCTGAGTTTCCTCAAACTGCACCTTTGGGGGCGGGTGTAGTCTGCTGACTGCGAGATGGTAGGTGTTTTTGTTTCTTTCCTGAGTTCCCTCAGGGTCACCATCGGGGGTGGCTGTGATTGTTGATTGCTGGACATCCTTTGTTTACTGCTATGGCAGGCATCATTTTTAGTCCACACAGCCGTAGGTGAGGCATCTGAGGACAGGCCATTTCCCCATGGCCTGCTTGATCTCACCATAGGGCTCTAAGAAGCTGGCCTCAGGGAGGACAAGCCCTGCAGGGGAGGAAGGAAACAAGGAAATATTGAAAAAGGTGGTGCTGTTGCTGCACAACCATGACCATCACAACAGCAGCTGCTCTGTGTTTCCCAGGCCAGTCTCTGCAGGCCAGACAGGGTGCCCAGTGACTCCTGGAGGCCTCTCATTCATCCTTCACTACATGCCAGACAGGGTGCCCAGTGACTCCTGGAGGCCTCTCATTCATCCTTCACTGCTGCTGCTGCTAAGTCACTTCAGTTGTGTCCAACTCTGCGACCCCATAGACAGCAGCCCACCAGGCTCCCCCGTCCCTGGGATTCTCCAGGCAAGAACACTGGAGTGGGTTGCCATTTCCTTCTCCAATGCATGAAAGTGAAAAGTGAAAGTGAAGTCACTCAGTCGCGTTTGACTCTTAGCGACCCCATGGACTGCAGCCCACCAGGCTCCTCCGTCCATGGGATTTTCCAGGCAAGAGTACTGGAGTGGGGTGCCATTGCCTTCTTCACAGCACCTCGTAAAGACCATAATGTAACTCCCACTTTATAGGTAAAGAAACTGAATCTCAGAAGGGTTTAATGACGAAATCCCATGTCCAGGAGTCAGGAGACCCCCAGGACTGTCAACCCTTGTGTGTGAAACTGATGCTGAAGATTTGGCCTCTATGCACCAGCCTTGATTTTGAATCTCAGAGGCAGAGTTTTGGGTGACATAGAAAAGAATAGCTTTATTGCTTTGCCCCACAAAAGGGGACACAGTAGTCTTCTGCCCTTGAAAACTGTTGTCCCAACCTGCTCAGTTTCAGGGACCTGAGCCCACACTCTTGACTGATATGTTAGAGCATTTCTCCTGCCAACCTTTCACGTGGCACATTTTCTCTGTACAGTCAAGATGGATATACTGTTGTTCACCTTTTAAATTTTATTTTTCCATTTCTTTTTCACTTTTGTCACTTTGGTGTCAGTGGAGAATTGCAAACCAGTGTCAGTGAAGAAAAGTTTTTCCTCTGCCCTCTTAGGTTTAGTGTGTGTGTGTGTGTGTGTGTGAGTGCGCACGTGCACATGTGTACTAAGTCACTTCAGTCATGTCCGACTTTGCAACCCTACAGACTATAGCCCACCAGTCTCCTCTGTCCATGGGATTCTCTAGGCAAGAATACTGGAGGGGGTTGCCATTCTGTTCTCCATGGGATCTTCTCTGCTACTGAGTCCAAGTTTGCTCTGCTTGCTGCATGATAGGCCAATGAATCCGAGAGATGAGGTGTCTAGGCAAGCAAGAGACTTTAACTGGGGAGCCAGCAGACCAAGAAGATGGCAGGCTAGGACTTCAAAATAACCATCTTATTGAGGTCTGGATGCCAGATTCTTTTATATATCAGAGAGAAAGAAGCGGTGAGGAACTAAAGTCAAAAGGCAGAATAGAGAGGGAGATGCAGTGGGGAAGTAAAGTGAAAGTGTCTTCAGTCCTGTAAAACATCTCCAAGGGAATGTCCAGCCTTCAGAAGCGATGTGTTCATCTCTTCTATTCACAGGTAGGAAGGGACAAACTATCTCTCCCACAGCTGAACAAGGGCATTTTAGTTTATAGTCAAGCAGAGAGGGTCAGGGTCCTCCAGGCAAGCCATTGAGTATGATTATAATAATAAAAGCAAGTCAGAGAAACAGTTTCCAACATGGAGTCGGAATTGACTTCCTCCCTGCAGCAATTTCCCACTGTCAAAGTCCATTCCACAGTCTTGTGGGAAAAGGGAGTGACGACATTTCTGCTTAGTCAGATGGATCTTTCTGGAAGTGTCCGCCATCTTTGCCAGTGTTTTCAAACGTTGAGATTTGTCTTCTTTTTGTTCCTCTTTTGAAAAGTGTCTATTTTACACCTTTAGACTTAGAAACATTGAACTTCAAATCCATGAGACAAGATCTCAAGAAATTCAGTATATATGGGAAGATGTGTCGGTGGAGGGTATAATTTCCTTGGTTCTGTCTTGCCACAGCAAAAATTTGAAGCGATGGACAGACCAGTGTTACAGCTCTGTGTTACAGCTCAATTTTATTTGGTAAGCAAAGGAAAATACATCCTCGAGGCATGAGGGCAGGCTGACCCAAAAGGCATGAAGAGAAGCCTCCAGCTCAATTTTGGCTCTTCTTTTTATGTTTTTTTCACCTCCCTCTGAGCCTGCCCTATGTAAATTGGGCTAGCCAGGAGGGCTGTTTGTTTTACTTGAGGTCCTCACTCTGGTCCTCAGATCTTCCTTTGTTCTATTTTCAAGGGCTTTCCCTTTCTTTGTCTTTTATCCATTGCCATTCTGGACTCATTTTTCCTATTTTAACTACCTAACTTTCCCCCCTCAAGAGATGGGAGGCCTAATTCTTTGGGAATATGGATGTCAAGGTCTTTCTGGCTACTTCCTGCTGATCTGGGACAGTCAGGGGCACTGGGACTCCCCCTCTTGCTAGTCTCAAGCCTCAGAGTCCTTATAGTGGTGTCCATCTAAGGGTGAGTGATATTTTCCGTGGTCGCATGTAGTTTTATATATCCTTGTTGAATTGGCACTGCATGTTGTAGCTTGTTTACCTGTGCAGAGACACAATGGGTTAGACAATTGATAATACATGAAGTACTCATAAGCAGCATCAATATGGTGATAACAAGGATTTGTAGGGGCATTAGCCAACTCAAAATTTCCTCTTGCCAGGAGATGGATCCCCCAAAGAGAGATTGTGGCCACCCTGAGAACTCTCCAGCTTGTTCTTTAAGGTACTGTAGAATCTGAATGTTTTTCTTATGGACTGTGAGAGTTTTTTTTTAACTTGGCTGGAGGTATTTGCCCAGAAACAACACGTCTTATTCAAGATGGCTCAAGTCCCTCTTTGTTCAGGGATCAGGAGATCTATCTCCTGCTTATTTTGGAGTACAATCCCTGCCAAGCTATGTTGGCTCTTTAGAGCTATCCTGAGAAAGCTTATCCCCAGAAACTTGATTTTGGGAGTGTATGGCACTCATTTGTAGTCCTGAATAGGTATCTGAGATCTCCCAGGGGCTCCCAGGTGTATTGAGTGTCCTCTTCTGTTTTCTTCCATGCTTGACTCATGAGTAGTGAATCCAGGAGTCGTGTCCTGTACCTTGACTGCTGTGGGGGTAGAAAGTGTTACAGGGTAGGGGCCTTCCATGTGGGCTGGAGTTGAGCCTTTGGGGACCCATCTTTCTAGACTTTAATTAGGACTTGAGTCCCTGGAGCATATAATGGTGGCTCTTTAGAATCTTTTGGGTCCTGGTTGACACCCCACAAGCATATATCTTGTTGGAATTGCCCAATGGCCATGGTATAAGACCAGAGGGTCTGAGCTTCTGGATCTAGGAAGAGGTCATTGACATAAACAAAAGGTCTCCCATATAGCATCTCATAAGGGCTAAGACCAACCTGTTCCTTAGGGGCAATATGGGTTCAGAGGAGAGTTATTGGTAAAGCCTCCTTCCATCCCAGGGAGGTCTCCTGGGTTATCTTTTTTATCGCTGATTTTAAGAATTGGTTGGCTCTTTCTACTTTTCCTGAAGACTGAGGCCTCCAGGCACAATGGAGATAATAAGTAATGGCCAGTGCTGTAGAGACCCCTTGAGTGACTTTAAAAGTAAATAATGTCCCATTGTCACTTTGTAAAGACCTGGGCAGACCAAATCTTGGAATGATTTCATGGAACAGTTTTTTTTTTTTTTTTAAATCACCTCCTCAGCCTTTTCAGTCTGGGTGGGAAAGCCTTCAATCTGTCCTGTGAATGTATCTATCAAAACTGGCATCTGGGTGAAGTCCATCTGCCAGTCCTCCCCTGGATAGGTCCCACGTCATTGGACAGGCTGGGCCAGCTGGGGTCTTCGAGCTCCTTGGGGGTTGTTTAATTGGCAAGTGGGACAAGTTGAGACCACTTGCCTTATAGTCATTTGGAGGCCTATTCCTCTAAAGGACATTTCTAGTAATCTTTGGAGGGCCTTCTCCCCTAAATGAGTAATGGCATGTAAGGAGTTAACCAACTTCCATTGGCGGTCCCAGGCAGAAAAAGGAGTCCCTCCTTTTGGAACCACCCCATATGATCTTCTTGAAAGCCCTCACTCTTAACTTTAAGTCTCACCTTCAGTATATGAAGGAGTTTCTGGCAAATTAGTCTGTGGAACTAAGGTAGCAATCCCTATGAGATCATTGTTCTGTAATGCTGCCCTCTTAGCTGCCTGATTGTTTGCTTGGTTCCCTTGTGCCACTTCCGTGCTCCCTTTCTGGTGTCCTTTACAATGGGAGACTGAAACCTCAGCGGGCAGATGAACTGCCTCCAAGAGCCTAAGGATTTGATCACTATATTTGGTTGGAAACCCTCGGGTGGTCAAGTGGCCTCTTTCTTTCCAAATAGCAGCATGTGCATGTAGCACCAGAAAGGCATACTTGGAGTCAGTGTAAATGGCTACTCTTCTTTCTTTTCCCAGCTCTAAAGCTCAAGTCAGGGCTATGTGCTCAGTTAATTGGGCTGAAGTATCTAGTGGCAAAGATTTAGCCTCTATGGTCTCAAAATTGGAGACTACTGCATATCCGGCTCTTCTTTTTCCATTCAAGACAAAGCTGCTTCCAACAGTGTACCAGATTTCCTCAGGATTGGTCAGAGGATCTTCTGATAATCCTTATCTAGGTTTTGTCCAATGGTCCAAAGTTTCTAGGCAAGAGTGAAAGGGAAGAGAGTCCTCAGGGGTAGGCAAGAGAGTGGTAGGGTTAAGAACTTCACAATAGTGACTGAATACTGAAAATCCAGGCCTGACTATACTCACAGGGGTATAGTCTGTCAGCACTACTTGATATCTGTGGATCCTTTGATCAGACATCCATAAATGGCCTCTCCCGTTCAGGAGTTGTTTCACTTGGTGCTTGGTAAGAACAGTTTGCCCCCAAAAGAGAGTTTTAAAGCATCTTCTGTCTGGACTGCAATAGCTGCAAAATTTTGAAGGCAGGGAGGCCAGCCTTGGGCAGGTGAAGCAAGCCTCTTGGATAAGTAAGCTACAGGCTGGGGCTCAGGTCCCAGCCTTTGAGTTAACACTCCCAAGGCTATTACTTCCTTTTCATGGACATATAGTTGGAGTGCTTTTCCTGGATCTGGCAATCTCAAGGTGGGTGCATTCTGTAGCACCCAAAATGGTACAGGTTTAGGAGGAGAAGGCTCTGGAGTAGGAGGTCAGGACAGAGTAAGTAGCCCCTGTGTCAACCAAAAAATTCTTGGACCTACCTGCCACATCCAGTTATACCCTTGGCTCCAGCCCCATGATGGTTATCTATGTCAGGTGGCCTGGCTGGAGTGGGCCACTTCAGTCTTATTGAACCATTGTAAAGAAAGGCTTGGAGCTTTTACCTTGAGGCTCTTGGGTCCCAAGGGCAGAGTGCCACCCAGTGTCCCAAATGATGGCATTTGTAGCAAGTGGTTTTAGGAGACTTGCCACAGTTTGGACACTCTTTGGCCCAATGTCCCGCTGACTACAGATTAGGCATTTGCCTCATATCTTGTTCTTCAAGGACTCGTGGTTTGCCATAGGGCTTCCCTGGAGAGTGGCCAGCATCTGGGCATGACTTGTCTCTTTCCTTCTCTCCCTTTCCTGGGCCTTGGCCTCCCTCTTCTGTTCTCTATTATAAAAGGTATTGGTGGATGTCTGGACCATCTCATCTAAAGAGGCAGCAGGGTCCTGCTGCTGTAGCTGTTGTAACTTTATCTTGATGTCTGGTGCACATTGGGGCAGGAATTTGTCCTTTAAAATCACCTGTCCCTTGTTAGAGTCTAAGTCCAGATTGGTAAACTTTTGGAGGGCCTCTTTTAGTATTTCCATAAAGGCAATGGTATTTTCACTGGACTCCTGAGTTATTGCTGAGACCAGGCACAGTCCCACAAATAATACACTTCCTTCTATTTCCATGGGAGGACTTCCTTAGGGGTGAGTTTTTCTGAAGGCTATCCTACCCAGTACAGTTGCAACCTGAGAGCCAGGCATCCCTGGGTCAGGGTGCAGATCCCCAGGCAGGCTAAGGCATGACAGCCTCTTGGAGATCAAATCCCTGGGCAGGTCTGTCTCCCAAGAACTGAGTCCCTGGGCAGGTTGAGGCATGTTGACCTCTTGGGACCCCTGGACTGGCAGATCCCCAAGCAGGTTGAGGCATGACAACCTTATAAGGACCAGATCCTTAGGCAGGTCGAAGCAGGTCAACCTCCTGGGACCCACAGGCTAGATTTGGTCGTCCCCAAGGTCTCCAGCTTTACCAGTGCTGGGTAGGATTAAAGGGTTGTAATCTTAATTCATTGCTGGTTTGTCCACCGTGGATGGGAATAGATGTCATGATGTAAAGCAATCCAAGTCTGTGCTCTGAGGCTGGGAACCTGGGGAAATAGCCATAAGCCTTATCCTCTTATTGCTCTGAGGGAATGTAAGCCACTGATTTCCTCCCCTAGTCCTCCATAAGAGCAGTTTAGGGTGTTTCCAATGGTAAACATCTCATTGTCATAGACCCACTTTAGGCAATAACAGAAGTAATGACAAAGGAGCGGGTTATCTGGTCCTGTTAGGGGCATTAGGAGTATTTTAATATTATTATTATTTTATTAATATAATATTATAATATTAATATAATAATAAGTGGGATGGAGAGATGTTGCCTACATGGGGGCAGGGTCCTGGTTGCAGGAGTTAATAAGTGGCTTAAGAGCAAATTGATAAGAGGCAACAGACCAGATGTTCCATAAAAGTGGAGTGGAGATTTGATCCAGGGGTATGTTTATAACTTTAGGAGAAGGGTGGCAAGGGTTTGGGCCCGAACAGCCTGCAGGGCTAACTCCCAAAGTGGCCAACATTATCCCTGGAAGCCCAAATTGCCCTTGAAGGGATGCCACCAACAGATGGACTTCCAGCAGGCACTGCGTGCCTGTCACCCTAGTGGGTTCACTGAGAGGTGCTGTTGTTGCACGTGTTGTGGGAAACACGGAAGATGAAGGCCTGAATATCTAGAGGGATTGGATATTGTACAGAATTTCTATCCCGAAGGCTAGCTATTTTGTGGTTGTCCCTCCAGAAGATTGTAGAGGCAACATTGTGGGCCTGGACGGGGCTCAGGAAAAGAACATGAAACAGGAGGGAAGGGGGCAAGCACAACTTTTGAAAAAATTACATAGCCCGTGGGGATAACATAAACCGATTAAAATGAAGTGGGTCCAAGATGACAAGTCAAATTCATCTAAACCGTGATCCTCAATCTTCAAGCTAAATGACACACCCAGAGGTGCCAGGACAGTCCCAAGGGGCTGTCAAAAGACGGAGCAGTGGGTGGTTCCCCAATCGTTGGAATGATCCTCCCACCAGGGGAACCTTAATGATCCTCCCACTCATTAGTAAATAAAATCACCCAGCTCAGGAAAACTAACCACACCACATTCCATGGCCCCTGCACTCACCTTCTGCAATGGCCTACACCCTATGGAGTGTGTGTCTCTCTGAATCCAAACCCATCTATCTCTTACTATTGCTGTGTCTCTCACTGAATTTTTTTCAATAAGACAGCAAAAGCCTGAGCTTCATTAGGTCCTAAAACCAGGCACCATGGGTTTTGACTTGGCTCAAGTCCCAGTCAGGCATGACTGAGTGACTAAGCATAGCACGGAGTCCCTGCCACCTGGGACTCAAATCTTAGGTAAGATCTAAGGTAAATCTTAGGTAAGATTTGAGTCCCAATCTTAGGTAAATGGTTTCAAACACAACTTTCAGAAATGGAAAGATGATGATCTGCCTAATCAAACAGTGGTACAGATGGTGAGAGGAGCTGAAGGACGGGAGGAGAAAGCAATGGGAAAAATATAGCTACCAAGGAATCCCCTTCATAACTTACCAGAAAATCTGCTAAGTACCTGACCTGTGCTCACAGTTTTCATTGGCCTGATCCTTGGCACAAAGAAGATTAAGGACAGAAGAACCCCCATCCACTTGGGCAACAGCTACTAGGGCACAGGAGATAGTAGAGCCTTCAAGACATCCTGGGGCACCCACTGCTGCTCGCCTGTTCAGGGGGTGTTCAAGGAAACAAGGAACAAGAGGTTGCCAAGGAATTAAGATTTTGTTAGCCATATGTCATAGGGGCAAGGAGCTCCTACCCCAGTTGGAGGTCTTTTGGAATCTGAAACTGAGCCACGTGAGCTTTCTGCTGAGCTTGTTTTTGCTGCCCAGTTCCCAGCAGGCTGGGCTTCTTGTCACTTCCCCTGTACTGGTTTTTCTCCACATTCAGCTTCCCCCACGGGCGCTTTCGCCAAGCTGGGCTTCTGCTGTGTTTGGCTTTTGCCTTGTGGGGGCCGAGCCGAGATTGTTTCAGCCAGGTTAAATCCGAGTCACGGCACCATATATGTCAGGGGAGGGTGTAATTTCCTTGGTTCTGTCTCACTGCAGCAAAAATTTGAAGCGACGGACGGGCCAGTGTTACAGCCTCCTGTAATTTCCTTGGTCACAACAAAAATTTGAAGCAATGGACGGACCAGTGTTACAGCTCAGTTTTATTTGGCAAGCAAAGGAAAATACACCCTTTCAGCGTGAGAGCGGACCGACCCAAAAGACACGAAGAGAAGCCCCAGGCTCAATGTTGGCTCCTCTTTTTCTGTGTTTTTTCTCCTCCCCCCGAGCCTGCCCTATGTAAACTGGGCTAGCCAGGAGGGCTGTGTGCTCCACCTGAGGTCTTCACTCCGATCCTCGGACCTTCCTTTGTTCTATTTTCAAGGGCTTTCCCCTTCTTTGTCTTTTATCCGCTGCCATCCTGGACTCCTTTACCCTATTCTAACTACCTAAGAGTGCAAGAGTCAGAGCTCACTAAAATGATTTCCCAATGTCTCCTGCTTTGGCAGGTATGTTCTTTACCACTAGAGCCACCTGGGAAGCCCTACGGTTGGTGTGGGTGCAGGTGTGCTATGGGAGACTACAAATTAAAACCAAGAAAGACAGATTAATAGGAGAAAAGGCACAAGCTATTTACTAGTATTTACATGCATGGAAGTTCGCAGAAAAGATGTGAGGCTCAAGAGAAGTGGTTAGACTCAAGGGTACATCTATCTTTTTTGCAACGAAAAGAAGGTTTAGATTTCGAGGGACAGTAAATTATGGCAAAATGACTAGGAAATATATGAGGGAACTAATGGAAGATAAGAGCTATTTTAGTGAAGTGTGCTTATGCAGATTCATTCCAGTGCTGACGCCCCATCTTTAATGATAAGAGTTGCTTTTCTCTCCGTAGTACAAGGACGATGGGTGAAGGACACATTCCTCAAAGGGAAATTTATGTCCTACTTTTAGGCAGATAAAGGGAGGGCAAAGAACTCTTCATGCATCTGTCAAGTCTCAATTGCCTTTAGCTCAAAATAACTCATGCCAAAGTGGCATATTTTGGGATGGAGTATTCTGATCCCTTTCAAGGCCACGGAGCAGGGAAGTGACAGAAGCAGCCTTCACGTTGGAGTCTCCTGGCCCCTAGCCCAGTACCTCTTCACTGCTTTCTTTTCTTGCAGTGTTTGGGTTTTTCAGGAGCAGACCCATGTTCCTCACCCTTCGTTTCCAGGACCTTCTACAGCATCACCTGGCCTGGCATTTCCTCAGGCATGGGGCTTCCTGGAGAAGAGGGTGAATAGCACTGGCTCACAGGGTGCCTGAGTCATTCCCTTTCGGTTCCTTCCCAATCCTTCAGATAACATCAAAGCCGAGGCCGTGTCAGCTTAGAGCCCAGGTGTTTTCAGCCTCCTTTAAAGTCTTGCTGTTTTGCTCAACAGCTATTGATTACGCCTCTTCTCTAACAAGAGTTTCCAGCGTATTTTTTTTTTAATATATATATATACTCATGTATTTATTTTTGGCTGCACCGGCTCTTTTTTGCTGCACACAGGCTTCTCTAGTTGTGGCAAGCAGGGGCTGCTCTCCAGCTGTGGTGTGAGAGCTTCTCACTAGGGTGGCTTCTCTTGTTGCGGTGTGCAGGCTCCAGGCATGTGGGCTTCAGTAGTTGCTGCCCTTGGGGTCCAGAGCACAGGCTCAGTGGTTGAGGCGCTTGGGCTTTGTTGCTGCTCTGTGGCATGTGAGGTCTTCCCCGACCAGGGACTGAGCCTGTGTCCTTTGCATCTCAAGGCAGATCCATAACTACTAGACAACTAGGGAAGCCCCACTGCCTTTATTTTTATGGTCACCTTCTGTTTATGGCACAAGATGCTCCTTTCCATTTGCCTAAGTGATGTCAGTTTCCTTCTTGAATAAATTTATTTAGATTTTTTTTTAAAGCTTTTTTTTTTTTTTTTACAACAAAAAGTACAGTAGGGAGTTCCCTGCTGCCCCAGTGGTTAGGACTCCACACTTTGACTGCTGAGGGCCTGGCTTCAATCCCTGGTCAGGGGACTAAGATCCCACAAGCCACATGGTGTGGCCCAAAACCTGAAAAAAATAGAGTAAAAGTGGAATATTAAACCAAACATTGGGAAGGGGGTGTGTGAAAGGCTGGGGTTTGGGAAGTGTAACCCCACCCACTCCTGTCTGACGGCTGGGGCAGTGGAGGCCCATAGAACAGGGCTGAGATGGAGTTGCAGCTGGACTGCGAGTCTCCCGCTTTATAGACCAGCCAGCTGTGCGAGCACAGGAGGAACACCCTTGGTACCAGTGAGCTGGTCAGCCCTGGTGTGGGCCTTGGGATAGGCGCTGCCTGCTCGGGGTGTGAGGCACAGGGAATATAGGAGGGACAGGGGACCACTGACAGAGGAGAGGTGGAGGGGGTTCTTGGCACATGATCAGAATCTCCAGAAGCACTTGTTTTAAAAAATGCAGGTTCCTGGGCCCCGCCCCACACCTACAAAATCAGACCCTCTGAGCATGGGGCCGAGGAACCAGCATTTTAAGGAAACCTCACTTCTGCACCCCCCCAGGGATTCTTGTTCATCATAATGCCTTAGAACCATACTGCCTTAAGGAATGTGCCATCTGGGCTGCAGAAGGTGGCGTCAGAGTGGCTTTACTTCCCACACCCAGCCTCTGCCACTTCCTGCTGAGTGACTTGCCTCAGGCGAATTATTTAACTTATCCGAGTCTGTTTCCTCCTCTATACAATAAGGTCAAAAGAACCACCTGGCAGGGCCATGTGTAATCAGGTATAAAGGAGAAAATGTACATACAGTTCTTAGCACAAGGAAATCCAGAAAACAGCTTTTTCTCATCTCCCTTTTGGGAAGCCAGAGGATACTACAACTGATATTTTCTTCTGCTCTGTGGTTCCCAGACCTGGGATGTTTGGGGGCTGGGAGGGGCACTCTGCCATCAGCAGAGCCAGGAGCAGCGGTGGCTGCATCTCGAGGGGCAGGGACAGCCTCAGCTTCTGCTGGCCCCAGCCCAGCCCAGCCTCTGGGAGGGCTGCAAAGCCACCCACCTGGAGAATGACCTTTGACTGCACGTCCATGGCCTCTTGGGAATAATGGAGTGTTCTTGGCAGAGGATGGACAGCTGATTTCGGATAGTCTGAGGGAGGGAGCAGGGAGGTGATAAACATGCCTCCTCTCTGAAAGCGTTAATCACTCAGTCACGTCTGACTCTTTGTGACCCCATGCGCTGTAGCCCGCCAGGCTCCTCTGTCCATGGGATTCTCCAGGCAAGAATACTGGAGTGGGTAACCATTCCCTTCGCCAGGGGATCTTCCCAAAGCAGGGATTGAACCCTGGTTTCCTGCACTGCAGGCAGATTCTTTACCATCTGAGCTACCAAGGAGGCCTGCCCCATTTTCTGGGGTCCCTAGAAATCTGGACACCCCACCCCTTTCACTCTGTCTCAGCCTTCTCACCAACCAGACATGCTATTCATCAGGAAAGAGATGAAAGTTTGGTTTTAAAAAAATTCCTTTTCATAGAAATCATGAACAGTCTTAACAGGTAGGTGTTGTCACCCCAATCTGACTGATCACAAATTGAGGATCAGAGAAGTAAAACCCCTGGTCCGAGATCACACAGCTGGGAAGTAGCCCAGTTTAGAGAAAGAAGGTGAGCTTCCCTCTCACTCCTCATTCATTCAACAGATATTTCCCATCCCCTGGCATGGTTCTGGTTGCTGGGGAAGTTGTGGTCCCTCCCTGAGTTTGTAGTGTTTATATGCTCGTGAAGCTCTGGGGTAATGCAGACTAGTGGATGAATGAGTAAGTGACGAGGAAAACTGTCAGAGAGTGTGAAGCAGAGAATGAAAATAAGGCAGGAGACAGGGAGTAAGCCAGGGTAGGGAGGTGGAGGCTTTAGGTTGGGAGAGCAGGGGTGTTTTCTCTGAGGCAGTGTGCCGGGGACCAGCCCCGGCTGAACCAGGGTATTCGAAGGAGAGACGGCGTCGGCGAAGATCAGGAAACAATTGCTTAATTAAACGTTAATTAAGGATATAAAGAGTAATAGAATGAGGATAGCTCAGTAGGAAAATTCAGTGGAGAAAAGAGGCTGAGATAAGGATAGCTCAGTGAGGAAATTCAGTGTAGAAAAGAGGCTGAAT
>NW_011495069.1:2889905-2891905 GCF_000754665.1 Bison bison bison
AAGGCAGGAGACAGGGAGTAGGCCAGGGTAGGGAGGTGGAGGCTTTAGGTTGGGAGAGCAGGGGTGTTTTCTCTGAGGCAGTGACTGTCAGCTGAGCTCCAGATGAGAGAAGGGGCCACTTTTGCAAAGAGCTCAAGGAAGGGCCCTCCAGGAGAAGCCCCAAGGACTTCCTGACTCTGGATGGTCCAGCTGGCCTGGGGTCTGGTCGGCTCTCAGGCTGACTTCAGCAAGGACGTCAAGGACCCCAAGTGTGAACACTACACCTCCCCTCTCAAGGGGGAGGGGCGGGGACAGGGGCCCCAGCCCCACCTGCACATCCCAATGAAAAAGGAGCAAGACCCAGCTAGAAAAACAGGCAGAGACATGGGGAAGTCACCCGCCCATCACTGCCCTGGGCCAGGCGCCCGCCCCACGGAAGTGGAGTGCTACATCCAGATGCGAATTGATCCAGGTGAGGACTGGATCAGCCAACGGTGGGAAGGAGATTTGTGCTCCCAATGTGGGGGCTCAAGCTGAGCACAACTCTTATTGTCAGTGTGATTATTACTCACTATACCTTCCCCCAGGATCCTGTCTTGCTGTACCCCACCCTTCCTTCCTCATCTCTGGGTGTAGCTGTCCACCCCCCCACACCCCACCCCGAGGTACCAGGGCTGAGTCAACAACTGTTCCAGTAAAAAGTGTGGGAAGTAGGGTGAGACATGGCCCTGGAGCCTGGGTTCGAGTCCCAGTGCTGCCACTTATCAGCAAGTGACTCAGTGTCAAGTTTCAGTTTCTGCAGCTGGAAAACGCAGGTGATAACTCCAGTGTTCTGGGGGAGGTAAGAGCAGTGGGCAGTGGGCACCCCAGGTGTTCATTGTCCACCCTGCTCCACCTCTGCTGTTTCCAAGCCTGAGCCTGGAGGAAAGAGGAAGCACTGGAAGTGTCCTTCCATCCACCTCCTTCATCCTGGGGGTGGAGGACAGAAGCTGTCCATGAATCTCTCCTTTCTTTGAGCCTTTTATCCAACTCCAGTGGCTGGAAATGGACCAAGAATGAGAACTCATCGAGCAGGAAGTTCTCCTCTTACTTTGGGTACTCAGTCCTGGCTT
This sequence comes from Bison bison bison, assembly GCF_000754665.1. NCBI lineage: Eukaryota > Metazoa > Chordata > Mammalia > Artiodactyla > Bovidae > Bison > Bison bison. The sequence continues at coordinate 2,890,997 of NW_011495069.1, forward strand.
TCCTGAGATCCCACCTACGCATCCCAAGACTTGTTCCAAAGTCCTATGTCATTACCAACCTGGGATTCATTCATTCATCCATGTGTTCATTCATTCAACAATCTATTGATAACCTACTCTGTGATCACCAGTCACCTAGACTAGGTGCTTGGCTCACAGAGGGTGCTCCAGGTAGAGTCCTCCTTCCGACCCAGCCCTAAACTAGCCCACCCAACACCATCCTATGAACAACCCCAACAGCCTTGGTTCTGGCAACTCCCACAGGGACATTGACCCTATCCCTTCTCAGTTCAGTTCAGTCGCTCAGTCGTGTCCGACTCTTTGCCACCCCATGAATCACAGCAGCCAGGCCCCCTGTCCATCACCAGCTCCCGAGTTCACTCAGACTCACGTCCATCGAGTCAGTGATGCCATCCAGCCATCTCATCCTCTGTCGTCCCCTTCTCCTCCTGCCCCCAATCCCTCCCAGCATCAGAGTCTTTTCCAATGAGACAACTCTTCGCATGAGGTGGCCAAAGTACTGGAGTTTCAGCTTTAGCATCAGTCCTTCCAAAAAAATCCCAGGGCTGTTCTACTTCAGAATGGACTGGTTGGGTCTCCTTGCAGTCCAAGGGACTCTCAAGAGTCTTCTCCAACACCACAGTTCAAAAGCATCAATTCTTCGGCACTCAGCTTTCTTCACAGTCTAACTCTCACATCCACACATGACCACTGGAAAAATTATAGCCTTGACTAGATGAACCTTTGTTGGCAAAGTAATGTCTCTGCTTTTGAATATGCTATCTAGGTTGGTCATAACTTTCCTTCCAAGGAGTAAGCGTCTTTTAATTTCATGGCTGCAGTCACCATCTGCAGTGATTTTGGAGCCCAGAAAAATAAAGTCTGACACTGTTTCCCCATCTATTTCCC
>NW_011495069.1:2892005-2892734 GCF_000754665.1 Bison bison bison
ATAAGGGTGGTGTCATCTGCATATTTGAGACTATTGATATTTCTCCCAGCAATCTTGATTCCAGCTTGTGCTTCTTCCAGTCCAGCATTTCTCATGATGTATTCTGCATAGAAGTTAAATAAGCAGGGTGACAATATACAGCCTTGACGTACTCCTTTGCCTATTTGGAACCAGTCTGTTGTCCCATGTTCAGTTCTAACTGTTGCTTCCTGACCTGCGTATTGCCGGGGTCCTGCCCCGGCTGATCCAGGGTATTCGAAGCGGGGACGGTGTCAGCGACCTATTTATTTAAATATTTTATCAAAGATATACAGAGTAATAGGATGAGGATAGCTCAGTAGGAAAATTCAGTGGAGAAAAGAGGCTGAGTAGCTTGGTTTACGCGGGAGACCAATAAAACTTCAAGACAAGAAGTTTGCACCACTTACGTAGGCCGCAGGCATCCTTCTGTTCTCCTGAGGGAGAGGAGACACTGAGGCCTCCCCGGTCGGATCTTAGAAGCCCAGGCATAATTAGTAAGCATGGCGGGTTCCGCGCTCCAGATGGAGACTCAACCAGAGTGAGAGAGAGAGCGACATGGGGAGACCAGTATTTCGAGAAACTGATCCCAATTCTTTATTTTCCATGGTCTACTTTTATACACTGAGATGTTATGCAAAAGTCACGCGGGGTCAGCAGTCCTGACTTTTATCAAAGTCAGGTGCTTCATACAAACGTATACAGAGGTCT
>NW_011495069.1:2893515-2894530 GCF_000754665.1 Bison bison bison
TCAGGATTTGAAATAGCTCCACTGGAATTCCATCACCTCCACTAGCTTTGTTCATAGTGATGCTTTCTAAGACCCACTTGACTTCACATTCCAGAATGTCTGGCTCTAGGTGAGTGATCACACCATCGTGATTATCTGGGTCGTGAAGATCTTTTTTGTACAGTTCTTCTGTGTATTCTTGCCACCTCTTCTTAATATCTTCTGCTTCTGTTAGGTCCATACCATTTCTGTCCTCTATCAAGCCCATCTTTGCATAAAATTTTCCCTTGGTATCTCTAATTTATTTGAAGAAATCTCTAGTCTTTCCCATTCTGTTGTTTTCCTCTATTTCTTTGCATTGATTGCTGAAGAAGGCTTTCTTATCTCTTCTTGCTATTCTTTGGTAACACTGCATTCAGATGCTTATATCTTTCCTTTTCTCCTTTGCTTTTCGCTTCTCTTCTTTTCACAGCTATTTGTAAGGCCTCCCCAGATAGCCATTTTGCTTTTTTGCATTTCTTTTCCATGGGGATGGTCTTGATCCCTGTCTCCTATACAATGTCACGAACCTCATTCCATAGTTCATCAGGACTCTATCTATCAGATCTAGGCCCTTAAATCTATTTCTCACTTCCACTGTATAATCATAAGGGATTTGATTTAGGTCATACCTGAATGGTCTAGTGGTTTTCTCCACTTTCTTCAATTTCAGTATGAATTTGGCAATAAGGAGTTCATGATCTGAGCCACAGTCAGCTCCTGGTCTTGTTTTGCTGACTGTATAGAGCTTCTCCATCTTTGGCCGCAAGAATATAATCAATCTGATTTCAGTGTTGACCATCTGGTGATGTCCATGTATAGAGTCTTCTCTTGTGTGGTTGGAAGAGGGTGTTTGTTATGACCAGTGCATTTTCTTGGCAAAACTCTATTAGTCTTTGCCCTGCTTCATTCCGTATTCCAAGGCCAAATTTGCCTGTTACTCCAGGTGTTTCTTGACTTCCTACTTTTGCATTCCAGTCCCCTATAATGAAAAGGA
>NW_011495069.1:2894933-2897243 GCF_000754665.1 Bison bison bison
TGTTGACCATTATGGCTACTCCATTTCTTCTGAGGGATTCCTGCCCGCAGTAGTAGATATAATGGTCATCTAAGTTAAATTCACCCATTCCAGTCCATTTTAGTTCACTGATTCCTAGAATGTCGACATTCACTCTTGCTATCTCTTTTTTGACCACTTCCAGTTTGCCTTGATTCATGGATCTGACATTCTAGGTTCCTATGCAATATTGCTCTTTATAGCATCGGACCTTGCTTCTATCACCAGTCACATCCACAGCTGGGTATTCTTTTTGCTTTGACTCCATCCCTTCATTCTTTCTGGAGTTATTTCTCCACTGATCTCCAGTAGTATGTCCCTTCTCAGGGGTAAATAAATCCTGAGGAATCTAAAGCAATCAGGGTAATCCCATCGTCTGGGGCCACCATGGTTTAGGTCTTGAGCAGGAGGTCTGCTGGATGGTGGTTGTGGTAGGGCATATTAAAGAGACAAGGAACAGACAGCGTCTTCTCTGCTGGAGGTCTGGCTTAAGGTCTGGACAACAGCTGCTATCTTAGAGGTAGGAGGCAAGCCGCCCAGAGGGCAAAGACAGCCCAGGGAGGATGGCCAGGAAAGAAACCAGAGCTGATGACATCATCAAGTCACTAAAGGGCCACCTTCCTCCTAGACATCTTGTCACTCGTTGCTGAAACTCACTGAGTCACAGTTTGGGGCTGGAAAGCTTCCTGACTGGCGTGAATGGGAGGGGGTGCCAGGGAGCAGAGCAGGAAGAATTGCAGTGGAAGTAGCATCCTGACTCTGGGTTCTGTTGGTTGAGGGCTCTCTGGAGGTTCCTGTTCCCATTCTCAGCCTCAGGGGGCTCCATTGTAAAATGGGGATAATAACGTCCTTATCTGCCAACACTGGTACTGTCACAAGGCCACAGAGTTTGCGAGCTCTGATGAGTCAGTGAAGGTACCAGCTCTTGACAATGTGTCTTGAATAGACCTCATGTGTCACAATCTAACATATACAGGTTCCATGCAGAAAGGAGAGAAGAAGTGGGTGGAAAGAGGGGGTTTCAGGTTTCAGGTTTGGTCTCTGTATAAGACCACCACCCAGGTGCCTTAGTGGTAAAGAATCTGCCTGCCAGTGCAGGAGACCCGGGTTCCATCCCTGGGTTGGGACATTCCCCTGGAGAAAAGAAATGGTAACTGACTCCAGTATGCTTGCCTGGGAAACTCCATGGACAGAGGAGCCTGGTGGGCTGCAGTCCAAGGGGTCACAAACAGTCAGACAGGACTTAGTGACTCAACAACAAGTACCAGTTAATTTCAAAAGAGAAATTACTATGTGTCAGGCATTGTGCTAAGAGCTTAACATGCATTAACCTTATTTAGTACAGTGGCCTCAACTTATTTTCTTATTTCCATATAACTTCACACACAAGGAAATCTAGCTTTTTCATATAAGCTCATAAGGCTGATCAGTAGTATAATGACATTTTTTTCTTTTGGCTGCACTTCCGTTATGACTAACCTAGACAGCATATTAAAAAGCAGAGACATTACTTTGCCAACAAAGGTCCATTTCATCAAGGCTATGGTTTTTCCAGTACTCATGTATGGATATGAGAGTTGGACTGTAAAGAAAGCTGAGTGCCAAAGAACTGATGCTTTTGAACTGTGGTGTTGGAGTAGACTCTTGAGAGTCCCTTGAACTGCAAGGAGATCCAACCAGTCCATCCTAAAGGAAATCAATGCTGAATATTCTTAGAATGACTGATGTTCAAGCTGAAACTCCAATAATTTGGCCATCTCATGTGAAGAGCTGACTCGTTGGAAAAGACCCTGATGCTGGGAAAGATTGAAGGTTGGGGAAAAAGGGGATGACAGAAGATGAGATGGTTGGATGGCATCACTGACTCAATGGACATGAGTTTGAGTAAGCTCTGGAAGTTGGTGATGGACAGGGAAGCCTGGCATGCTGCCATCCATGGGGTCGCAAAGAGTCGGACACAACTGAGCAAATCAACTGGACTGAACTGCACAGCTTTTGGGATCTTAGTTCCCCAAACAGGGATCGAACCTGGGCCCTTGGCAGTAAAGGTGCAGAGTTCTAGCCACTGGACTGCCAATAAAGACCTTGGAATCTGAACCTGGCACCCATAGTTCTTAGCCTCTATTATGCTCTCTGGCATGAGCCTCTGAGGTTCACGCAGAAGGAAAACCACTCGGTCAGCTCTTTCACCGAAGTGTGTCACAGCCCAGATGGTGTGGGTGGTCCAGGTGCCCCGGCCATGTAGCTAATCCTTTATGAATGACAGGTGGGACTTCTTGTAAGAATATATTC
>NW_011495069.1:2897343-2897596 GCF_000754665.1 Bison bison bison
ACCTGGGGGAGCAGAGGAAGCAGAGATGAGAGTGAAGCGAACTCCACCCTCCCGGAGCTCCAGTCTGCTCAGAGCGGCCCAGACAATCACACACCACTCAAGTGGGAGCTCGGCAAGGTGAAGACCCGTAAAGTGCTGCGGGAACTTGAGGGTGGGACTGAGCCCTTGGAACTGGAGAGGAATCGGCTGGAGAAGACTTCTGTAGGAAGGGGTCCTTGGACCCTGAGGAGCCTCGGGTGGGCTTAGCTACCTG
>NW_011495069.1:2898218-2898895 GCF_000754665.1 Bison bison bison
CCCTGCCTGCAGCCCCCTGCCCTGTCCTGGATGTGCAGAGCCTTGGGGTTGTGGGTTTGTTTTTTTTTTATTTCTTTATAATTGGAGGATAATTGTTTTATAATATTGTGTTGGTTTCTGCCACACATCAGCATGAATCAGCCATAAGTACACATGTGTCCTGTGATGACTGGAGGGGTGGGATGGAGTGGGAAGCAGGACTCGGGGCCTTGGGGTTTGAAGAAGCAGAGTCCCATGGACAGAAAGATCCATATCACCCTTTACAGAGGCCACTCTGGCAGCTGCTTGGATGGTGTTTTAGGGGCAGGGGGAACCTGGAGGGGCCTGGTGAGTGGTCATGAAGGGAGAACCTGCTTGCCCCGCCCCTAGACCCTTCCCCCAGTACCCACCGCTTTGCCCCAAACACACACACCCCCTGTCGGCTCCCTGGCCTTGGTTTTTCCTAAGATCTCAATCCACCCTCAGAGGAGACAGCTGGGGAGATTCAGAAGGTCCAAGAGGCAAGTGGTAGCTAGGGGTGAGGCCAAGCCCCTTCCTCTTCCAGGAGTGCTTTAAAGGCTCCAGGGGGGGTCGGGGCTGTGGCCAGTGGACCTGGGGGGCCTTCCCCAGAGCTCAAGATGCAGGGGGACAGGCTACAGTCTCGCCCTCGCATCTGGACAGATGACGCAGGTGATTCT
>NW_011495069.1:2899782-2901235 GCF_000754665.1 Bison bison bison
TCAGAGAAGCGTGTGGTCGTTGTTGTTCAGTGGCTCAGTCCTGTCTGACTCTTTGTGACCCCACGGATGGCAGCATGCCAGGCCTCCCTGCCCTTCACAGAAGTGAGTGCAACTGTGCTTACCCGGAAGTAAGGAACAAGGCAGGGGCTCTGAGCTGGTGACTGATGGGACTGACTGAGTGTCAAAAGCCATTTGAGCTGAGATCAGAAGAGTGAGCTGTTGCTCCTACTCTGGAAAGCCAGGGTGGAGGAGACGGATTGTTCCTGGCAGAAGGAACATCATGTGCCAAGACCTTGAGGAAAGACGGACCATGGTGCTTCAGTTTCACCATCTGTCAAATGGGGATAAGAGAGCCGGACCTACTGCTTAGCGTGGGGACCTCTGCTCAGTATTTTGTAATAATCTATAAGGGATAAGAATCTGAAAAAGAATATGTATACACACACACACACACACACATATATTCAGATTAAAATAAGAAGGCAAAGCCTTTAGCACATAGTAAGTGGTCAATAAATGTTGGCCATTTCAGTTGTTGCCACTAAGTTCTCAGTTGACAGGGACAGCTGGTGATCCCATTCAGCTTCCAGCCCCGGGACTTGCTGCCTTTCTCCGTGCATGGACCCTGCAGCTTGGTGACCTGGGTTACAGCTCAGGCTTTCTCATTTGTAGCTGTGTGACCCTGAGCAAACAGTGCACTCTAGTTTCAGTTTTCTTGTCAGTAAAATGGAGATCAGGGCTTCCCAGGTGGCTCAGAATTTGCCTGCCAAGCAGGACACATGGGTTCAAGTACTGGGTCAGGAAAATCCTCTGAGGAAGGAAATGGCAACACACTCCAGTATTTTTGCCTGGCAATTCCCATGGACAGAGGAGATGGGCTGGTCACACTTCATGGGGTTGCGAAGAGTAAGATGTGACTTAGTGACCAACAACAACAAGAAAATGATCACCAGAGTGGTGCTGCCTTCTCTCTGGGCTACTCTAAGAGCCCGGGAAGATGAAAAAATGAGCAGTAACCTCAGTAACTCAATGAAACTAAGCCATGCCGTGTGGGGCCACCAAAGATGGGCAGGTCACAGTGGAGAGGTCTGACAGAATGTGGTCCCTGGAGAAGGAAATGGAAAACCACTTCAGTATTCTTGCCTTGAGAACCCCATGAACAGTATGAAAAGGCAAAAAGATAGGACACTGAAAGATGAACTCCCCAGGTCAGTAGGTGCCCAATATGCTGCTGGAGATCAATGGAGAAATAACTCCAGAAAGAATGAAGGGATGGAGTCAAAGCAAAAACAACACCCATTTATGGATGGGACTGGTGATAGAAGCAAGATTTGATGCTGTAAAGAGCAATATTGCATAGGAACCTGGAATGTTAGGTCCATGAATCAAGGCAAATTGGAAGTGGTCAAACAGGAGATGGCAAGAGTGAATGTCGACATTCTAGGAATTAGCG
>NW_011495069.1:2901335-2902852 GCF_000754665.1 Bison bison bison
CCCAAGAAAAAGAAATGCAAAAAAAAGCAAAATGGCTGTCTGAGGAGGCCTTACAAATAGCTATGAAAAGAAGGGAAGCAAAAAGCAAAGGAGAAAATGCCAGGAGCCAGCACGGGAGTCCCCACCCATGATAAAGTCATGCGGGAGAGCTTTGATGGGCAAAGCGAGTCAGAGCTCGAGGCCAACCCCGACCCCCCCTACCATCTGCCTGAGCGTCTATCCCCAAACCAGAATCTGTCTATTTTACTATTTCACGACCTTCACCAATTCTTCTGACATTAATGGGGGGCTATCCCCAACGACCTTTCTCTGAGGAAAATTAACTTAGAACTCTAGTTAATAATTCTCCTGGGCATAATAGGAGTGTTTCAATTCAGACCCCTCTGATGACTTTCTAGCTTGCCTGACAGGTTTGTTCGGACTCCTGCAGCTACACATGTGATTATTCACAGCCTCCCAACCATGAGAGGCACGGGAAGCTTAAGATAGTCTAAGAATGCAGAGCTTCTCAGAGAGTTAAGATTGTTAGAATAAAACTAGTAGAGGATTTCTTTGTTGAGCTAATGCTTGCTGCCAAGTTTCCCTATCCCTTACCTACTGTGTCCCTGGGAGTGTATTGATTAATATAGTTGGTGTATAGAAATGTAAGTAGTAGTTTTAATGTTTGTAACCTTGGACCCTTGAGTTAATTCTTTTCTTGTTATAGCCCACCACACTTTTGCCCTATAGGAATGCAACTTTATCTAATGCTTTCAGAGGGTGGCACCTGACTTTAGAATAATCACCTTTAGAGAAAAATAAGTTTTCTGAAGAAAGGGTCATAAAATGTTAACAGGCCTCCTGGCCAGAAGATGATGTAAATCACCTAAAGCTTTTGCATATAATAAGTTTTCAGAAAGAAAGCCTGGCTTCAATAAGGATCAAGGACTGCTGACCTTGCAAGACTCTACCCACCATCCCCCCTCCCTCCCCCGCCATTATCCTCTATGCACAACTTAAGGTATAAAAACTACTTTGGAAAATAAAGTGTGGGCCTTGCTCACCGAAGCTTGGTCTCCCCGTGTCATTCATTCTCTTTCCTTTTCCTTTTCAGGCTGATATTCCTTGGAGCGCAGGGGCCCTCTGCATTTATTTTCCTGACTGGGCTTCTAAGACCCACTTGAGAAGGTGCCTAAGGTGGGGCACCCTCTGCGATTCGAGAGGGTGCCTGCAGCCTACGTGAACAGAGCAAGTCCTGTGCTGGGGCTTTATTGGCTTTCTGTGTAAACCAAGGAATATCAGCCTCTTTTCTCTCCTCTATTTTCTTAACTGCAAAATTCTTTCCTTATCTCTTTCTCTACTTCTATCCTTTTCGCCAACGCCGTCCTCCCGAGGGAATCCCTGGATCCAGCCTGGGCTGGACCCCGGCAAGAAAAGGAAAGATATACCCATTTGAATGCAGAGTTCCAAAGAACAGCAAGAAGAGATAAGAAAGCCTTCCTCAGCAATCAACACAAAGAAATAGAGGAAAACAATAG
>NW_011495069.1:2902952-2904928 GCF_000754665.1 Bison bison bison
AGAGGGCATCAGAGGGCAGACACACTGAAACCATACTCACAGAAAACTAGTCAATCTAATCACACTAGACCACAGCCTTGTCTAACTCAATGAAACTAAGCCATGCTCGTGGGGCCATCCAAGACTGGTGGGTCATGGTGGAGAGGTTTGACAGAATGTGGTCCACTGGAGAAGGGAATGGCAAACCACTTCAGTATTCTTGACTTGAGAACCCCATGAACAGTATGAAAAGGCAAAATGATAGGACACTGAAAGAGGAACTCCCCAGGTCAATAGGTACCCCATAAGCTACTGGAGATCAGTGGAGAAATAACACCAGAAGAATGAAGGGATGGAGCCAAAGCAAAAACAATACACAGTTGTGGATGTGACTGTGTAGACCCAAGGTCCAATGCTGTAAAGAGCAATATTGCATAGGAACCTGGAATGTTAGGTCCATGAACAAGGCAAATTGGAAGTGGTCCAACAGGAGATGGCAAGACTGAAAGTCGATATTCTAGGAATCAGCAAACTAAAATGGACTGGAATGGGTGAATTTAACTCGGATGATCGTTATATGTGCTACTTCGGGCAGGAATCCCTTAGAAGAAATGGAGTAACCATCATGGTCAACCAAAGAGTCCAAAATGCAGTACTTGGATGCAATCTCAAAAACGAGAGAATTATCTCTGTTCATTTCCAAGGCAAACGATTCAGTATCACAATAATCCAAGTCTATGCCCCAACCAGTAATGCTGAAGAAGCTGAACAGTTCTATGAAGACCTACAAGACCTTTTAGAACTCACACCCAAAAAAGATGTCCTTTTCATTATAGGGGACTGGAATGCAAAAGTAGGAAGTCAAGAAACACCTGGAGTAACAGGCAATTTGCCTTGGAATATGGCCTTGGAATATGGAATGAAGCAGGGCAAAGGCTAATAGAGTTTTGCCAAAACAACACACTGGTCACCCTCTTCCAACAACACAAGAGAAGACTCTACACATGGACATCACCAGATGGTCAACACCGAAATAAGACTGATTATATTCTTTGCAGCCAAAGATGGAGAAACTCTATACAGTCAGCAAAAACAAGACTGGGATCTTGTGGCTTGGATCATGAACTCCTTATTGCCAAATTCAGATGTAAATTGAAGAAAGTGGAGAAAACCACTAGACCATTCAGGTATGATCTTAATCAAATCCCTTATGGCTATAGTGGAAGTGAGAAATAGATTTAAGGGCCTAGATCTGATAGATAGAGTGCCTGATGAACTATGGACTGAGGTTCGTGACTTTTACAGGAGACAGGGATCACGACCATTTCCATGGAAAAGAAATGCAAAAAAGCAAAATGGCTGTCTGGGAGGCCATATAAATAGCTGTGAAAAGAAAATAAGCGAAAAGCACAGGAGGAAAGGAAAGATATAAACATCTAAATGCAGAGTTCCAAAGAATAGCAGGAAGAGATAAGAAAGCCTTCAGCAATCAATGCAAAGAAATAGAAGAAAACAACAGAATGGGCAAGACTAGAGATCTCTTCAAGAAAATTAGAGATAACAAGGGAACATTTCATGCAAAGATGGGCTCCATAAAGGACAGAAATAGTATGGACCTAACAGAAGCAGAAGATATTAAGAAGAGGTGGCAAGAATACACAGAAGAACTGTACAAAAAAGATCTTCACGACTCAGATAATCACCACGGTGTGATCATTCACCTAGAGCCACACATCCTGGAATATGAAGTCAAGTGGGCCTTAGACAGTATCACTAACAAAGCTAGTGGAGGTGATGGAATTCCAGTTAAGCTATTTCAAATCCTGAAAGATGATGCTGTGAAAGTGCTGCGCTCAATATGCCAGCAAATTTGGAAAACTCAGCAGTGGCCACAGGACTGGAAAAGGTCAGTTTTCATTCCAATCCCAAAGAAAGGCAATGCCAAAGAATGCTCAAACTACCGCACAATTGCACTCATCTCACATGGTAGTAAAGTA
>NW_011495069.1:2905161-2905693 GCF_000754665.1 Bison bison bison
GGCTTCAGCAATACGTTAACTGTGAACTTCCAGATGTTCAAGCTGGTTTTAGAAAAGGCAGAGGAACCAGCGATCAAATTGCCAACATCTGCTGGATCATGAAAAAAGCAAGAGAGTTCCAGTAAAACTCTATTTCTGCTTTTATTGACTATGCCAAAGCCTTTGACTGTGTGGATCACAAGAAACTGTGGAAAATTCTGAATGAGATGGGAATACCAGAGCACCTGACCTGCCTCGTGAGAAACGTATATGCAGGTCAGGAAGCAACAGTTAGAACTGGACATGGAACGACAGACTGGTTCCAAATAGGAAAAGGATTACATCAAGGCTGTATACTGTCACCCCGCTTATTTAACCTATATGCGGAGTACATCATGAGAAACAGACGGGAAGAAGCACAAGCTGGAATCAAGATTGCTGGGGGAAATATCAATAATCTCAGATATGCAGATGACACCACCCTTATGGCAGAAAGTGAAGAGGAACTAAAAAGCCTCTTGATGAAAGTGAAAGAGGAGAGTGAAAAAGTTGG
>NW_011495069.1:2905793-2915989 GCF_000754665.1 Bison bison bison
CCTAGATAGCATATTGAAAAGCAGAGACATTACTTTGCCAACAAAGGTCCATCTAGTCAAGGCTATGGTTTTTCCAGTGGTCATGTATGGATGTGAGAGTTTGACTGTGGAGAAAGTTGAGCACCAAAGAATTGATGCTTTTGAACTGTGGTGTTGGAGAAGTCTCTTGAGAGTCCCATGAACTGCAAGGAGAACTGCAAGGTGATCCAACCAGTCCATTCTAAAGAAGATCAGTCCTGGGATTTCTTTGGAAGGAATGATGCTAAAGCTGAAACTCCAGTACTTTGGCCACCTCATGTGAAGAGTTGACTCATTGGAAAAGACTCTGATGCTGGGAGGGATTGGGGGCAGGAGGAAAAGGGGACAACAGAGGATGAGATGGCTGGATGGCATCACCAACTCGATGGACATGACTTTGAGTGAACTCGGGAGATGGTGATGGACAGGGAGGCCTGGCGTGCTGCGATTCATGGGGTCACAAAGAGTCGGACAGGACTGAGTGACTGAACTGAACTGAACTGAACTGATGTTTGTAATTGGCTTCCCTGGTGACTCAGACAGTAACGAGTCTGCCTGCAGTGCAGGAGACCCAGGTTCAATCCCTGGGTCAGGAAGATCCCGTGGAGAAGGAAATGGCAACCTGCTTCAGTATTCTTACCTGGAAAATCCCATGGACAGAGGAGCCTGATGGGCTACAGTCCATGGGTCGCAAAGAGTCAGACACGACTGAGCTACTTCCCTTTCTTTTTCTATGTTTCTAATTAACAGGCTCAAGCTTTCCTCTATTTTCTTAAACATATAGAGTATAGTGTAAGACTGTCTTAGTATGTTTATCTACTAATCCTATCATTTTTGTTCCTAAGTCTGTTTCTATTGATTTTTTTTTCATTATGACTTTTAGGTCACCATTGCTCATCATTATAGGAAACACTCTGAGGACTTTCCTGAGGGTCAGAGTGGTTAGGACTCTGAGCTTCCACTGCATGGGGTGCTGGTTTGATCCCTGTTTGGGGAACTAAGGTCCCCCATGCTATGTGGCCAAAGAAAAGAAGAGAAAAGACTATGATAATAATAAATCTTTGTCTATTTTAAAAGGGAAGTGTCTTTAAAGTAGATTTCCAGAAGTGAAATAGCTGAATCAGAAGATAGAAATGTTCTTAGAGTTCTTCCTTCTTCTGAAATTGGTTGAAATTTAGAAACTCTCTAGCTTTTGGCTCCATCAGCAGCATATAGTAGATGGAACCAATCATCTCCTGAGCCTTTCCAGCAAACCTGAGTTTTCACTTCCTTGGAAACAGAGGAGACACACTTGGTGATACTGTTCGCCCATGATCCATCGAGATCTCCAGGTGGAGGATGGAAGGAAGCAGGAGAGGGCTTAGACCCTGACGTGCAAATTCTATTAAGAATAGTTACCATCAGCTGGGGCCCAGCGAGGTTAGGAACCTGCCCAGAGTCATACAGCAGCAGGTGAGTGGCAGAATTTGAGTCAGAATACAGGTCAGCCAGAGCTGCCCCTACTACATGCTGGGCACTGTTCTAAGTGGTTCACACAGAGTAAGTGCAGAGAGGCACTGCCAGGATCCCCATGATACAGATGAGTCATTGTACCCAGGGGCTACTTTCTGAGCCAACATAGATGGAGGTGGAAATGAGAAGAGCTGGCAGAGCTTGGAGTCTGCTGCCCCCAAGCTCACTGCAGAGAAGGTGAACCCCCATCTCCTAAGAGACACCCCCTTTCAGCCAGTGACCAGAGTCCTTTGCTTGACTCATGTGCTAAGTTGCTTCAGTTGTGTCCTGCTCCTTGCAACCCTATGGACTGTAACCTGCCCGGCTCCTCTGTCACCCCTTCCCATAAAGTCTCGTTTACTGAAATGGCCCCACTGCCTGGATTCCATCTGTGATGAAACCTGCCAGAGGCTACTAGATGCAGCTCAGAATTATTATTATTGGTGCATAATGTCTGCATGGGAAGAGGAAATTGAAGGAAGCTGGGCTTACCAAGAGATGCTCACACTAAGGGAGAAAAGCAGAGAAAGTCAATACTATAAGACATCACTTATATGTGGAATCTTTCAAAAAATGATACGAATGAATTTATTTACAAAATAAAAACAGACTCACAGACTAAGGGGAAAGATAGGGGAGGGATAAATTAGGAGTTCAGGATTAACAAACACACTACTATATATAAAATAATGAACAAGGACTTACTGTACAACACAGGGAATTCTACTCAATATTGTGTAATATCCTATATGAGAAAAGACTCTGAAAGAGAACAGATATCTGTATATGCAGAACTGAATCTCTTTGCTGTACCTCTGAAACTAACACAACATGGTAAGTCAACTAACTACCCTCCAATACAAAATAAAAATTAAATTAAAAATATAAAGAGAAAAATAGGTTAAAAATATGTATTTGTTTTCACTGCACAGCTTCAATTGTTGTTCATAATTTCGTAGGATATCTTACCATCTACAAACATATTGGATGACGTAGGGGACACAGGAGATGTGGGTTGGATCCTTGTTTCAGGGTTGGATCCCTATGTTGGATCCGTAAATATCTGGCTGATTCCTGTCGAGGTTTAGCAGAAAACAAATTCTGTAAGCAAATATCCTTCAATAAAAATACAAATTAAAAAAATAAAGAAAGAAGCTGGGCTTTCTTAGGGTCTTCTGCACTTCGTCTCCGATATGCTCTGCCAAGCGAGGAGGAGGGAGAGATTTAAAATTCCTTTGTCGGAGAGTGACCCACTTTTCTCCAGCTACACCAAGGCAGAACTAAAGCAAGTGAGTTAAATGACCAGAAACCACTCAAATGTCTGTCTGCTGCAGAATGGTAAATTGTGTGATTATACCACACCAACAAACCACAGCTGCACATAACAACAGGGAAAGCCTCACACACATTATGCTGAACACAAAAGAGTACATGCTGTAAGAGAGATTTATATGAACTTCCAGACAGTCAAGCTAATCTCTACTTTTAGAAGTCAGGACAGTGGCTACCCATTGAAGGCCGTGGTGACTGGTGGGGTTACTAAGAGGGCTTCAGGGATGCTACCGATGGTCCTTCTCTTCTGGTATTGGTGACGTTGGTGTGTTCATATTCTGAAAATTCTTCCAGCTGTTCAGTTTTGATTTGTATATTCTTGTGTATCTTTTATATATCCAATGATGTGAGTAATAACAACGATAATGAAGATCGTGAGAGTAAAAGCAAGTGGACTCAAACTTTGGTAGGAAAGACTTGAGATAGCCTTCTGGATGATCAGAGAGCCTTCTGGTACTTAAGATATCCTTCTGGATGATCAGATATCCTTCTGGATGATCAGGTATCCTTCTGGATGATCAGATATTCTTCTAGTACTTGAGATAGCCTTCTGGATGATCAGATATCCTTCTAGATGATCAGATATGTTTCTGGGTGACCCAGTATCCTTCCAGGTCATCCAATATCCTTCTAAGTGGTCCTTCTGTGTGTGTGTGTGTGTGTGTGTGTGTGTGCGCGAGCGCATGCGCGTGCACACATGCGAGGTCACTTCAGTCATGTTTGAGTCTTTGCAACCCCATGGACTGTAGCCTGCCAGGCTCCTCTGTTCATGGGATTTTCCAGACAAAAATAGCAGAGTGGGTTGCCATGTCCTTCAACAGGGGATCCAACCCTGAACCAAGGATCGAACCCACGTCTCCTGTGTCCCCTACGTCATCCAATATGTTTGTAGATGGTAAGATATCCTACTAAGTTATGAACAACAACTGAAGCTGTGCAGTGAAAACAAATTTCTACTTTAATATCAAGCAAATCTGGCTTCAAATTCTAGCTTGTTTATGACATTAATTACATTACTTTGTCTCTCTGAACCTCAAGTTTCCCATCTGAAACTGGGACCGACATGCACTCTTTGAGGCTTGTTGTCATGATTACAAGTAGAATGGCTGGCATACAGTTGATAGTAAACGCATGGCACCTGGTGACCCCTCCCCCCCAGGAGAAAGGAGTTTAAAGTTCTGAGCTCCCCTTACACCTCAGGCCCAGAGACTCTTGCTTCTAAATGATACAGTTGGTCATAGACCAGGGAATTTCCACTTTGGCCTCTCAGACAAGTGGCCACAGAATGTGATTTCAGAAGCACTCAAAACCTGCCTTCCCAGCAACTTCAATATTGTCATTGCTTGAAGGTTCTTCTTGTTTTCAGACTTGGCCTGAGTCCCTGTGACCTTCCACAAGGTCACATTACCCTGGGAAGCAGCAGAGCCTGGGTGTTCAGAAGGAGGCTTGGGGGTTAGATGGCCCAGATGTGGATCCTGACCCCCATTTGTGTTTCCTCATCTG
This sequence comes from Bison bison bison, assembly GCF_000754665.1. NCBI lineage: Eukaryota > Metazoa > Chordata > Mammalia > Artiodactyla > Bovidae > Bison > Bison bison. Next base: position 2,910,138 of record NW_011495069.1, read on the forward strand.
TTAAATGGGGTGAAGGAACATGAGACTGCCCAGCTATTGGAGTTCTTGTGAGAATTCTGAGATATGGGGCTTCTGCCTAGACAGCATATTAAAAAGCAGAGACATTACTTTGTCAACAGAGGTCTGTCTAGTCAAGGCTATGGTTTTTCTAGTAGTCATGTATGGATGTGAGAGTTGGACTGTGAAGAAGGCTGAGCACCGAAGAATTGATGCTTTTAAACTGTGGTGAAGGAGAAGACTCTTGAGAGTCCCTTGGACTGCAAGGAGATCCAGTGAGTCCATCCTAAAGGTGATCAATCCTGGGTGTTCATTGGAAGGACTGATGTTTAAGCTGAAACTCCAATATTTTGGCCACCTGATGCAGAGAGCTGACTCATCTGAAAAGACCCTGATGCTGGGAAAGATTGACGGCAGGAGGAGAAGAGGACAACAGAGGATGAGATGGTTGGATGGCATCACTGACTCAATGGACACGGGTTTGGGTAGACCCCTGGAATTGCTGATGGGCAGGGAGGCCTGGTGTGCTGGGGTTCATGGAGTCACAAAGAGTCGGACATGACTGAGCGACTGAACTGAACTGAACTGAACACAGTAAGTGTTCAGTAACGGTAGTTGATGTTGCTGTTATTAGTACTATCTTGTGGGAGGCAAAGACCACCAGTCCAAGAAATCTCAGAGGAACCCAGCAAATGATTGATTCAGCAGGCATTTTGTAAGCACCTACTATATGCCCCATCCCCGAGTCAGACCCACCACACTGTGTGGGGTGCAGACAGGAAGCAGTAAGATACATCCCCACCTGCTAGGAGATAGTGTCCCTGGAATGACCAGACACTTTTGAGCTGGTTGGATCCTGAGCTGTGTCACCCCGCAGTGGCCTGTCTGGTGGGTGTGAGTTGGATCCTTGCATTAATTTGCACAGGCTGATTTGTGTAGAAGTGGGCTGATCTGCCTGAAGAGTCGAGTTGGGGGGATGACCACAGACCCCAAGATATTTGTCTCATGGCTTTGGCCTGAGCACTGTGGACAGAGTCCTCAGGCACAGGCTCCAGGAAGCTCCAGGCCCAGGCTCTGGTCACTGAGGGGGCCCTGCAGGGCACAGGGAACAAAACGGTGCCAATTCCGTACAGGACAGGGCTGGGGGCATGCCCTGCCTCTGTGCAGAGCATGGAGTGGCTCTGACACTGGAAGGTAGGGAGACCCCACTGGGCATCCGCAGGCCTACAGCTTTGGGGTGCTGAGACCTCCAGGAACAGCAGCAGAGGTGGGGTAGGGGAGCAGAGCAGAAGACTGTGAGAGGCCTGGAACCCCTAAGTCTGCTCTGGAGACCCCCAGAAAGAACAGCAAGATTTCATGTTGTGAGGATTCAGAATGGAGCTGACTTATGTGGACCAGACAAGAGACCAGAGGCATTTCTGGCTGTTAGTATGATTCTCCCAGGGGCCCACAACCTCTTGAGACTGGGTGGAAGGGTACTCCCAAGAGATACACCATTAGCAGTGCTTTGCCTTTTTCGTTTTTAATTTTAATTTATTGCAGTATAGTTGATTTACAATGTTGTGTTAGCTTCTACAGCACAGCAAAGTAAAGGAGCCACACACCATGTAGGTCCCTACCCTTGTGGACTTCCTTCCCACTCAGGTTACCCCAGAGCCTTAACTGGAGTTCACTGCACTATACACCATGTTCTCGTTAGTTATCTAGTTTACAACATTGTTGCTCAGTTGCTAAGTCATGTCTGACTTGTTGTGACCTCACAGACTGTAGCCCGCCGGGCTCCTCTGTCCACGGCATTTCCCAGGCAAGAATATTGGAGTGGGTTGCCATTTCCTTCTCCAGGGGATCTTCCCATCCCGGGGATTGAACCCAACCCACATCTCCTGCATTGGCAGACAATTCTTTACCGATGAAATACCAGAATAGTACCGGTAGTACACATACCATTCACACAAGGTCTTTGATAGCACCATTTGTACCATGGGTATTATTTGTTCCATTTGCAGAAGGGGTTAGTGGAGCTCCATGGGGTCAAGTCGCCTCCCAGGCAGGGCACTGACTAGACCCGGTCTCCTGTCTCAAGGCTGATTCTTTCCCAGTGGGCCTTCAACATGGGCCATCTGGACAATGGGTGGTGTTATGGGTTGAACTGTGTCCCCCCACTCCCACAAATGTATATACCCCAGTACCATGTTTGGAGATAGGGTCTTTAAAGAGGTACTTAAGTTAAAATGAGATCATTAGTGGGGGTCCTATTCTAACATGACTTGTGTCCTTTAAGAAGAGGAGATTGGGACACAGGCAGGTAGGTAGGAGACTGTTATCTGCAAGCCAATGACAAAGGCATCAGAAGGACCCAATCCTGCCTAAAATGGATCAGGACCCTCTGGTCTTTGTCCCCCCATGTCCTCTGCCTGACTTTTGTCTGTGGATAAACCTTAGCCAAAGAACAAATTTAATCAGAGAAGTGAGAACATGGAGAAACAAAGGAAAACTGTCCAAGAAGACCAAAGAATAATCATGGAGCCATTAAGCACAGTCAAGGACCTTTAGTTCCTCCTCCAGGACTATAGAGAGTATCCTGAGCCATATCCTGTGAGCTGTCTCCTAGATACTGAAACCCCAACCAGGTGGTGGTTATAAAGTGGTGGTTTAGTCACTAAGTCATGTCCAACTGTTGTGACCCCATGGGCTGTAGCCTGCCAGGCTCCTCGGTCCATGGGATTCTCCAGGCAAGAACACTGGTTGCCATTACCTTCTCTATGCAATTTCCTTCTACCTGGTGGAGAAGTTAACTGCCTTATGACCAGACTGTAGCCTGACAAAAGCTTCCACAGTTCCAAGAATTGGCCTCAGGGAAGTGGGAACAAACTGACCCTGGAACTGAAGACCAACTATACTTGAAACAATCAAGATGATGGTCAGACCACCGATGGTCAATTTCAAAATGACTGTGAGGGCTGACTGTGCTGTTTCTGTTATGTAGCCCCCTCCTCTGTCTGTAAAAGCTCTTGCCCCTGATTGTCAGGGGCAGGGTATGCCTTTAGACAGGCATCTGCTTTCCCTAAAACCCCTCCTAGTTGCTGGTATCCAAAATAAATTTTCCTTTCCACCAGCCTTGCCTATTTATTGGCTTTTTTGGAGCAGCGAGCAGCTGGACCCCACATCTGGTTATTTACAGTACCTTGATATCTGACTTCCAGCTTCTAGAACTGTGAGAAAACAAAATTCTCTTGTTTAAGCCGCCCACCCTGTGGTGCTTTGTTATGGCAGCCCGAGCAAACTAACACAGGTGTTAGGAGAGCCCAGACATGATAATGGATGCACAGGCAGGCTTCCTGGAGGTGAGCGGCCTCTAGTCATGACCTTCTTTCTTCTTCTTGGCCCCCTTCCTCTCCCCACAATGTCAACACGTGCCAAGTCAGCAGGAGAGACTGTTCTAAGGGGCTGTACTGGTCTCCAGGGTGCTGCCTGTAGCCAGACCTTCCCTGACTCCCTGAGCCACATGGCTTCCCATCTTGCTGTCTCAGTTTCCACCTCCATAAAATGGGAATCCTTTGATGCCTCCCTCCTCCAGAGTCAACTGCTTACAATTAGGAATTATTTGGCTAAATAGTCATTATACACTGTTCATGGGGTTGTCAAAGCAAGAATGCTGAAGTGGTTTGCCATTTCCTTCTCCAGTGGAGCACAACTTGTCAGAACTCTCCACCATGACCGATCCATCTTGGGTGGCCCTACACAGCATGGCTCATAGTTTCATTGAGTTAGACACAGTTGTGGTCCATGTGATCAATTTGATTAGTTTTCTGTGATTGTGGTTTTCATTCTGTCTCCTCTCCAAGGGCAATAAGGAGTTCATGATCTGAGCCACAGTCAGTTCCCGGTCTTGTTCTTGCTGACTGGATAGAGCTTCTCCATCTTTGGCTGCAAAGAATATAATCAGTCTGATTTCGGTGTTGACCATCTGGTGATGTCCATGTATAGAGTCTTCTCTTGTGTTTTTGGAAGAGGGCATTTGCTATGACCAGTGTGTTCTCTTGGCAAAACTCTATTAGCCTTTGCCCTGCTCCATTCCATGCTCCAAGGCCAAATTTGCCTGTTATTCCAGGTGTTTCCTGACTTCCTGCTTTTGCATTCCAGTCCCCTATAATGAAAAGGACATCTCTTTTGGGTGTTAGTTCTAAAAGGTCTTGTATGTATTCATAGAACCATTCAACTTCAGCTTCTTCAGCGTTACTGGTCGGGGTATAGGCTTGGATTACCGTGATATTGAATGGTTTGCCTTGGAAATGAACGGAGATCATTCTGTCGTTTTAAAGATTACATCCAAGTACTGCATTTCAGACTCTTCTATTGACTATGATGGCTACTCCATTTCTTCTAAGGGATTCTTGCCCACAGTAGTAGATATAATGGTCATCTGAGTTAAATTCACCCATTCCAGTCCATATTAGTTCACTGATTCCTAGAATGTTGACATTCACTCTTGCCATCTCCTGTTTGACCACTTCCAATTTGCCTGTTCATGGACCTAGCATTCCAGATTCCTATGCAATATGGCTCTTTACAGCATTGGACCTTGCGTCCATCACCAGTTACATCCACAACTGTGTATTGTTTTCGCTTTGGCTCCATCCCTTCATTCTTCTGCAGTTATTCCTCCACTTATCCCCAGTAGCATATTGGGTACCTAATGACCAGGGGAGTTCATCTTTCAGTGTCCTATCTTTTTGCCTTTTCATACTGTTCATGGGGTTCTCAAGGCAAGAATACTGAAGTGGTTTGCCATTCCCTTCTCCAGTGGACCACATTCTTTCAGACCTCTCCACCATGACCCATCCGTCTTGGGTGGCCCCACACGGCATGGCTTTGTTTCATTGAGTTAAACAAGGCCGTGGTCCGTGTAATCAGATGGGCTAGTTTTCATGATTATGGTTTCAGTGTGTCTGCCCTCTGATGTCCTCTCATAACACCTACCATCTTAATTATGTTTCTCTTACCTTGGACGTGGGGTATCTCTTCATGGCTGCTCCAGCAAAGGGCAGCCGCGGCTCCTTACCTTGGATGAGGGGTATCTCCTCACAGCCACCCCTCCTGACCTAGAACATGGAGTAGCTCCTCTCCCACTAGACCATTCAGATATGACCTAAATCAAATCCCTAACGATTATACAGTGGAAGTGAGAAATAGATTTAAGGGACTAAATCTGATAGATAGAGTGCCTGATGAACTATGGATGGAGGTTCGTGAAGTTGTACAGGAGACAGGGATCAAAACCATCCCCAAGGAAAAGAAATGCAAAAAAGCAAAATGGTTCTCTGAGGAGGCCTTACAAATAGCTGGGAAAAGAAGAGAAGTGAAAAGCAAAGGAGAAAAGGAAAGATATTTCCATTTGAATGCAGGGTTCCAAAGAATAGCAAGGAGAGATAAGAAAGCTTTCCTCAGCAATCAATACAAAGAAATAGAGGAAAACAACAGAATGGGAAAGACTAGAGATCTCTTCAAGAAAATTACAGATACCAAGGGAATATTTCATGCAAAGATGGGCTCAATAAAGGACAGAAATGGTATGGACCTAACAGAAGCAGAAGATATTAAGAAGAGGTGGCAATAATACACAGAAGAACTGTACAAAAAAGATCTTCATGACCCAGATAGTCACGATGGTGTGATCAGTCACCTAGAGCCAGACATCCTGGAATGTGAAGTCAAATGGGCCTTAGGAAACATCACTTCCTATGACAAAGCTAGTGGAGGTGATGGAATTCCAGTTGAGCTATTTCAAATCCTGAAAGATGATGCTGTGAAAGTTCTTCATTCAATATGCCAGCAAATTTGGAAACTCAGCAGTG
>NW_011495069.1:2916113-2916568 GCF_000754665.1 Bison bison bison
TCCGAGGGAAACCATTCAATATCACGGTAATCCAAGTCTATGCCCCAACCAGTAAAAATGAAGAAGCTGAAGTTGAACGGTTCTATGAAGACCTATAAGACCTTCTAGAACTAACACTGAAAAAAGGTGTCCTTTTCATTAAAGGGATTGGAACACAAAAGTAGGAAGTCAAGAAACACCTGGAGTAACAGGCAAATTTGGCCTTGGAGTACAGAATGAAGCAGGGCAAAGGCTAATAGAGTTCTGCCAAGAGAACACACTGGTCACAGCAAAACCCTCTTCCAACAACACAAGAGAAGACTTTACACATGGACATCACCAGATGGTCAACACTGAAATCAGATTGATTATATTTTTTGCAGCCAAAGATGGAGAAGCTCTATACAGTCAGCAAAAACAAGACTGGGAGCTGACCGTGGCTCAGATCATGAACTCCTTATTGACAAATTCAGACT
>NW_011495069.1:2916668-2922278 GCF_000754665.1 Bison bison bison
AATACGTGGACGATGATGTTCCAGATGTTCAAGCTGGTTTTTGAAAAGGCAGAGGAACAAGCGATCAAATTGCAAACATCGATGGATCATCGAAAAAGCAAGAGAGTTCCAGAAAAACATCTATTTCTGCTTCATTGACTATGCCAAAGCCTTTGACTGTGTGGATCACAAGAAACTGTGGAAAATTCTTAAAGAGATGGGAATACCAGACCATCTGACATGTCTCTTGAGAAACCTGTGTGTAGGTGAGGAAGCAACAGTTAGAACTGGACATGGAACAACAGACTGGTTCCAAATAGAAAAAGGAGTACATCAAGGCTGTATATTGTCACCCTGCTATTTTAACTTCTATGCAGAGTACATCATGTGAAACACTGGGCTGGATGAAGCACAAGCTGGAATCAAGATTGCCGGGAGAAATATTAATAACATTAGATATGCAGATGACACCACCCTTATGGCAGAAAGCGAAGAACTTAAGAACCTCATGATGAAAGTGAAAGAGGTGAGTGAAAAAGTTGGCTTAAAGCTCAACATTCAGAAAACTAAGATCACGCCATCAGGTCCCAGCACTTCATGGCAAATATAGGGAAACAACGGAAACCATGACAGACTATTTTTTGGGGCCAAAATCACTGCAGATGGTGACTGCAGCCATGAAATTAAAAGACACTTACTCCTTGGAAGAAAAGTTATGACCAACCAAGACAGTATATTAAAAAGCAGAGATGTTACTTTGCCAACAAAGTATGGTTGGCAGAGCTATGTCTAGTGACTAGCTAGTCAAAGTTATGGTTTTTCCAGTGGTCATGTACGGATGTGAGAGTTGAACTATACACAAAGCTGAGCGCCAAAGAACTGATGCTTTTGAACTGTGATGTTAGAGAAGACTCTTGAGAGTGCCTTGGACTGCAAGGAAATCCAACCAGTCTATCCTAAAGAAAATCAGTCCTGAATATTCATTGGAAGGACTGATGCTGAAGCTGAAACTCCAATACTTTGACCACCTGATGTGAAGAACTGACACATTGGAAAAGACCCTGATGCTGGGAAAGATTGAAGGTGGGAAGAGAAGGGGATAAAAGAGGATGAGATGGTTGGATGGCATCACTGACTCATCAATGGACATGAGTTTGAGTAAGCTCTTGGAGTTGGTGATGGACAGGGAGGCTGGCGAGCCCCACCATGGGGTCGTAAAGAGTTGGAAACTACTGGGTGATTGGACTGAACTGCTCAGGTTTTGGGATCTTAGTTCCCCAAACAGGGATCGAACCTGGGCCCTTGGCAGAGAAGGTGCAGAGTTCTAGCCACTGGACTGCCAATAAAGACCTTGGAATCTGAACCTGGCACCCATAGTTCTAAGCCTCTACTGTGCTCTCCGGCATGAGCCTCTGAGCTTCACGCAGATGGAAAACCACTCGGTCAGCTCTTTCACAGAAGTGTGTCACAGCCCAGATGGTGTGGGTGGTCCAGGTGCCCCGGCCATGTAGCTAATCCTTTATGAATGACAGGTGGGACTTCTTGTAAGAATATATTCACCATCTATCCATTCATCCAATGAAGGCAGATTCCCTAACTGCCAAGCCTGGGATGAGAATTCTTGGGCAAGGGAATGATTTATTGAGGAAGTGCCTTAAGGAGAAACCTGTAGGAGAAAGAGGAAAACAGGGCAGGCCAGGGCACAGATCCAGACATCTAGGCTGAGCCCAGGAAGAGCCCTGGGGCACGCCGTGTACGACCCAGATGGCCTTGCATCAGGCGGGGAGAGGGCGGTTATGCCCTCCACAGTGTCATTCTCCCAATTCACTGGTTAGAGGTGGGCGAGGAGAGGTGGGTGATGGGTAGGGTGGTACCCAGCAGCCTGGGGGCAATCCTCAAGAGAAGGAGGCCGAAGTGCGCACTTGGCAGCTGACCCCTGGGTTGGGGACCTGGGCCAAGAGGGGATCTGGGTGGGGCCTGAACACCACCTGCCCCCATCTCCATCTCTTCTCTGGGGGCTCTTTGATTCCAAAGCATTGACTGCACACCTATCACCTGGGGGAGCAGAGGAAGCAGAGATGAGAGTGACGTGGACTCCACCCTCCCGGAGCTCCAGTCTGCTCAGAGCGGCCCAGACAATCACACACCACTCAAGCGGGAGCTCGGCAAGGTGAAGACACATAAAGTGCTGCGGGAGCTTGCGGGTGGGACTGAGCCCTTGGAACTGGAGAGGAATTCACCGGGCAAGACTGTAGGAAATAGCCCTTGGACCCCGAGGAGCCTCAGGTGGGCTTAGCTACCTGGGGGACAGCAGGCCAGTGGAGCGTCGCTGCAGAAGTCCAGGTTGAGCAAATGCCTGGCAGTCAGAGAGGAAAGAGTGCCCGGAAGTCCCATGGCCTGCAGACCTGCAGCCCAGGGAGCTTGGTCTAGTCCTTGCCTCGAAAAGTATTTACTGAACCCCTCTGGGCTCGGGGTACTGCTTTGGCCACCAGAGCTGCAATGAGTCCAAGACAAGCATTAGCCAAGTCTGCAAGGGTCCCCAAGGCTCCAAGGGACAGGGACACACTGCCAGGTAGTAACGGGTCCCAGACACTCTGCCTGCTGCCCCCCGCCCTGTCCTGGATGTGCAGAGCCTTGGGGTTGTGGGTTTTCTTTTTTTTTCTTTTCATGTATTTATTTTTAATTGGAGGATAACTGTTTTGTAATATTGTGTTGGTTTCTGCCACACGTCAGCATGAATCAGCCATAGGTACACATGTGTCCTGTGATGACTGGAGGGGTGGGATGGAGGGGGAGGCAGGACTCAGGGCCTTGGGGTTTGAAGAAGCAGAGTCCCATGGACAGAAAGATCCATATCGCCCTTTACAGAGGCCACTCTGGCAGCTGCTTGGATGGTGTTTTAGGGGTGGGGAGAGCCCCGAGGGGCCTGGTGAGTGGTCATGAAGGGAGAACCTGCCCCACCCTGGCCACAGACCCTACCCCCATTGCCCACTGCTTTGGCCCAAACACACACACCCCCTGTCGGCTCCCTGGCCTTGGTTTTTCCTAAGATCTCAATCCACCCTCGGAACAGACAGCCTGGGAGATTCAGAAGGTCCAAGAGGCAAGTGGTAGCTAGGGGTGAGGCCAAGCCCCTTCCTCTTCCAGGAGTGCTTTAAAGGCTCCAGGCGGGAGTCGGGGCTGTGGCCAGTGGTCCTGGGGGGCCTTCCCCAGAGCTCAAGATGAAGGGGGACAGGCTAGAGTCTCGCCCTCGCATCTGGACAGATGACGCAGGTGATTCTTGTAGGTGTTCAGGTTCCGCTGCAGGCAGAAGGCCAACGTCTTGTCACAGGCGCACAGCTGCTGCTCACACCAGCTCCCCTTGGTGGCTGTGAGGGGGTGGAGGAGGGCACTTAAGCGGTCTGCCCCTTCCCGTGGTAGGGTGGGTCGTCGCCCCTGGAGGGGAGCTGCTGAAGGCAGCTCAGCCCTCATCCACCCTTTGGTGCCCTTCCCGGGTCCTTGGACTCTGGCTCTGTGACCTTGGGCATGGGGTGTGACCTCCCTTTGTGCCATTGGTCCTTCGTTCATTCATCCGTTCAGTAAGCAACTGAGCACCTGTCCTTCGGGAGTCTTAGGAGGGAGAGGAGAACAGAATGGACACCTGAGTTCACACTCCCCTGGGGCGGGGCGGGGGTGGGCAAATGTCAGAGAAGCGTGTGGTCGTTGTTGTTCAGTGGCTCAGTCCTGTCTGACTCTTTGTGACCCCACGGATGCCAGCGTGCCGGGCCTCCTTGCCCGTCACAGAAGTGAGTGCAACTGTGCTTACCCAGAAGTAAGGAACAAGACAGGGCCTCTGAGCTGGTAACTGATAGGACTGACTGTCAAAAGCCATTTGAGCTGAGATCAGAAGAGTGAGCTGTTGCTCCTACTCTGGAAAGCCAGGGTGGAGGAGAGGGACTGTTCCTGGCAGAAGGAACAGCATGTGCAAAGACTCTGAGGAAAGACAGACCATGGTGCTTCAGATTCACCATCTGTCAAATGGGGATAAGAGAGCCGGACCTACTGTATATCATGGGGAACTCTGCTCAGTATTTTGTAATAATCTATAAGGGAAAAGATTATGTATACATATATATATATATATATATTCAGATTAAAATAAGAAGGCAAAGCCTTTAGCACATAGTAAGTGGTCTATAAATGTTGGCCATTTCAGTTGTTGCCACTAAGTTCTCAGTTGACAGGGACAGCTGGTGAGCTCATTCAGCTTCTAGCCCCGGGACTTCCTGCCTTTCTCCGTGCGTGGACCCTGGGCTTGATGACCTGGGTTACAGCCCAGGCTTTCTCATTTGTAGCTGTGTGACCCTGAGCAAACAGTGCACTCTAGTTTCAGTTTTCTTGTCAGTAAAATGGAGATCAGGGCTTCCCAGGTGGCTCAGAATTTGCCTGCCAAGCAGGAGACATGGGCTCAAGTCCTGGGTCAGGAAGATCCCCGAGCAAGGAAATGGCAACACACTCCAGTATTTTTGCCTGGGAAATCCTGTGGACAGAGCAGATGGGTGGGTCACACGTCATGGGGTTGCGAAGAGTAAGATGTGATGTAGTGACCAAGAACAACAAGAAAGTGATCACCGGGGTGGTGCTGCCTCCTATCTGGGTTGCTCTTGAACCCATGATGATGAAAAAATGAACACTAACCTCAGTAGCCGGAGAATTCATTAAGCATGCCTCTGCAGGGCACCTTATGTCTCCTCCTATTTTAGTTTTTGAATTAACTTTATGGAGTAGAATGCGGTTATCATCCTGAATTTCCAGAGGAGGATCCTGAGGTTCAGAGAAGTTAAGCAAAGTGTTCAAGGTCACACAGCTGGTCAGTGGTGGGTCTGGGATCTAAGCTGAGGTCTGGCAGCCTTCCAGATCCTAAAGGGGTCAAAGTCCCTGTGGGACCTCTCCAAACTTCTACCCCTATTGCTGCCTCTCCTTCACAGCCCAGATATTGAACTGGATATATGAGAAAAACAGAGAGGCTGAGCAGCTTGTGCTTTGTCACACAGCATACGAAAGCAATGTGTGCAGTAACTCCTTTGCTCAGCCTCCTACTCCAACCCTGAGGTCCAGGCACTCACAACACTGGACATTCCCCTGGAAAAAGGTGTAGTCATAGTGGTCGAAGCTGATGTCACAGTTGTCAGATTTCAGGTGACGGTAGCAGCAGTCATGTTCATGGCAGCACCTGGCAGGAGAGGACAGGAGGTGGGTGAGTCCTTGGCTGACTTGAGTCTCAGGTTGCCCCTGCCTCAGAGCAGAAACTGCGTATCTGCCTCGGAAGTCAAGACCTGCCAGGGTCTAATCTTCTTTCTAGCTAAAACTTCTCGAGTGCTTCCTGTGTACCAGGTGGTGGTTTAGTCTCTAAGGCGTGTCTGACTCTTGCGAACCCATGGACCGTAGCCCGCCAGGATCCTCTGTCCATGTGATTCTCCAGGCAAGAATACTGGGGGGGGTTGCCATTTCCTTCTCCAGGGGATCTTCCTGACCCAGGAATCTAACCCAGGTCTCCAGCATTGCAGGAAGATTGTTTACCATCTGAACTATGAGGAAGATTCCCTCCTGTGTACCAGGCACCTGCTCTACCTAGGAATTCTCTCTTAATCC
>NW_011495069.1:2922378-2931951 GCF_000754665.1 Bison bison bison
ATGTATGGATGTGAGAGTTGGACTATAAAGAAAGCTGAGCACAGAAGACTTGATGCTTTTGAACTGTGGTGTTGGAGAAGACTCTTGAGAGTCACTTGGACTGCAAGGAGAACCAACCAGTCCATCCTAAACGAAATCAGTCCTGAATATTCATTGGAAGGACTGATGCTGAAGCTGAAACTCCAAACCGTGGCCACCTGATATGTAGAACTGACTCATTGAAAAGACCCTGATGCTGGGAAAGATTGAAGGCAGGAGGAGAAGGGGATGACAGAGGATGAGATGGTTGGATGGCATCACCTACTCAATGGACTTGAGTTTGAGTAAACTCCAGAAGTTGGTGATGGACAGCGAGGCCAGGTGTGCTGTGGTTCATGGGGTCACGAAGAGTCAGACATGACTGAGTGACTGAACTGAACTGAACCTTGGTAGCCTGAGTGATTATTCAAGCATGCATCTGCAGGGCACCTTATGTCTCCTCCTATTTTAGTTTTTAAATTAACTTTATGGAGCAGAATGCTGTTATCCTGAGTTTCCAGAGGAGGATCCTGAGGTTCAGAGAAGTTAAGCAAAGTGTTCAAGGTCACACAGCTGGTCAGTGGTGGGTCTGGGATCTAAGCTGAGGTCTGGCAGCCTTCCAGATCCTAAAGGGGTCAAAGTCCCTGTGGGACCTCTCCGTACTTCTACCCCTATTGCTGCCTCTCCTTCACAGCCCAGATATTGAACTGGATATATGAGAAAAACAGAGAGGCTGAGCAGCTTGTGCTTTGTCACACAGCATACGAAAGCAATGTGTGCGGTAACTCCTTTGCTCAGCCTCCTACTCCAACCCTGAGGCCCAGGCACTCACAACACTGGACATTCCCCTGGAAAAAGGTGTAGTCATAGTGGTCGTAGAGGTAGTCACAGTTGTGGGGTGTCAGGTAACCGTAGCAGCAGTTGTGGTCATAGCAGCACCTGGCAGGAGAGGACAGGAGGTAGGTGAGTCCTTGGCTGACTTGAGTCTCATGTTGCCCCTGCCCCAGAGCAGAAACTGCGTGTCCACCTCGGAAGTCAAGGCCTGCAGGGTCTAGTCTTCTTTCTAGCTAAAACTTCTCGAGTGCTTCCTGTGTACCAGGTGGTGGTTTAGTCTCTAAGGAGTGTCTGACTCTTGCGAACCCATGGACCGTAGCCCGCCAGGATCCTCTGTCCATGTGATTCTCCAGGCAAGAATACTGGGGGGGGTTGCCATTTCCTTCTCCAGGGGATCTTCCTGACCCAGGAATCTAACCCAGGTCTCCAGCATTGCAGGAAGATTGTTTACCATCTGAACTATGAGGAAGATTCCCTCCTGTGTACCAGGCACCTGCTCTACCTAGGAATTCTCTCTTAATCCTTTTGGCCACTCTGGGATAGAGGTACTAGCATTATCCCCATTGCACAAATGAGGAAACTGAGGCTCTGGGCGGTCAGGCCACAGGCCCAGGATCATACAGCCTGTATGTGGTGGGTGAGGGTGCTGGCCTCGGGCCTGGCTGGCTCTCATCCCTCCTCTGGCAGATCCCTGGGTTGCTGTGAAAACCAGTGAGATCATGGCAAAATGAAGTGGGACTTTTTTAAAAACAATGTTCAACGGCAGTGGGAAGTGTCTGTGGCTCTTCTAACTAGTTTGGGGTTGAGGGTGCAAGACAGATTTCAGAAAGTCTGAGGAACCCTCCAGAAGGGCTGGGGCTGGATCGGAGCTCAGTGGAGTTCCTAGCAGGGAAAAATATGAGAACATTCAGGTAAGACCTAAATCAAATCCCTTGTGATTATACAGTGGAGGTGATTAATAGATTCAAGGGATTCGATCTGATAGACACAGTGCCTTGAAGAACAGCTATGGGCTGTGGTTCGGAACATTATACAGGAGGTGGTAACCAAAATCATCCCAAAGAAAAAGATATGTAAGAAAGTAAAATAGTTGTCTGAGGATACCTTACAAATAGCTGAGAAAAGAAGAGAAGCGAAAGGCAAAAGACAAAGGGAAAGATATTTCCAAATCAATGCAGAGTTCCAGAAAGAACAAAGAGAGATAAGAAAGCCTTCCTCAGTGATCAATGCAAAGAAATAGAGGAAAACAACAGAATATGAAGGACTAGAGATCTCATCAACAAAATTGGAGACACCATGGGAATATTGCATGCAAAGATGGGCACAATAAAGGACAGAAATGGTATGGACCTAACAGAAGTGAAAGAGATTAAGAAGACGTGGCAAGAATACACAGAAGAACTATACAAAAAAGGACTTAATAACCTGGATAACCACCATAGTGTGATCACTGACCTACAGCCAGACATCCTGTTGTGTGACGTCAAACAGGCCTTAGGAAGCATTACTAGGAACAAAGCTATTGGAAGTGATGGAATTCCAGTTGAGCTCTTTCAAACCCTAAAAGATGATGCTGTAAAAGTACTACACTCAATAAGGCAGGGAAATTTGGAAAACAGCAGTGGCCACAGGACTGAAAAAGTCAGGTTTCGTTCTGATCCCAAGGAAAGGCAATGCCGAAGAATGTTCAAACTACTGCACAATTGTGCTCGCTTCACATGCTAGCAAGGTAATGCTCAAATTCCTTCAGGCTAGGCTTCAACAGCACATGGCACCAAATGAATAAATGGATGGAGAAGAAGCAGGAGGGAAAAGGGGAGGGTCCCTGGGGAGAGGCAGAGCGTGATTGGGAGGCATTACCAGTCTGTGGCATCTCTGGGTTGGCCTTGGCCACCAATTCCGCAGTAACAGCCATAGGATGAATAGAAGAAGATGGGGATCTTCCCCGTCACTTGTCTGACCATCTCGTTCAGGTCCAGCATGTCGGCCTCGGCTGGAGCCACACCTGCCAAGGAGCCCAGCCGCAAGGAGAGGACGTGAGTCTCAGGGAGTCCAGGGGCTGCAGGCCTGGCACCTCTGCTCTGCCTGGGCCAAACCAATGACCTTGGATAATAAAGTAACAACAAACACTACGGCTATTGGAAATATAATGACAGTTGGTAACTGATTACCATGGATTGGAAATATAATGACAATTGGTAACTGATTACCATGGATCTTTTCATGTGGAGGCCTACTGACTCCTTCCTTTCCATGAGAGACTCTTTTTTTTTTTAATCCTTTTATTTTGGTTTATTCTCGATGTAGAGGAAAGTTGCCAAGATCATATAAAGAGATCTCATACACCTCCCCATTCAGTTTCCTCTCATCATGGTATATGTATGAAAACTAAGAAGCCAGTACTGGAACCATAAATGCTGTTTTTAATCTCCATTTTAGGGATGAACACACTGAGGCTCAGTAACTTGTTCCAGGTCATGGTAGCTGGTAAACAGAGGAGCAGGATTAAAGCCCAGGGCAGTCTGGTTCTGCTCTGTCTCTGGGTCACATTCTGTAGTAGGAAGACACTCCCCCCACCACCCCCGACTCCCACCACAGCCCATAGAGAATCCACACATTAAACAGTATGTGTGGGGGCTTCCCTGGTGGCTCAGTGGTAAAGAATCCTCCTGCCAGTGCAGGAGACACAAGTTCAATCCCTGGTCCAGGAAGAGCCCACCTGCCGAGGAGCAGCTAAGCCCGTGCGCCACAGCTGTCGTGCCTGGGAGCCACAACTACAGAGCTCACGTGCTGCAGTTACTGAAACCTACGCCCCCTAGAACCTTCCTTCCACAACAAGAGAACCCCCCGTGCTGAGAAGCCCACACACCGCTACTAGAGAGAAACCTCACCCAGCAACGGAGACCCATCACTCCCAGAAATAAAATAAAATAAATAAAATCATTTTTTAAAAAAGCCTCTTTAAAAAACTATGCATGGCTCTTGTGGGAAGCAGCATGATTTAGAAATCAATGTTTTTCATGAATATTTTTCACTTCAGTCATAATATCTGCTGGTGAGAATTGATCATTAAGGAAATTCATTTTGTTGGGAGAGAGGAATGCATTATATTGAGTGAGGAGAAATAAAATATATTAAGCCAGTGAGTTCAGGGAAGAATTTGGGAGAAACAGATGAGATGCGAAAGGGACTGGAATGTACTTGTGTGCAACCTCAGGAGATGACCAAGAACACAGATGGAGCCCAGAGTCTCAGACAGACTGGGCTGAGGAGGCCCCTTCGGGTGACCCTAGTTTTGGAAGCTCACCCCCCACCCTCAAGTAAATGGTGTTATAATGAAGCTCTCAAATAAAGTGAGTAATAAGCAGGGGAGAGCCCTAAACTAGGGAAAGCTGGGGCTGGGATGAACTCATGCAGTGGGCCGGGGGTGCCATCAGAAGCAGGGTGCTTGCCTTGTGAAGAAAGTGATAGTTACTCAGTGGTGCCCGACTCTTTGCAACCCATGGACTGTAGCCTGCTAGGCGCCTCTGTCCATGGGATGCTCCAGGAAAGAATACTGGAGTGGATAGCATTCTGTTCTCCAGGGGATCTTCCCGACCCCGGGATCGGATCTGGGTCCATTTCAGGCAGATGCTTTATTGTCTGAGCCACCAGGGCTGCAGCTAGACGAGTGACTGGTAGAGTCTGGGACTCGCAGGTGGGTCATGTCCCAGTGTGTGGAAGTCCACATTGCCACTCTCGTCTGCCATGGTGGCTCTAGCTGTACAGATGTTAAAGAGAAACCTTACTAATTTTGACTGTGCTGAGGAATGGCCCCAGGCCCCTTGGAACCCCAGATTTGGTGATAAGGCCCCAGAAACAGCCCACGGCCAAGAGAGTTAACGTGCACCCAATAAGCCAGCCAGGGATCTGAATTCGGAATCTCACCTTTTTGCTGAACCTCCATCCCCTTGTGCACCCCAAGTTTAGACCTTTCTATTCCAGCTTAGAAGTAGCCATGCAAATTCACGCCTGAATTCTGCAGCTGTTCCTCGCCAAGCAAACAAATTCAGCTTTGATTCGGGGTGCTTTCAGTGGTCTTATTTCTCACAGTTTTACAGTGAGGTCAACCCAGTCCTTGGGATCGAGGAGCTCAACTTGTGGTCAAGAGGGCTTCAGGACACTGACTTAGCTTAACAGTGATTCCTGCCTTGGTTGCTTTTCCCATCCTCAGCTGTCGCTTAGGAGGATGGAGCCCCTTCTCCCAAGGGTTAGAGACAGTGGCAGGGGCCATGTCACTACTAACTCATGCATGCACTTTGTGTGAAGTTACTTCTCGCTAACTGTTACTTACACTTGCTAAGGTTTTGTGTATATTTTCTCATTAGACTCTTTCTAACAACCCAATGAAAAGGATGTTATTGTGCCCACTTTACAGATGAGGATATAGAGGGGTAGGGGGACTTGGCCAAGGTCATACCACCGGAAGCTGATGGGCCACCATCTGAATGCAGGTTCATCTGTGTATTTCATCTCTACACCATATTGCCTCTTTGCATCCCGAGATGAATTTGTGCAGCTTGATTGCAGTTTTCCTAATGGTTTTCACTGTAACCCTGCTGATGTGTTCCTCTCGGGAATTTGGGAGTCCCCAAAACAACATAAAGCACATTAAAAAATGAAGTGCAAATCCTTTCTCATATCACATATTCTGAGATGGATCAACAAGTAAAAACTCCAGTTTGCTAGCAACCAGATTTGCAACATTTGATCTGTTAAAGATCAGATGGAAACTTCACCATTTCCCAATGGACCACAGAACCCCCAGGGTCAAGGGAGCTGAAAGGGTTCTAAAAATGTAGTGGTTTATCACTAAGTCATGTTCAACTCTTTCGACCCCATGGACTCTAGCCTGCTAGGCTCTGCTGTCCATGGGATTTCCCAGGCAAGGATACTGGAGTGGATTGCCATTTTCTTCTCCAGGGGATCTTGCCAACCCAGGGATCAAACTTCAGTCTCTTGCATTGCAGGCAGATTCTTTACTGACTGAGCCACCAGGAAAGTCCCCTAAAAGTGTGGAGAGGTGTGCATATGTAAGAAATTACTATTATCTAGTCAGAGGGACACAGGAGAGCAGATCCATTTCTGTAGTTTGTGTCCGAAGTACCACAGACGTCAGTTCAGCTGGAGCCCAGTTTCTGAACTTCTAGTTTCCCGCCTTTGCCTGCCACATAGCTTGGCCACCCACAGCTCTCTGACTGAAGCCACTGTTCCAGGGGATTGAGCCACTGACGACTCCTTGCAGGGGGCCGAATAGTGGGGGACTGGTACCGGGGCAGTGACGATCAGCACAGCAGCTCAGTTTAGGAAAGAGATACAGGGCATCCCAGCTTCCCTCCCCGCCTTCCTGGCCGTGGGTGGTGTCCCCACTTACCAGCAAAGACCAGCAGTGCACAGAGCAGGGAGAGGCCCATGACCCCAGCACAGAGCAGTGGAGGCAATGACAGGAAGTCCCTTGTGAGCCAGCAGCCCCTTATATCAGATGGCCCCTGCCTGCCGAGCTCGCCCCCGCCCTCCCAGCTTCAGCTCTGCTGGAGGTCACCCATGCTCTTTGTGTTTCCTCTTTTCTGGCAATGCGGAATTTTATTATTTCTATTTTCAATATCTTTAAAAAATGTTTTTGATTGCATGTTTGGCATAGAAGATTTGGAGAACTTGAACAACTAGAAGCAATTTAAAATCATTTGTGAATCCATTCATCACCATTAATTTTTTCAATGAAATTGACATATAACATTGTGTAAATTTAAGTGTACAATATATTGATGTGATATATTTATATATCATGATCTTGTGTTAGTGCAGCAATAACTAGAATTTCTATCACATTACATAATTACAATTTCTCTTTGTGGCTGGAATAATTAAGATCTAGTCTCTAAGCAAGTTTGGTGATTATGACACAACATTGTTGTCTATATTCACTGTACTGTCTAGGACTTATTTACTACTTGTTGCAAGTTCGTACACTTATACAATATTTGTCCTAGCTCCCCCAACCCCACTTTCTGTAACCACCATTTTACTCTCTATTTTAACATGTTTGTACACACACACACATATGCACAAACGGCATATTCTTTACGCACTCATCCATTGATGGGTGCTTAAGTTGTTTCCATCATTAACATTTTCGTGTCAATGTTATCCTGATTCTATTACTCTCTGTATATATATCCTTTTTCCTGATCAAATTAGGTAAAGATTACAGGTAGTACATTGCAGTCTGTCTTTTCATTTACTAAAATAACTTAAACATATTTCTATGTTGTTAAGTCATCTCCTGCAGAAACATTTTGAAAGGTAGCCTTGTATGCCATTCATTTAAAGAATCCCCTATTGTTGAGAATATGGGTTATTTCCAATATCATACTATTCTAGACCACACAGCAGGACAGTGAAAGAACTCTTTGAGATGAAATCTCGTCCCTGCCCAGAATCGTTTCTATAGGGTGTACTCCTGAAGTGGGCTTGCTGAGTCAAAGCACACCTACAATTTGAAGGCAATTGACATGTGTTGACAACTTACCCTGCAGAAGGTCTGCCCCAGTTTAAAATGGGACTCCTAATGAGGCAAATGACGTGGACCCAGCCCAACTAGGGTGGAGGTGCTGATGGCAAGACATGCTTGGCATTACAAATGGGTAGTCTGCTGCAAATGCTCTACCAGTAACCCCTAAGGTTTGCCAGAGAGTCCACAAGAGCAGAAACTGAGCTTCTTTGGTGCCTGTCAGATGGCTGTTCAAGAGCATAGAGCACAGGCTGACCTCTTTGCTGCCAGCTAACTGGTCTACCCAAAAAAAGTCAGGTCAAGGCTCGGTGATCTCCCTCTCCCTCTTCCCTGTCTGTTTAAAATCTAATTTTCCTTTATTCCTAGACTCAGTCATTAACTGATCATCTCATACATGAAAAAGCAATCTGCATGCAAAATACTAAGCAGCAAATACATGAAGTCTCTCTGGCATAGTCTTGGGCATGCCTCCCCCATGTGTGCTCTGTAGCCATATGCTCTTTCCCTTTATGCTCTGACCACTGTGGGACCTTCCTGTGCACTCTTCTAGGCCTGTGGTTACCCTTCTGAGCCCCAGCTTTCCCCTGAGTTGGTCTCAATCAGGCAGAAGCAAAAGTGGCCAGGACTTCTGCTGATTCCAGAGGTCTTTGCCCTAGTGGGAGAGAAGACTTGATAGATGCTGCAAAAAGTCTTCAAAATCTGCTGTCCCAGACGTTCCCAGAGGTCCCAGGGCACAGTTCAAAGGGAACACATTCAAACTCTAGCTTCTTCTCCTACCATCTTGGGACCCTGGGAAAGTCATTTGACCTCAAGAGCCTTGCTTTCCTCATGTGCAGAACGTGGACAATGTGGAGGCAACCATCCCTCTCTCCTCTGATGGCTGTGGGGTTTAGAGACCACATGCACACAACACGCTGCGTGCAACACACCCGCAGAGAGATGATGTTATGGTGACCACAACACAGGTTATGTAGCATCACATGGAACAAAGAGGCCAGGAACTGGGACCCAAATCCAGGCTGCCTCCCTGGCGTTCCAGATGCTTCCCGGGAGAAAGCTGCTCAGCTCCGTGTCTTCCATTTTCTCACGCGTGAAACAGGGTGGTGAGAGTGTTACGGAACCAAACTTGAGTCCACTTGCCCAGAAAAGCCAGTCTACTGACTTCAGGTCATGGTGAAGTAAAGAGCATCATTTATTGCAGGGCACCAAACAAGCAGTCCAGACAGCTAATGCTGAGTTCAGTTCAGTTCAGTCGCTCAGTCGTGTCCAACTCTTTCTCAAAAGGCCTGAATTCCCATGGTGGCTTTCAGGGAAGGCTTTAAAGACAGGCTGAGGGGAAGGGGTTTGGGGGTGTGTGGTCAGCCTGTGGGCATTCTTATGATTGGTTGGTGATAAGAGAACTAAGGGGTCAATATTGTCAACCTTCTGGTTCCAGTCGTCTGGGGTCTATGTGCTTGTGACAGCTTACATACAGTTGACTTCTTCCACGTGGTGATGTCTGTGAAACAGTTCATACGATTGGCTCAGAACAGCCCTTAAGGAGGAACTAAAGGTCCTCAAGTTTGCTTAATGGCTAAACTATTATTATTTTTGTCCTGCTTGACTGTTTTCTTTTGGCTTTGCATTTTTCTTACTTTTCTGATTAAATGCATTCATTGGAACTGGGGGAAGACCTAGGAGGTTAAAGTTTTTTTTCATAGGTGAGAGGCAGGTGGAAGACTCAAGTGGGGGCAGGTGTCCTGAGAAAGCACCATAGGGTCCAGCTTGGTTACCATAGCACCTGCTTCATAGACTTGTGGGAATTAAATGAGGTGATATGGGGACAGAGCTCCGTCAGTAGCCAGAAACCAACAAATGTGGGCTACGGTGACTCCCCCCACCATCATCTTCATCTGCACCTTCGCTGCTTAAAATGAACAGAATAAATAGATAACCTTTGCTTTTACATTGTCTAATCTGCATTAATCCTCTCCAGTCTGTCTTCTCAGTGTATTTGTTTCTCTCCAGAAATTTGATCCAGTTTTTTTTTTTTTAATATCTCCACATCCAAGGAGCAGTGGTTACACGGGTGCAGGAGGGCCGAGAGGAGCTACTCCATGTTCAAGGTCAGGAGGGGCAGCGGTGAGGAGAAACCCCTCATCCAAGGTAAGGAGCAGCAGCTGCACTTTGCT
>NW_011495069.1:2932051-2932462 GCF_000754665.1 Bison bison bison
ATAGACTGGTTCCAGATAGGAAAAGGAGTATGTCAAGGCTGTATATTGTCACCCTGCTTATTTAACTTCTATGCAGAGTACATCATGAGAAACGCTGGGCGGGAGGAAGCACAAGCTGGAATCAAGATTGCCGGGAGAATTATCAATAACCTCAGATATGCAGATGGTACCACCCTTATGGCAGAAAGTGAAGGAGAACTAAAGAGCCTCTTGATGAAGGTGAAAGAGGAGAGTGAAAAAGTTGGCTTAAAGCTCAGCTATCAGAAAACTAAAATCATGGCATCCAGTGCCATCACTTCATGGGAAATAGATGGGGAAACAGTGGAAACAGTGGCTGACTTAATTTTTCTGGGCTCCCAAATCACTGCAGATGGTGATTGCAGCCATGAAATTAAAAGATGCTTACTCCTT
>NW_011495069.1:2933440-2935009 GCF_000754665.1 Bison bison bison
AGAAATAGATTTAAGGGCCTAGATCTGATAGATAGAGTGCCTGATGAACTATGGACTGAGGTTTGTGACATTGCACAGGAGACAGGGATCAAGACCATCCCCATGGAAAAGAAAAGCAAAAAAGCAAAATGGCTGTCTGGGAAGGCCATACAAATACCTGTGAAAAGAAGAGAATCAAAAAGCAAAGGAAAGGAAAGATATAAGCATCTGAATGCAGTGTTCCAAAGAATAGCAAGAAGAGATAAGAAAGCCTTCTTCAGTGATCAATTCAAAGAAATAGAGGAAAACAACAAAATGGGAAAGAGTAGAGAATCTTCAAGAAAATTAGAGATAACAAGGGAACATTTCGTGCAAAGACGGGCTTAAAAAGGACAGAAATAATATGGACCTAACAGAAGCAGAAGATATTAAGAAGAGGTGGCAAGAACACACAGAAGAACTGTACAAAAAAGATCTTCACAACCAAGATGATCATGATGGTGTGATCACTCACCTAGAGCCAGACATCCTGGAATGTGAAGTCAAGTGGGCCTTAGAAAGCATCACTATGAACAAAGCTAGTGGAGGTGATGGAATTGCAGTTGAGCCATTTCAAATCCTGAAAGATGATGCTGTGAAAGTGCTGCACTCAATATGCCAGCAAACTTGGAAAACTCAGCAGTGGACACAGGACTGGAAAAGGTCAGTTTTCATTCCAATACCAAAGAAAGGCAATGTTAAAGAATGCTCAAACTACTGCACAATTGTAGTCATCTCACACGCTAGTAAAGTAATGCTCAAAATTCTCTAAGCATGGCTTCAGCAATACGTGAACTCTGAACTTTCAGATGTTCAAGCTGGATTGAGAAAAGGCAGAGGAACCAGAGATCAAATTGCCAACATCTGCTGGATCATGGAAAAAGCAAGAGAGTTCCAGAAAAACATCTATTTCTGCTTTATTGACTATGCCAAAGCCTTTGACTGTATGGATCACAATCAGCTGTGGAATATTCTGAAAGAGATGGGAATACCAGACCACCTGACCTGCATCTTGAGAAACCTATATGCAGGTCAGGAAGCAACAGAGAGAACTGGACATGGAACGACAGACTGGTTCCAAATAGGAAAAGGAGTACATCAAGGCTGTATATTGTCACCTGCTTATTTAACTTCTATGCAGAGTACATCACGAGAAACGCTGGGCTGGAAGAAGCACAAGCTGGAATCAAGATTGCCGGGAGAAATATCAATAACTTCAGGTATTCAGATCACAGCACTCTTATGGCAGAAAGTGAAGAGGAACTAAAAAGCCTCTTGATGAAAGTGAAAGACAAGAGTGGAAAAGTGGTCTTAAAGCTCAACATTTAGAAAACAAAGATCATGGCATCTGATCCCATCACATCATGGCAAATAGATGGGGAAACAGTGGAATCAGTGTCAGACTTTATTTTTGGGGGCTCCAAAATCACTGCAGATGGTGATTGCAGCCATGAAATTAAAAGATGCTTACTCCTTGGAAGGAAAGTTATGACCAACCTAGATAGCATATTGAAAAGCAGAGACATTACTTTGCCAACAAAGGTCTGTCTA
>NW_011495069.1:2935174-2947379 GCF_000754665.1 Bison bison bison
CTGCCTGCAGTGCAGGAGACCCAGGTTCGATCCCTGGGTCAGGAAGATCCTGTGAAGAAGGAAATGGCAACCTGCTTCAGTATTCTTACCTGGAAAATCCCATGGACAGAGGAGCCTGGCGGGCTACAGTCCATTGGATCGCAAAAAGTCAGACACGACTGAGCTACTTCCCTTTCTTTTTCTATGTTTCTAATTAACAGGCTCAAGCTTTCTCTATTTTCTTAAACATAGAGAATATAGGTGTAAGGCTGTCTTATATGTTTATCTACTAATCCTATCATTCTGTTCCCAGGTCTGTTTCTATAGATTTTTTTTTTCATAATAACTTTTAGTCTCCATTGCTCATGGTTCTAGGAAAAACTTTAGGGACTTCCCTGAGGGTCCAGTGATTAGGATCTGAGCTTCCACTACACGGGGCGCTGGTTTGATCCCTGTTTGGGGAACTAAGGTCCCCCATGCTATGTGGCCAAAGAAAAGAAGAGAAAAGACTATGATAATAATAAATCTTTGTCTATTTTAAAAGGGAAGTGTCTTTAAAGTAGATTTCCAGAAGTGAAATTGCTGAATCAGAAGATAGAAATGTTCTTAGAGTTCTTCCTTTTTCTGAAATTGGTTGAAATTTTGAAACTCCCTAGCTTTTGGCTCCATCAGCAGCATATAATAGATGGAACCAATCATCTCCTGAGCCTTTCCAGCAAACCTGAGTTTTCACTTCCTTGGAAACAGAGGAGACACACTTGGTGATACTGTTCGCCCATGATCCATCGAGATCTCCAGGTGGAGGATGGAAGGAAGCAGGAGAGGGCTTAGACCCTGACGTGCAAATTCTATTAAGAATAGTTACCATCAGCTGGGGCCCAGCGAGGTTAGGAACCTGCCCAGAGTCATACAGCAGCAGGTGAGTGGCAGAATTTGAGTCAGAACACAGGTCAGCCAGAGCTGCCCCTACTACATGCTGGGCACTGTTCTAAGTGGTTCACACAGAGTAAGTGCAGAGAGGCACTGCCGGGATCCCCATGATACAGATGAGTCATTGTACCCAGGGGCTACTTTCTGAGCCAACATAGATGGAGGTGGAAATGAGAAGAGCTGGCAGAGCTTGGAGTCTGCTGCCCCCAAGCTCACTGCAGAGAAGGTGAACCCCCATCTCCTAAGAGACACCCCCTTTCAGCCAATGACCAGAGTCCTTTGCTTGACTCATGTGCTAAGTTGCTTCAGTTGTGTCCAGCTCCTTGCAACCCTATGGACTGTAACCTGCCAGGCTCCTCTGTCACCCCTTCCCATAAAGTCTTGTTTACCGAAATGGCCCCACTGCCTGGATTCCATCTGTGATGAAACCTGCCAGAGGCTGCTAGATGCAGCTCAGAATTATTATTATTGGTGCATAATGTCTGCATGGGAAGAGGAAATTGAAAGAAGCTGGGCTTACCAAGAGATGCTCACATTAAGGGAGAAAAGCAGAGAAAGTCAATACTATAAGACATCACTTATATGTGGAATCTTTCAAAAAATGATACGAATGAATTTATTTACAAAATAAAAACAGACTCACAGACTAAGGGGAAAGATAGGGGAGGGATAAATTAGGAGTTCAGGATTAACAAACACACTACTATATATAAAATAATGAACAAGGACTTACTGTACAACACAGGGAATTCTACTCAATATTGTGTAATATCCTATATGAGAAAAGAATCTGAAAGAGAACAGATATCTGTATATGCAGAACTGAATCTCTTTGCTGTACCTCTGAAACTAACACAACATGGTAAGTCAACTAACTACCCTCCAATACAAAATAAAAATTAAATAAAAAATATAAAGAGAAAAATAAGTTAAAAAATATGTATACCTATGGCTGATTCCTGTTGTGGTTTAGCAGAAAACAAATTCTGTAAGCAAATGTCCTTCAATAAAAATACAAATTAAAAAAATAAAGAAAGAAGCTGGGCTTTCTTGGGGTCTTCTGCACTTCATCTCTGATACACTCTGCCAAGCGAGGAGGAAGGAGAGATTTGAAATTCCTTTGTCGGAGAGTGACCCACTTTTCTCCAGCTGCACCAAGGCAGAACTAAAGCAAGTGAATTAAATGACCAGAAACCACTCAAATGTCTGTCTGCTGCAGAATGGTAAATTGTGTGATTATACCACACCAACAAACCACAGCTATACACAGCAACACGGAAAAACCTCACACACATTATGCTGAACACAAAAGAGTACATGTTGTAAGAGAGATTTATATGAACTTCCAGGCAGTCAAGCTAATCTGTACTTTTAGAAGTCAGGACAGTGGCTACCCATTGAAGGCCGTGGTGACTGGTGGGGTTACTAAGAGGGCTTCAGGGATGCTACCGATGGTCCTTCTCTTCTGGTATTGGTGACGTTGGTGTGTTCATATTCTGAAAATTCTTCCAGCTGTTTTGATTTGTATATTCTTGTGCATCGTTTATAAATACATGAATGTGAGTAATAACAATGATAATGAAGATCGTGAGAGTAAAAGCAAGTGGACTCAAACTTTGGTAGAAGTACCTGCGATAGCCTTCTGGATGATCAGATATCCTTCTGGATAATCCAATATCTTTCTGGATGATCAGATATGTTTCTAGGTGACCCAGTATCCTTCCAGGTGATCCAGTATCCTTCTAAGTGGTCCTTGTGTGTGTGTATGTGTGTGTGTGCGTGTGTGTGTGCGTGTGTGTGTACGTGTGCGTGTGTGCGTGTGTGTGTGTGTGCGTGTGTATGTGTGTGCGTGTGTGTGTATGTGTGTGTGTGTGTATGTGTGTGTGCGCGCATGTGTGTATGTGTGCGTGTGTGTGTGTGTGTGTGTGCGTGCGTGTGTGTGTATATGTGTGTGTGTGTGTGCGTGCACACATGCACGTTCTAGGTCACTTCAGTCATGTCTGAGTCTTTGTGACCCCATGGACTATAGCCTGCCAGGCTCCTCTGTTCGTGGGATTTTCCAGACAAAACCACCAGACTGGGTTGCCATGTCTTTCAACAGGGGATCCAACCCTGAACCAAGGATCAAACCCATGTCTCCTGTGTCCCCTACGTCATCCAATATGTTTGTAGATGGTAAGATATCCTACTAAGTTATGAACAACAATTGAAGCTGTGCAGTGAAAACAAATTTCTACTTTGATATCAGGCAAATCTGGCTTCAAATTCTAGCTTGTTTATGGCATTAATTACATTACTTCGTCTCTCTGAACCTCAAGTGTCCCACCTGAAACTGGGATCGACACGCACTCTTTGAGGCTTGTTATCATGATTACAAGTAGAATGGTTGGCACACAGTTGATGGTACACGCATGGCACCTGGTGACCCCTCCCCCAGGAGAAAGGGGTTTAAAGTTCTGAGCTCCCCTCACACCTCAGGCCCAGAGACTCTTGCTTCTAAATGATAGAGTTGGTCATAGACCAGGGAATTTCCACTTTGGCCTCTCAGACAAGTGGCCACAGAATGTGATTTCAGAATCACTCAAAACTCCCCAGGAGAAAAGAGTTTAAAGTTCTGAGCTCCCCTTACACCTCAGGCCCAGAGACTCTTGCTTCTAAATGATAGAGTTGGTCATAGACCAGGGAATTTCCACTTTGGCCTCTCAGACAAGTGGCCACAGAATGTGATTTCAGAATCACTCAAAACTCCCCAGGAGAAAAGAGTTTAAAGTTCTGAGCTCCCCTTACACCTCAGGCCCAGAGACTCTTGCTTCTAAATGATAGAGTTGGTCATAGACCAGGGAATTTCCACTTTGACCTCTCAGACAAGTAGCCACAGAGTGTGATTTCAGAATCACTCAAAACCCGCCTTCCCAGCCACTTCAACACTGCCATTGCTTAAAGGTTCTTCTTGTTTTCAGACTTGGCCTGAGTCCCTGTGACCTTCCACAAGGTCACATTACCCTGGGAAGCAGCAGAGCCTGGGTGTTCAGAAGGAGGTTTGGGGGTTAGATAGCCCAGTTGTGGATCCTGACCCCTACTTGTGTTTTCTCATCTGTTAAATGGGCTGAAGGAACATGAGACAGGCCAGCTATTGGAGTTCTTGTGAGAATTCTGAGATATGGGGCTTGTTCCTAGACAGCATATTAAAAGGCAGAAACATTACTTTGTCAAAAGAGGTCCATCTAGTCAAGGCTATGGTTTTCTTAATAGTCATTTATGGATGTGAGAGTTGGACTATAAAGAAAGCTGAGCACCGAAGAATTGATGCTTTTGAACTGTGGTGAAGGAGAAGACTCTTGAGAGTACCTTGGACTGCAAGGAGAACTGCAAGGAGATCCAACCAGTCCATCCCAGAGGAGATCAATCCTGGGTGTTCACTGGAAGGACTGATGTTGAAGCTGAAACTCTGATATTTTGGCCACCTGATATGAAGAACTGACTCATTTGAAAAGACCCTGATGCTGGTAAAGATTGAGGGCAGGAGGAGAAGGGGACGACAGAGGATGAGATGGCTGGATGGCATCACCAACTCAATGGACATGGGTTTCAGTGAACTCCAGGAGTTGGTGATGGACAGGGAGGCCTGGTGTGCTCGGTTCATGGGGTCACAAAGAGCTGAACATGACTGAGCTGAACTGAACTGAACACAGTAAGTGTTCAGCAATGGTAGTTGATGTTGCTGTTATTAGTACTATCTTGTGGGAGGCAAAGACCACATGTCCAAGAAATCCCAGAGGAACCCAGCAAACAATTCAGCGGGCATAAGGTTTTGTTTGTGTCCTCCAGGAGTCTGTTTCCCAGCCCTGTGTAAGTTCTGGCAGCTCTATGATGGGGTTAATGGTGACCTCCTCCAAGAGGGTTTATGTCATACCCAGGTCTGCTGCACTGAGAGCCCCTACCCCTGTGGCAGGCCAATGCTGACCCATACCTCTACTGGAGACACTCAAACTGTCAAAATCAGGTCTGGTTCAGTCTCTGTGGGGTCTCCTGGTGTGTGCAAGGCATTGCTTGAGCCCTCTGTCTCTGGCAGGTATGGGGTTTGATCTTAAATGTGATTTCATCCCTCCTACTGTCTTGCTGGGCTTCTCCTTTCCCTTGGGCGTGGGGTGTCTCTTTTTGGTGGGATCCAACCTTCTCTTGTTGATGATTGTTCCACAGCAAGTTGTAATTTTGGAGTTCTCACAAGAGACGATGAGCTCACATCCTACTCCGCCATCTTGATCGAGAAGAGCCAGAGCCAGAGCAAAAGCAACACCCAGCTGTGGATGTGACTGGTGGTGGAAGTAAAGCCCGATGCTGTAAAGAGCAATATTACATAGGAATCTGGAATGTTAGTTCCATGAATCAAAGTAAATCAGAAGTAGTCAAACAGGAGATGGCAAGAGTGAACATCAACATTTTAGGAATCAGTGAACTAAAATGCACTGGAATGGGTGAATTTAACTCAGATGACCATTATATCAACTACTGTGGGCAAGAATCCCTTAGAAGATATGGAGTAGCCATCATAGTCAATAGAAACGCAGTACTTGGGTGCAATCTCAAAAATGACAGAATGATCTCTGTTCATTTCCAAGGCAAACCATTCAATATCATGGTAATCCAAGTCTCTGACCCAACCAGTAATGCTGAAGAAGCTGAAATTGAATGGTTCTATGAAGACCTACAGAACCTTCTAGAACTAATGCCCCAAAAAGATGTCCTTTTCATTATATGAGACTGGAATGCAAAAGTAGGAGTCAAGAAATACCTAGAGTAACAGGCAAATTTGGCCTTGGAGTATAAAATGAAGCAGGTCAAAGGCTAAGAGTATTTTGCCAAGAGAATGCACTGTTCATAGCAAACGCCCTCTTCCAACAACACAAGAGAAGACTCTACACGTGGACATCACCAGATAGTCAATACTGAAATCAGATTGATTATATTCTTTGTAGCCAAAGAGAAGAAGAAGAAGGAGAAGTTCTATAGGAGAAGTTTTATACAGTCAGCAAAAAAAAGACCAGGAGTTGACTGTGGCTCACATCATGAACTCAGTATTGCTAGATTCAGACTTAAATTGAAGAAAGTAGGGAAAACCACTAGACCATTCGGGTATGAACTAAATCAAATGCCTTACAATTATAAGTGGAAGTGAGAAATAGATTCAAGGGATTATAACTGACAGACAGAGTGCCTGAAGAACTATAGACAGAGGTTTTTGACATTGTGCAAAGAATAGCAAGGAGAGATAAGAAAGCCTTCCTCAGCGATCAATTCAAAGAAATAGAGGAAAACACTAGAATGGGAAAGATTCGAGATCTCTTCAAGAAAATTAAAGATACCAAGGGAGCTTTTCATGTAAAGACGGACACAATAAAGGACAGAAATTGTATAGACCTAACAGAGGCAGAAGATATTAAGAGGAGGTGGCAACAATACACAGAAGAACTACACAAAAAAGATCTTCGCGACCCAGATAATCATGATGGTGTTATCACTCACATAGAGCCAGACATCCTGGAATGTGATGTCAAGTGGGCCTTAGGAAGCATCACTATGAACAAAGCTAGTGGAGGTGATGAAATTTCAGTTGAGCTATTTAAAATACGAAAAGATGATGCTATGAAAGTGCTGCACTCAATATGCCAGCAAATTTGGAAAACTCAGCAGTGGCCACAGGACTGGTAAAGGTCTGTTTTCATTCCAATCTCAAAGAAAGGCAATGCCAAAGAATGTTTGAACTACCGCACAGTTTCTCTCATTACAATGCTAGCAAGGTAATGCTCAAAATTCTGCAAGCCAGGCTTCAACAGTCTGTGAACCATGAGCTTCCAGATGTTCAAGATGGATTTAGAAAAGGCTGAGGAACAAGAGATCAAATTGCTAACATTCATTGGATCATTGGAAAAGCAAGCGAGTTCCAGAAAAAACATCTACTTCTGCTTTACTGACTACGCCAAATCCTTTGGCTGTGTGAATCACAACAAACTGTGGAAATTCTTCAAGAGATGGGAATACCAGACTGCCTTACCTGCCTCCTGAAATCTGTATCCAGGTCAAGAAGCAACAGTTAGAACTGGACATGGAACAACAGACTGGTTCCATATCAGGAAAGCAGTATGTCAAGGCTGTATATTGTCACTCTGCTTATTTAACTTCTATGCAGAGTACATCATGAGAAATACCAGGCTGGATGAAGCACAAGCTGGAATCAAGATTGCCGGGAGAAATATCAATAACCTCAGATATGCAGATCACAGCACTCTTATGGCAGAAAGCGAAGAAGAACTAAAGAGCCTCTTGGTGAAAGTGAAAGAGGAGAGTGAAAAAGTTGGTTTAAAGCTCAACATTCAGAAAACTAAGATCATGGTATCTGGTCCCATACATCATGGCAAATAGATGCAGAAACAATGGAAACCGTGACAGACTATTTTTGAGAGTTCCAAAATCACTGCAGATGGTGACTGCAGCCATGAAAGTAAAAGACACTTACTCCTTGGGAGAAAAGTTATGACCAACCTAGACAACATATTAAAAAGCAGAAATGTTACTTTGCCAACAAAGTATGGTTGGCAAAGCTATGTTTTTTGACTAGCTAGTCAAAGCTATAGTTTTTCCAGTAGTCATGTATGGGATGTGAGTGTTGGACTATAAAGAAAGCTGAGCACCAAAAAATTGATACCTTTGAACTGCAGTGTTGGAGAAGACTCTTGAGAGTCCCTTGGACAGCAAGGAGATCCAACCAATCAATCCTAAAGGAAATCAGTCCTGAATATTCACTGGAATGACTGATGCTGAAGCTGAAACTCCAATACTTTGGTCATCTGATGCAAGGAAGTGACTCATTTGAAAAGAACCTGATGCTGGGAAAGACTGAAGTCAGGAGGAGAAGGAGAACGACAGAGGATGAGATGGTTGGATGGCATCACCAGCTTGATTGGACATGCGTTTGAGCAAGCTCTGGGAGTCGGTGATGGACAGGGAAGCCTGGCGTGCTGCAGTCCATGGGGTCACAGAGTCGGACATGACTGAGCAACTGAACTGAAATGAATTGAAATAGTCATTATATATGTGTGTATCTATATATTAATAAAACATTTTTGTTTCAAATAGAGAGGGAACATGTGTTTCTTAATTTTTTGTTTCTTTTATTTGTTTGTTTCTTTTAAAGGCAAGTTTGCTCATGGTCTTTGCTTTAGTTGTGTCTGACTCTTTGCAACCCTGTGGACTGTAGCCCACCAGTCTCCTGTCCATGGGATTTTCCTGGCTAGAATACTGGAGTGGGTTTCCATGCCTTCTCCAGGGGATCTTCCCAACCCAGATATTGAACCCACGCCTCCTGCATTGCAGGTGCATTCTTTACTGTGGAGCCACTGGGAAAGCCCCAAAGTCAACTCTCTAAAGTACAATTTACACAAAATTTGGTATGGTCAGTCTTTTTAATTTGGGGCACTCTAACAGGTTTGTAACAGAATTTCATGTAATGTCAATTTTTACATCCCTAATGTATAATGATGCGGAGCATCTTTTTCTCTATGCTAGTTTATCAGTCTTCATCTTCTTTGGTGAAGAGTCTGTTCAAACGCTTTGCTTATTTTTAAAACTTGAGTGGTTTGGTTTCTTATTAAGTTTTGAGAATTCTTAACAAATTCTGGATAAAAGTCTGTTATCAGATGTGTGATATGCAAATATTTTCTTTTGCTCTATGATATATCTTTCTATTATCTTAGTATAGTCTTTAAAAGCAGAAGTTTAATTTTCATGAAGTCCAATTTATTATATTTTTTTCTCTTCTATATTGTGCTTTTAGTGTCATACTGAGAAATCTGCCTAGTCTGATATCACAAAGACTTTCTGCTGTGATTCCTTATAAAAATGTTACAAGCTTAGGCTTTACATCTAGGCCTATGATCTGCTTTTTTTTAAAAAAATATTTTTTTAAATTTTTGGTAAAATATACAGAAGGTAACATTTGTTGTTGTTGTTCAGTTCAACGGGATAAGCCGTGTCTGACTCTTTGTGACCCCACGGACTGCAGCACCCCATGTTGCCCTGTCCTACACCATCTCCTGGAGTTTGCTCAGATCCATGTCCATTGAGTTGGCCATGCTGTCTAGCCATCTCAACACTTGCCATCTTAATTATTTTTGAATATATGGTTTACTGGCATTAAGTACATTCACAGTGTTGTGCAACCATTACCGTCATCTAGCTGCAGAATTCTTTTCCTCTGCAAAACTGGAACTGTACCCACTAAACAAAAACTCCCAGTTTCCACCTTCCCCCAGGACCTGGCAACCACTGTTGTTCTGTCTCTATGAATCTGACTATACTAAACACCTCATATGAGTGAAATTGTATAGCATATGTCCTTTTCTAAGGAGAGAAGTGTCTAATTTTGATGAACTTCCATTTGTCTCTCTCTCTTTTTTGGCCACTTGTGCTTTTGTTGTATCTAAGAAACCACTGCCTAACCTAAGGTCACAAAGATCTACTTCTACGTTTTCTTCTAAGAGTTTCATAGTTTTAATCCTTGCCGTTTAATCTATTACCCGTTTACTTAACACATTGCCCTCAAGTTTTATCCATATAAGTTCAGTTCAGTTTAGTGGCTCAGTCGTGTCTGACTCTTTGCAACATGGACTGCAGCACGCCCGGCCTCCCTGTCCATCAGCAACTCCCGGAGTTCACTCAGACTCATATCCATGGAGTTGGTGATGCCATCCAACCATCTCACCCTCTGTCGTCCCCTTCTCCTCCTGCCCTCAATCTTTCCCAGCATCAGGGTCTTTTCCAATGAGTCAGTTCTTCGCATCAGGAGGCCAAAGTATTGGAGTTTCAGCTTCAGTATCAGTCATTCCGATGAATATTCAGGACTAATTTTCTTTAGATGGCCTGGTTGGTTCTCCTAGCAGTCCAAGGGACTCTCAAGAGTCTTCTCCAACACCACAGTTCAAAAGCATCAGTTCTTTGGTGCTCAGCTTTCTTTATGGGCCAACATTCACATCCATACATGACTACTGGAAAAACTATAGCTTTGACTACACAGACCTTTGTTGGCAAAGTAATGTCTCTGTTTTTCAATATGCTGTCTAGGTTGGCCATAACTTTTTTTTTCCAAGGAGCAAGCGTCTTTTAATTTCATGGCTGCAGTGAGTTTGGAGTCCAAGAAAGTAAAGTCTATCACAGCTTCCATTGTTTCCCCATCTATTTGCCATGAAGTGATGGGACCAGATGCCATGATCTTAGTTTTCTGAATGTTGAGTCTTTAGCCAGCTTTTTCACTCTCTTATTTCACTTTCATCAAGAGGCTCTTTAGTTCCTCTTCATTTTCTGCCATAAGGGTGGTGTCATCTGCATATCTGAGGTTACTGATATTTCTCCTGGTAATCTTGATTCCAGCTTGCGTTTCATCAAACCCAGCATTTCACATGATGTACTTGGCATAGAAGTTAAATAAGCAGAGTGACAATATACAGTCTTGATGTACTCCTTTCCCGATTTGGAACTAGTCTGTTGTTCCATGTCCAGTTCTAACTGTTGCTTCTTGACCTGCATACAGATTTCTTAGGAGGCAGGTCAGATGCTCTGGTATTCCCATCTCTTTCAGAATTTTCCACAGTTTGTTGTGATCCACATAGTCAAAGGCTTTGGTGTAATCAATAAAACAGAGGTGAAGGTGAAGTCGCTCAGTCATATCTGACTCTTCGTGACCCCATGGACTGCAGCCTACCAGGCTCCTCCGTCCGTGGGATTTTCCATCTGGAACTCTCTTGCTTTCTCAATGATCCAACTGCTGCTGCTGCTAAGTCGCTTCAGTCATGTCCGACTCTGTGCAACCCCATAGACGGCAGCGCACTAGGCTCCTCTGTCCCTGGAACTCTCCAGGCAAGAATACTGAAGTGGGTTGCCGTTTCCTTCTCCAATGCATGAAAGTGAAAGGTCAAAGTGAAGTCACTTCAGTCATTCCCGACTCTTAGCGACCTCATGGACTGCAGCCTACCAGGCTCCTCCGTCCATGGGATTTTCCAGGCAAGAGTACTGGAGTGGGGTGCCATTGCCTTCTCCACAGATGTTGGCAATTTAATCTCTGGTTCCTCTGCCTTTTCTAAATCCAGCTTTAACATCTGGAAGTTCTCCATTCCTGAGAACTTTGTTCATATGGCATATGTCAAAAATTCCTTTCTTTTTAAAGCTGAATAATATAATCCATTAAAAATAACTTTACCAAAGTATAATTTGGATACCATACCATTCATTCATTTCAAGAATATAATTATTTTGTATATTCACAGTTGTACAGCCATCACCACAATCTAATTTTAGGACATTTTCAACATGCTCCAAAGAAACCACCCCAACAGTTACTCCCCAACCTCCTCTACCGCACACTCCCTTCCCTAAGCCCTAGTGGTGGTGGTTTAGTCACTAAGTCAAGTCCAACATTAAGTAATATCCCAGGCTCCTATGTCCATGGGATTTTTCCAGCAGGAATACTGGAGTGGGTTGCCATTTCCTTCTCCAGGGGATCTTCCCGGTCCAGGGATCAAAGCATAGTTCTTGCATTGCAGGCAGTCTCCTGCATCGCAGGAGGATTCTTTACCGCTGAGCCACCAGGGAAGCCATCTCTAAGCCATAGGCAACCGCTAATCTACTTTCTGTCTCTATAGAGTTGCCTCATCTGCAATTTCATGTAAATGAAATCATATAATATTTAGCCTTTTGTGACTGGCTTCTTTCATTTAACAATGTTCTTGAGGCTCATTTGTCTTATGTATCAATATTTTATTGTTTTTAATTGTTGAATAAAACATTTGTCAAATAAGACATGAATTCAAACAATAGTTGAATAAAACACGAATAATGTTCCATTGAATAGATATTCCACCTTTCATGTATCCATTCATCAACTGATGAACGTTTGTTTTTTGTTTTCCTTTTTCTACTTTTGGTTATTATGAATGATGCTGCTATGAACATCTGTGTGCAAATTTTTGTGTGGATGTATGTTCTCATTTCTCTTAGGTACGTACCTAGGAGTGGAGTTGCTGAGTCATGTATGGTAACTCCGTGTTTAACGCTTTGAGAACTGTCGAATGTTTTCCAAAGCGGCTGCACCATTTTACATTTCCATCAGCAAAATATAAACTTCCCAACTTGTCCACGACCTCGCCAACACTTGTTATCATTTGTCATATATGTATGTATATGTATATGGCCAGTATTGTCATCCTAGTGGGTGTGAAGTCGTCTCTCATTATGGTTTTGATTGTGT
>NW_011495069.1:2947479-2949835 GCF_000754665.1 Bison bison bison
ATTTTCTTGGGCTTATTTGTCATTGTTAATCTTTAGTGAAATGTTTATTCAAATCCTTCACCTGTTTTTTTTTTTCCCCAAACTTTAAACTTTATTTTGTGTTGGGGTATAGCCAATTAACAATGGGCTGGTAATTTAAGGTGAACAGCCCTTTACCTATTTGTAAATTGGGCTGTTATTTTTTTGCTGACATACAGGAATTCTTTACATATTCTGGACCCAAGTCCCTTATCAGATGTATAATTTACCCATATACTGTTCTATCCTATGGGCTGTCTTTTCACTTTCTTAGGGGTATGGTTTCCAACACAGAAGTCTTTAATTTTGATGAAGTTCAATTTGTCCCTTTTTCCGGTCACTTACGCTTTTGCTGTAGTATCTAAGAAAGCACTGCCTAAACTAAGGTCACAAAGATCTACTCCTATGTTTTCTTCCAAGAGCTTTATAGTTTTAACCCTTACAGTTAAATCTATTATCCATTTTGAGTTAATTTTTGTGTATGGCATGGAAAGGAAACCAGCTTTGTTTTTTTACATGTGGATACCTAGTTGTTTCAGCATCATTTTTCTAAGACCTCTTTCCTTCTTGAATTGTCTTGGTACCCTTGTTGAACTATGATCCATTCTGATTAATTTTTGAACATGGTGACAAGTATGGATAAAAATTTTTGTCCTTTTTTTCTCCTCCCTCCTTTCCTTCTTTCCCTCTTCTTTTTCAGATCTATTTTCAATTGTTCCACACCATTTTTGAAAATCTATTCTTCCTCCACGGAATTGCTTTTACACTTTTGTCAAAAACAAATTCTCCATAAATGTATGGGTCTAATTCTGGATCATCTATTCTATTCCATTGACTGTCTTTACACTAGTCTATACTGTGTTGATTAAAGTAACTTAATAAGCCTTAAAATTAGGTAGTATAAATCTGTCAACTCTGCTGTTTCAAAGTCAATTTGATATTCTAGGTCCTTTTCACTTCCATATGCATTTTAGGATCAGTTTGTCAGTTTCTACAAGAAAAGTGAACCAGGATTTTGATTGAGAGGACATTGACTCTATAGAGCAAATGACATCTTAATAAAATGCAGTCTTCTGATTCATAAACATGGTCTTTCTTGATTTCTCTGGGCATTGTTTCATAGTTATCTATGTACAAGGCTTCCATGAGCTTCCCTGGTGGCTCAGATGGTAAAGAATCTGCCTGCAATGCAGGGCACCTTGGTTCAATCCTTGGGTTGGGAAGATCCGCTGGAGAAGAGAATGGCTACCCATACCAGTATTTTTGCCTGGAGAATCCCATGGACAGAGGAGCCTGGTTGGCTACTGTTCGTAGGATTGCTAAGAGTTGGACACAACTGAGTGACTTTCACTTTCTTCCTTCATCTTTTCCACTATCCTTAAATATTTCATATTTTTAAATGTTACTGTTAAAGCATATTTTTCAATTCATTTTCTGGTTTTTTATTGCTAGTAAATATGAACTTAAAAGAAATTAAAAAAACATGAAATTGCAGGCATGAAATTAAAAGGCTCTTGTTCCTTGGAAGAAAAGCTATGATCAATCTGGACAGCATATTAAAAAGCACATTATTTTGCCAACAAAGTTCCGTCTAGTCAAAGCTACCCAGGGACTGAACCGAGGTCTCCCACATTGCAAGTGGATTCTTAACCAGCTGACCCACAAGGGAAGCCCAGTATCTCAGAAGATGACTGTATTTGGATAAAGGGTTTTTAACTGAGTTTATGAGATGATGCTGTGAAAGTGCTGCACTCAACATGCCAGCAAATTTGGAAAACTCAGCAGTGGACACAGGACTGGAAAAGGTCAGTTTTCATTCTGATCCCAAAGAAAGGCAATGCCAAAGAAAGTTCAAACTACCGCACAATTAGACTCATCTCACACACTAGTAAAGTAATGCTCAAAATTCTCCAAGCATGGCTTCAGCAATATGTGAACCGTGAACTTCCTGATGTTCAAGCTGGTTTTAGAAAAGGCAGAGGAACCAGAGATCAAATTGCCAACATCCGCTGGATCATGGAAAAAGCAAGAAAGTTCCAGAAAAACATCTATTTCTGCCTTCTTGACTATGCCAAAGCCTTTGACTGTGTGGATCACAATAAACTGTGGACAATTCTGAAAGAGATGGGAATACCAGACCACCTGACCTGCCTCTTGAGAAACGTATATGCAGGTCAGAAGCAACAGTTAGAACTGGACATGGAACAACAGACTGGTTTCAAATAGGAAAAGGAGTACGTCAAGGCTGTATATTGTCATCCTGCTTATTTAACTTCTATGCAGAGTACATCATGAGAAACGCTGGGCTGGAAGAAGCACACACTGGAATCAAGATTGC
>NW_011495069.1:2949935-2950461 GCF_000754665.1 Bison bison bison
CCTCTTGATGAAAGTGAAAGAGGAGAGTGAAAAAGTTAGGCTTAAAGCTCAACATTCAGAAAACGAAGATCATGGCATCCGGTCCCATCACTTCATGGGAAATAGATGGGGAAACAGTGGAAACAGTGTCAGACTTTATTTTTGGGGGTTCCAAAATCACCGCAGATGGTGACTGCATGAAATTAAAAGATGCTTACTCCTTGGAAGGAAAGTTATGTCCAACCTAGATAGCATATTCAAAAAGCAGAGAGATTACTTTGCCAACAAAAGTCCGGCTAGTCAAGGCTAAGGTTTTTCCTGTGGTCATGTATGGATGTGAGAGTTGGACTGTGAAGAAGGCTGAGTGCTGAAGAATTGATGCTTTTGAACTGTGGTGTTGGAGAAGACTCTTGAGAGTCCCTTGGACTGCAAGGAGATCCAACCAGTCCATTCTGAAGGAGATCAGCCCTGGGATTTCTTTGGAAGGAATGATGCTAAAGCTGAAACCTCCAGTACTTTGGCCACTCATGCGAAGAGTTGTCTCATT
>NW_011495069.1:2950644-2950930 GCF_000754665.1 Bison bison bison
GGCTGTATATTGTCACCCTGCTTATTTGACTTCTATGCAGAGTACATCATGAGAAACGCTGGGCTGGAAGAAGCACACACTGGAATCAAGATTGCCGGGAGAAATATCAATAACCTTAGATATGCAGATGACACCGTCCTTATGGCAGAAAGTGAAGAGGAACTAAAAAGCCTCTTGATGAAAGTGAAAGAGGAGAGTGAAAAAGTTGGCTTAAAGCTCAACATTCAGAAAACGAAGATCATGGCATCTGGTCCCATCACTTCATGGGAAATAGATGGGGAAACAG
>NW_011495069.1:2951030-2960168 GCF_000754665.1 Bison bison bison
AGGTGGTGTTGGAGAAGACTCTTGAGAGTCCCTTGGACTGCAAGGAGATCCAACCAGTCCATTCTGAAGGAGATCAGCCCTGGGATTTCTTTGGAAGGAATGATGCTAAAGCTGAAACTCCAGTACTTTGGCCACCTCATGCGAAGAGTTGTCTCATTGGAAAAGACTCTGATGCTGGGAGGGATTGGGGGCAGGAGGAGAAGGGGACGACAGAGGATGAGATGGCTGGATGGCATCACTGACTCAATGGACGTGAGTCTGAGTGAACTCTGGAAGTTGGTGATGGACAGGGAGGCCTGGCGTGCTGTGATTCATGGGGTCACAAAGAGTCGGACACAACTGAGCGACTTCACTTTCAGTTTTCACTTTCATGCATTGGAGAAGGAAATGGCAACCCACTCCAGTGTTCTTGCCTGGAGAATCCCAGGGACGGGGGAGCCTGGTGGGCTGCCGTCTATGGGGTCGCACAGAGTCGGACATGACTGAAGTGACTTAGCAGCAGCAGCAGCAACATTGTAAAGAATACCACAGTCAATATTCTTTTTCATCTGGCTCTAGGAACTACTCGGGTTTGTATCTCGGTTTATAGTCCCAGAAGTGGAATTACTGGGTCGACAAGTTTATTCTTGACTTTTCTGATTAAGCGCCCATGGCTGGGAGAGGAGAGAGGGGGGAAGTGCCCATCCTCCCCTCAGGGGACCAGCCCAACCGGTGGCAGCCTGTGGGAGTGTGGGATGAGAAAATGGCCCAGGACTACGCAAAGACTCCCAGGGCACCCCCGCCTGCCCTCCGCCCCAGCCATGACCTCCTTGGCATGGATCTAAGTGGCTCCCGGTTACCTGTATGTTGGCAGCTGTATCATCAGTATGGATTGGGCCTTACTTCTTGGCTGTTCCTCCTTTGGAGTTGAGTGATATCATTAAGAGGCATCTGCAAAACTCGAATAGAGAACTGAAGCCAAGCTCTGCATAGGCAAGTGAAGGCAGAGACCAGCCTCACCCTCCCATCGTCACACTCTGATCTCAGGGAGCTCCCGTCTGACAGGGCGGATGCAACCCCTGTCTTTAGGGGAACCCCTGGTCTTTATTGGAGAAATGACAGCCCTCTGTTCCCCAGGATCTCTGGCCTGAGTGCAATGCAAAGACCCACAGACCAAAACATGTACAGGTGCCCACAAAAGACTGTATCAGCAGGTACCAGTCGCTGGCATCCATGAAGGGATGGGTGATTAGATGCAGTGGGACTTTTCTAGGATAACTTCCTGGGAAAGAGAAGGGTCTGGACCCACAGACAGGAAGCTGGGCAGGGGAAGAGGAGGGGCTTGGGAAGCGGGAAAGGGGACCAGCCAGCCCGCTGGTTTGGTAGAGCCAGAAGTACAAGCCGGAAAAGCCGGGGGTGGGGAGGGAAGTCCTGGGTGGGGAGGGGCTCACTCCTGTTCCTCACCAGCAAGTCTGGGGACGTCAGAAGGGACAGATGATGTGAACGTGGGCCGCGATTTGGAGGTTTCATTTCCGGTCAAACTCCTCCCCTCCCTCCCTGTTCCCACTCCCACCACCTTAATCCATCTCAAGGCTGAAGAACAGATCTCAGCTCAGTAACACACAGGTTACAAGCTTGAGCACCTGCCTTAAGCCTCACAGCGCACAACACCTGTTGTCTGTTATTATCTGGGAGCAGGATCCTTACTCAGTGACGCCTGGTTATACCCGCCCTGCAGCTGAGGACACAGAGGCCCAAAGACCGGAGCTAGCTTGTCAGGACGGCAGAGTCAAGAAGTCAGGGTGCTGGGGTCAGAGCCCCTTATCCATGTAACCGTCCTCAATGGGGGTCTCTCAGGGCTCCGGCCCCCTCTGCTCCTCCCCACTCCATCTTTCCCCCACTCCATCTTTCCCCTAGTCCGTCTTTCCCCAACTTGTGCTGCTATCCCCCACCAGAGGCGAACAGCACCAACTCCCAGGCCACCAGGATCTCAGTCAGAGGTGACTGGGTTCCCAAGGGCACATTGGGGAATGTGTGGAGCCATTTCTGCTTCTCAAAAGTCGGCGGGGTGTGGTGGGGGGAGCAGGGAGGAGCGTGCGTGCGTGCTAAGTCCCTTCCATTTTATCTGACTCTTTGCAGCCCTATGGACCATAGTGCCACCTGGGAAGCTAGGCTGGAGCACAGGAAGGCAGCAGCTACTGGGTCTAGTGATGGAGGTAAGGGGCGCTGCCCAAGCCCACAGGATGCCTAGGATGGCCCCGCAGAGGAGTGTTGGGTCACACGACAGTGGCGAGGGGTGCAGAGTAGCCCCGTCCCAGACGCGCAGGCTCGCCCTCCCACATCTGCGCTGGCGGCTTCCTGTTGTCTGCCTGCACCTGTGGCCCACTCCAGTCTCAGCTAGAGGTGGGCACCTGCAGCTTGCAGATGCAGGTGGAGAGTTCTCAGCAGATTCTAGACTAAAGCGCTTCCAGATGTGAAGGGATGCCCTGCAGGCACACGCGTATCCACATGGAGGGCCTCCCTGACAGAGCTGCTCCTTGACCCAACTCTGCTCTGGCTCCTTGAACTCTTTTTCTTCTCTTAGGCCTCAACTTCTGGGCTTCTGTATTCATTTTGGCATTGTTCAGTCAGGAAAGCCCAGGCGGCTCTAGTGGTAAAGAATCGGCCTGCTGATGCAGGAGTCACAAGAGATGCAGGTTCGATCCGATGCAGGAGTCGCAAAAGATGCAGGTTCGATCCCTGAGTTGGGAAGATGCCCTGGAGAAGGGCATGGCAACCCACTGCAGTATTCTTGTCTGAAGAATCCCATGGACAGAGGAGCCTGGCGGGCTACAGTCCATGGGGTTGCAGAGTCGGACACGACTGAAGAGACTGAGCACGCATGTACTGCTGAGTCAGTTCAGCCAGGATTCCTCATCTTGATGTCTGATGGGGCTCCTCACTCCCGTTGCTAGGTGACGCCATCCTGCCTGCCTTCAGCCAGATCCTTCTGGTGGTGGGTTAAGCTAGAATCTCCGCTACTCCTGATGTTTCTTCTTAGTAATTGCCCATCCACTGACCTCCACCTTGCACCTTGGCTACAAATTCCCACTTTCTAGGTTCTTTTATTTGGAGTTGAATCCAATCTGTCTCCTCCATGGCAAGACTTCATCAGAGCAGTTTCCAGCCTTCTGTCTCTTGGTTATCGTGGACTCAGGGCATTGCCGGGGAGGCCTCAGCACATTGACCCAGAAGCCTGCTTATCAGTCCCCAGGATGCAAGACTCTCATAAGTTCCTTTGTTGGAAAGAAGTTTGATGGCAACTGCTTCCCAGCCAGGCTCACAACCTTCAACTTCTCTCTACAAGGGCTCTTGGGAGTCAGCGGTCCCTCCAGACCTGGTCCAATAACCCCATTGAATAAATGGTCTGCCTGGCTGTGCTTTAACAAATATTACTGAATGTTTTTCTTTAACTTATCCTCATCCCTTTCGGGTGGGAAAGGAGAGAAC
The DNA here is from genome assembly GCF_000754665.1 of Bison bison bison. Lineage (NCBI taxonomy): Eukaryota > Metazoa > Chordata > Mammalia > Artiodactyla > Bovidae > Bison > Bison bison. The sequence goes on from NW_011495069.1 coordinate 2,954,499, forward strand.
GTGGGCTCATTTCCCTTCAGATGTTTGGAGAAAGGCCAAGCCCTCTTCTGATACATCAAGCCCCTGCCCCTGCAGGCCTGAGCACCCTGGGGTGGGATGTGACCCGGCGACTGTGGGCGGGGCGGGGGCGGAGGGAGGAGGCGGGGCCTCCTTTTTCTAGGCCATGTGCCACCCCTTCCTGCCCAGGGGCATTGCCCCGGCACTCCCCTGCCAGTGAGCGGCAGCGAGACGCTGGGGCCTGTTCCCCGCAGCCATCGGAGCGGATTGCGGACCTTGCGAGACCTATGTCGCTGGCCCCGCAGAACCCAGAAGATGCCAGATGGGGCTCCGGCCAACCCCAAAGGGTGCAGGAAGAAGGGGCTGGTTAGACAACCCCCTGGGAGAAGAGGCCCGAGCCTCAGGACCTCTTCAAGAACCTCCAGGTACGTGCCTGCCTCCCCGGGATGGAGCCCTCGGTGGAGATGAGCAGGGAGGTGGGCGAAGAGCTGGCTCCTAGAACCTGTTTCTTCAGAAAGTCTGAGCCTCTGCTTACGGCTGAGATATTGCCTTTTCTGCACTACCGGGGCCTTGGGATCCATCAGTCCTCATAGGCACTTGAGGCCCAGAGAGGGTAAGGTAAGGGATCTATTGATGGTCACACAGCATTTTGGAAGTAGAGTTGCAGCTTGAACCCAGGGACTCAGGTCTCCTGGCTCCAGATACAAAAGCCAGCCACCAGGTGGGGTCATGTGACTGGAGTGCAAATGGAAGGGGCTGGTTCTGATGTGCGACCAGGTCCAATCCTGCGAGAAAGGGAGCCCTCTGTCTCTTGGAAGCCTGGCTCGGGGTGGAAGGGAAGGAGGCTCCCTGTGCCTCCCGGCTCTGCACTGCTGGGGGCTGTTGCTCCCAGAGGTGCAGGCAGGCAGGAGGTGCTCAGATCTCTCTGCAGGAGCTAATCACAGGGCAAGGGCAACAGGAACCCGGGCACCGAGGGGTGGTGTTGACTGCAGATGTAAGGAGGCTCAGGAGGGAGCCATAGGCCAGGAACCGCACGCGGTGGGGAGGGACAGACTAAGGACTGGGCTCTCTTCCCCTCTCAGATCTCACCTGGGGATGAAGAGTTTCATCACCATCACCATCCTAGCCAGCAGCGGTGAGTGAAGGTGCTGGGAAACCCCTCCTTCTGACCCCGACTCCAGCCTTTCTCCCGTGACTCAGCCATTGGCCACAGGCTCTCAGACCCACCGCTGGGTCTCTGCTCCCCGGCTCTGCCGGGCTTCCTTCCCTCTCTGCAGCTGTTTACTCCTCCAGCCACCTGTAAACACGCCCGAGGAGGTCAGCATTAACTGTTTACGAGCCTCCAGGGTGCGGGGCGCACAGTTGAGCAAGCATCATAAAGTGGTGCTGGTGGCTGGGCGTCAGGGCGCTTGGCGACACTGGGGCGCTTGTGTACATAGGAAGACGCGTTTGTGTACATACATGTGTACATGCAGACGGAACTCGTGAGCTTGCATGCAGGTATCCACACGTCTATGTGTAGGGGGTGTGTCTGAGCACATGATGATGTCTGTGTGTGTAACACACGTCTGGAAGATGGGTGAGCACGTGTTCACAGCAGTGTGTGTCTCTGGAGTGTGTAGGTGAATATAGGGAGCACACAACTGCACACGCGTGTGTGGAGCAGTGTCTGGGTGTGAGAGGTAGTGGAAGATGATGGAGGTGGTCCGGGAGCCTCTTCCTTCTTCTTTCTGGAAGGACCACCCCCGGGACCACCGAGGCTCCTGACACATGGGCAGGCATCCTGGTGGCAGGTGCCCTGTGTAGGCAGGAGAGAGGCTGGGTATTCCACTGGCCTTCTGTCCACCTGTTCAGCAGCCCCTGAACCCAACCAGGTTTGAGACAAAGAAAGAAAATACCAGAGACAAAATGAAGTTGAATGCAGCCAGACATGAGAAATGGTTGGTTGAATTCAGGCAAAGTGACCTATTATTTAAAAAATAACCCCTTGTGTCCAGCCCAGCCCAGGGGCCGGGCACAGAGGCTGCAGACTGAGTGAACACAGGTTTTGTTTCTTCTGCTCCAAGCGGAGTGTGGACGTGGCCACTCTGGGTGTTGCACATGTGTGACAGTGGGAGTGTGTATGCGTGTATAAAGGTGTGGGAGGTGAGTGTGGGTCTGTTTGTGAGACCATGTGCGTGTGAGAGGCATTTGTGGGTGAGTGTGTGTGTAACTGTGTTATATATGGAGGAGAGTGTGCAGCGGGTGAGTGTGTGTTTACATCTGCCTGCGTGTAAGAGTATGACGTGTGTCTGTCCTGCATGTGGATGGGTGAGTTTTAGGTGAGAACTGATGGTTGAGGGGTCCGGGGGATGGAAGCTGCCCCCCATCAGGGGTAACACCTACAGGACTAGGGGCAGGAGGCCAGGACCTCACAGCAGGCAGTCGGTCCCAGGCCCTGGAGGGGAGGGTCTGTCTTGCTTATGAACCCTGCCCCTGGCCCCGCAGCACTAACGGAGAAGCCTGTTTGCAGATGGGGGTCCGTCTGACCCCCAGGCTTCTGGGCACACGTTTGATTACAGTGACAAGAATCCTGCAGAACAGAAAGGGCTTGGGGACAGCTGATGTTACTGGGAAGCCCTCTCAGCCCCCCTCTCTCTTCCATCGTGGCCAAATCAGAGACAGGCCCCCAGGTCGCAGGGACCCCTTCCTCCCTGCCCCAGACCCAGACAACCATTTACAGGCTCTAAACCACCCTCTTAAGGTTGTTGGCCGTTTCTCTCCACGCCTTTGTTTCCTCTTTCATTTGCTACTTATTCTCTGTAACGACAAAAGTCCCGAAGATAGACTGGAAGAGGCAGGTGGAGAGGGATGCCCTAAATTAGTTCTCTGACAGGAGGGCAGGCCTGGCCCAGGGTCCCAGTAAGCCCTGAGAGGGGACGCCGTGGGAAGAGCAAGGGTCTGGTGTGAGCTGGGTGCTTGCACTTCCCTGGAGGCTGGGGTTGTCATTCCCATTTTACGGATGGGAAAACCGAGGCCTAGGGAGCCTTAGTTCTGGGCCCGCATCTGTCTGACTCCAAAGTCTGTGCCTTTCCCACCAAGGCAGGTTGAGGTGGTGAGTTCCCCCATCATCACTAGGGATGTTGGACAGCCAAGTCTCCAGAAGCAAGTCGTTTCAGCCTTCGGGATTCCATCTGGGCTCTGTTTCTGAAATTCTCGGCTTCCTCCCTCTCCCTCTACATTTCCTCTATCCGGCCGCAGAGTGGGGTGGGAAGCATGACTTGAGAGCAGGGGCAAAGGTGTGGAACTGGGCACCTCGCCCCAGGCACAGCTGGAGGAGCCTCCCGGGGGAGGCAGCAGAGCTGAGGGGTGGCGAGCTGGCATCCCAGCTCCTGGGGGGTCACAGACCCGGGTCCAGGTCTGGGCTCTGCCACTTCCAGGCTGCATGGGGCAAACCACCTCTCTGAGCCTCAGCTGCTCATCCATGAAATGGGGTAAGAGCGGCCCTCCTGCCTGTGTGGTAATGGGGGGCAGGGGGGCGGGTGCGCAGCCTCACCCAGGTAAGAACCCAAACACCAGGCTCAATGTTGACTCAGCCGGGAGCCAGCATGCCCGGGAGCCCGGGAGGCAGGGAGACAGAGGAGGGCAGCAGATGGCCCCGGGGTGAGCAGCCTGAAGGGCGCCAGGAAGCTGACCCCGGGAGTCTGCTGGTATCTGAAGGGTTGTGGCACCGCCTGTGAGACAAGGACAAAGGGGAAGAAATGTATACTTGGGCGCGTGTGTGTGTGTGTGCGGGTGTGTGTGCGCACGTGCGTGCGTGCACATGTGTGTGTGTGCGCGCATGCGTGTGTGTATGTGTGCGCGTGCGTTCGTGTGTATGTGTGTGCACGTGTGTGTGTGTGCATGTGTGTGTGTGTGCGCGTGCGTGCGTGTGTGTCCAGAACACCCAATTGTCTCCGGATTAACCCTGAGATGCTCCCGCCCCAGGCCCTGCTGGGAGCCCAGGAGCCAGGCCAAAGCAGCAGGGCCCAGAACCCTGTTCAGAAGAGCACGTGGCATCTGGGAAGCAAGCCCCTTAGGGTGTATCAGGCACTCGGCTCTCCCTGTCTGGGTCCAAATTCTGCCTCCACTGATTTTCAACAATGTCTCCTTGGGCCAATTGCTAAATGCTCTGGGCCTCGATCGCCTCATCTGTAAAATGGGTTTTTTTTTTTTTACAGGGTTGCAGTGAGCACTTGATGGACTCGGGCATGGAAGGGTGGCGGGCAGGGCCCACTTTCTTCTGGGGGCTGTGGGGCTCGGTGTGAGGACGTGGGCAGAGCACCGCACGGGGCGCCCTGTGGAGTGCTGCCTCCTTCTGCTCTGCCCTCCTCCCCTGCCCCTGTATCCCGTCCCCTGGCCCCAGCCAGGTGGGCAGGAGCGGCCACGAATGGGGCTGGGAGCTCACCACACCCCTCGGCTCTCTCTCGCAGTCCTGCCTGCGGCCCGCAGCAGCCTGCTCAACCTCAAGTCCATGGTGGAGACGGTCACTGGGAGGAACGCCATCTTGTCCTTCGTGGGCTACGGCTGCTACTGCGGGCTGGGGGGCCGCGGCCTGCCCATGGACGAGGTGGACTGGTAGGTCCCGAGAGGCTGGGCCACGCTCAGAACTGGGCGGGGACAGCCCAGGTCAGACCGTCCCCAGTCTCCCAGTGGTGGGGGAAGGCCCTTACCCCAAGGAGGAGGCTTGTGTGCTGAGTTTGTAACCAGAAGCCTGACATTTGACCTACGTTCTCCTCAACCGTCTGGGACACTTCCTATTGTCTGTTTCCAAGGTCTTGGGCTTGGAGGCATTCAGTTCAGTTGCTCAGTCGTGTCTGACTCTTTGCAACCCCTTGAACCGCAGCACGCCAGGCCTCCCTGTCCATCACCAACTCCCCGAGTTCACCCAAACCCATGTCCATTGAGTGGGTGATGCCTTCCAACCATCTCATCCTCTGTCGCCCCCTTCTCTTCCTGCCCTCAATCTTTCCCAGCACCAAGGTCTAGAATTCCCATTCTCAGCGGAACCTTTGACCTGTCCCCAGACACGCATGGGCTTCCCTGGTGGCTCAGATGGTAAAGCGTCTGCCTGCAATGCGGGAGACCTGGGTTCAATCCCTGGGTCGGGAAGATCCCCTGGAGAAGGAAATGGCAACCCACTCCAGTACTCTTGCCTGGAAAGTTCCATGGACAGAGGAGCCTGGCGGGCTACAGTCCGTGGGGTCGCAAAGAGTCAGACACGACTGAGTGACTTCACTTTCACTTTTCCTTTCACTTTCTTTCAAACACACATGAGAGCTACAGTCACACTGTTGTGTTGGACAAAGCAAGGGCTGAGACCCCTGCCTGCTCAGACAGGAGGCCCTGGAGAGCAGGACTGTGCCTCCTCCATCAGCTGGGAGTTCCTGGAAGCTGTGGCTTCTCCTCTCCTCCTTTCCCCAACCCAAAGCAGCCAGCATGAGTCTGGCATCCCTGGGGGCTTCATAAATGCATGTTGACTAATTGCCTGCCTCTCACCAGAGGGGATGGGACAGCCACATCAGCAGTGGCTCCATGTCCTCCACCCCCAAGCCCCACTTACCCCTCCAGACTTTGGTCCCTTCCTGGCCATCCTGCACAGCCAGGAGTAGCCCCTGCATCTGGCCGGTCTCCTCCACTGTGGACTTCACCCAG
>NW_011495069.1:2960268-2960953 GCF_000754665.1 Bison bison bison
CCCACCCTGCCCCTCCTACAGCTGCAGCCAGGGCTCAAGGGTGGGGAGAGCTGGAGCTCTGGGGAGAGGACAGAGAGAGGGGGTCACGGACTTGATCCCGGGGCACTGGCCTGACTCCTTCTGGCTGTGTGACTTCCGGCAAGTAACTGCCCTCTCTGGGCCACCGTCTGAAGGTCTTACGAGAGGGATGGGAACAGCTGATCATGGCAAGGCTCACTGCCAGTGGGAGAGGGGCCAAGCCTGGCCACGTCTGCCTACTCTCCCCTCCCTGCCCCTAGGTGCTGCCATGCCCATGACTGCTGCTACCAGAAGCTCTTTGACCTGGGCTGCCGCACCTATGTGGACCACTACGACTACACCATTGAGAACGACACTGACATTGTCTGCAGTGAGTGCCCCCCAGTCACCCCTTCCCCAGGAAAAGCCTGAACTGCCAGCCATCCCCCTAGCCTGTGCCGGGGGCAGGGCTGCCAATGAAATGCAGGAGGTCCCAGTAACTCTGAATTTCAGATAAACAATGAAAAGTGTTTTCATGGAAGTTTACACTGACTCAGTGGACATGAGTTCGAGTGAACTCCAGGAGATACTGAAGGACAGGAAGCCTGGCGTGCTGCAGTCCATGGGGTCGCAGAGTCAGACATGACTGAGCAACTGAACAGCAACAACAAATATCCTAAATACTGCG
>NW_011495069.1:2961053-2963550 GCF_000754665.1 Bison bison bison
AAATACTGCGTGTGTGTGTGTGTGTGTGTGTGTGTGCGTGCTAAGCTGCTTCCTTAGTGTCCAACTCTATTTGACTTGATGGACTGTAGCCTGCCAGAGTCCTCTGTCCATGGGACTCTCCAGGCAAGAATACCGGGGTGGATTACCATGCCCTCCTCCAGGGGATCTTCTCGAGCCAGGGATCGAACCTGCATCTCTTATGCCTCCTGCATTGGCAGGCGGGTTCGCCTGGGAAGCCCAAATAGTGCATGGAACATACTTACACTAAACCTTAGCAGAAAATTATTTAGTATTAGTATAAAATAAAGAAGTAGCATAAGTATATCCCATGCAATGTTTGGAATATACTTATACTGAAACGTTTATTGTCTGAAATTCAGATTTCACTGGACACCTTGCTTTTGTTTGCTTGCTTGCTGAATCTAATAGGCTCTGGCACATCCCCCTGAAGCGCTCTGAGGCCCCCACCTGAATGGGCACCCTGATTCTTCAGTCCCCACTTCAGCTTTGGAGAACTTAGAGAGCAATCTTGATTCAATGGGTCAAGTTTGGAGGGTCCCAGTTCTCTGTGTTTTTAACCAGATCCTTGGGTGATTCTGAGACTTTGTAGCAGGCTGGCCAGGGAGTCGGGAGTCCTGTGTTGACACCCAGGTTTGGCCAGCATCTCCTCCCCATGTGGCCCTGGGCAGGGTCCTTCCCCACCTCGCTTCAGTCTCCCCATGGGTACATTGAGGGGTTTGGATCTGAGCAGACCCCTTCCCTTCTAGTTCTCTCTCGGGGACCCCAGTAGATGAGGTGGCCCCATGGTACAACACCCAGTGTTTCTAGGGATTTGAGATGCTGGAGCCAGGCCTGGCAGGTTCCCTCACTTTGCCATAGACTCTCCACGGTCATTCCCCACCTGAGGGGTGCCGCATCTGAGCTGTCAGCCCAGAAGTCCCGCCTGTGGCGCCTCCTGCCTGGGCCAGCAGGTGTCCCCTGGGTAGCCCCAGGCTCCCTTTGTCCCCTTACATTAACCAGGCTGTGCGTCATGCCTCACTAAGAGCTCACGAGCAACGTCAGTTTTGCAAAAAAGAAAACAACTCAAGACTCCTGTTCTCTGGTAAAGAGTCTGGTGGGGACCCAAGCACTGCTGGTGCCCCTTGGCAGCCCAGGGCTGAGTGGTACTCAGATGCTGCAGTTCAGATGTAGAGTGAAGGCACTGTTTGAGCAGGAGTCCATTAAGCAGATCAAATCTCCCTCCTCAACCCCTAAGACTGTGGACCATCCTGAGCTGTGGCTCTCACACTGGGTTCTGGGGAGTTCTGGGACCAGCAGGTCAGCTGCTGTGAGCAGTGATGGGGAGGTATCCCTGAGTGGTCCAGCTGGCTCTTTGATGTATTTTGTAGCTCAAGTGGCTTCTCTTTCAGGTGCTTGAGATATTCGTCTTTGGTAAAGAGTTTCACGTCAGAGAAAAGATTCTGCTGATAGAAAGTTTGCAAGTTTGCAAACCACTGGGCTAGTGGGTGGTTCTCGAAAGGGGTTCCCTGAACCTCAGCATCAGCATCACTTGTTAGAAATGCAGATATCAGGCCCCCACCCCAGACTCACTGAATCTGAATCTCTAGGGGTGCGGTGGGATAGCCTTTGTTTTAGGAGCCCTCCAAACAGATTTCATTTTCTTGGGCTCCAAAATCACTGTGGATGGTGACTGCAGCCATGAAAGTAAAAGACGCTTGTTCTTTGGAAGGAAAGCTATGATAAATCTAGACAGCATATTAAAAAGCAGAGACATCACTTTGTTGACAGAAGGTCCATATAGTCAAAGCTCTGATTTTTCCAGTAGTCGCATCCAGTATGGATGTGAAAGTTGGACCACAAAGAAGGCCAAGCACCAAAGAATTGATGCTCTTAAACTGGGGAGCTGGAGAAGGCTCTTGAGAGTCCCTTGGACTGCAAGGGGATCAAACCAGTCCATCCCAGAGGAAATCAGCCCTGAATATTCACTGGAAGGACTGATGCTGTGACCGAAGCTCCAATACTTTGGCCACCTGATGTGAAGAGCTGACTCATTAGAAAAACCCCGATGCTGGGAAAGATTAAGGGCAAGAGGAGAAGAGGGTGACAGAGGATGAGATGGTTGGATGGCATCACCGACTCGATGGACATGAATTTGAGGAAACTCCTGGAGACAGTGAAAGGCAAGGAAGCCTGGCGTGCTGCCGTCCGTGGGGCCACAGAGTCAGACACGACTTAGCGGCAGAACAAACAATGACAAGCAGGTGATCCTAAAGCTCACCCGAGGCCGAGAACTCAGGGGAAGATGATTTCTGAAGGCCAATAGTAACGACAACAACATCTGCTCCGTGGGAGGCACTGAGCTAAGCTCTTCACGAGTGTTTTGCTCCCTCCATCCTTACCACAGCACCCTCCAGAGTGGGGGTGCTGGGATTCTGGGCTTGAAGAGAGGAAGCCTGTGATGGTAGAAAGTGGGGAGGGGGCGGAGTGGAGGCGGGGG
>NW_011495069.1:2963650-2964123 GCF_000754665.1 Bison bison bison
GGAGATGGGGGTTAGTTCCCGACACCTCAGTTTCTACCCCAGCTCAGCCCCAGGTTTGCTGGGTGACTTAGGCAAGCCACACCCCATCCTGAGCCTCAGTTTCCCCAACTCAACACTGTCCTGTTGGGCTCCCGTGGTTGTGTGTTTCCCACACGTCAGGGGCACCTGGAGGGCTGGGAATGCAAGAGGCTGGGCCCCGGCCCTGACCTCCTGCGCCTGCAGGCCCAGGGTGGGCCCCCGGACGATGGTGCGGCTGGCCAGGACCACTTTCGGAGGCCCCTGTGATCTCAGGGTCCGCGCGCTCCACTCTCCACAGGCGAGCTCAACCAGACCGAGTGTGACAAGCAGACGTGCGAGTGCGACAGGAGCGTGGTTCTGTGCCTCCAGAAGCAGACATACAGGGAGGAGCACCGCAACTATCTCAACATCTACTGCCAGGGCCCCACGCCCAACTGCAGCATCTACCAGCCGCC
>NW_011495069.1:2964309-2972414 GCF_000754665.1 Bison bison bison
CGGTGGTCCAGAGGACTCAGAAAGGTCTGGGCCCTGGCCCTGGCCACCAGGCTCCTCAAGCCCAGCCCTGGGTGTGGCTTCATCCTGGATGCAGCAAGGGGGCGGCGCATGCCTTGTTGGGGTCTCCCCCAGGTGTGGAAGGGATCGGGGGCCTCTGAGAGGGGCCTCTCGCTGACTGAGCCAGGCACGAAAGGGTGGATCCCAGGGTCTTCAAGACCTGCAGCAGCCGCACGGGCCCAGAGCTCGGTGCGTCCTAGGGGCAGCTCCCAGGCAGACGGAGTGCTGGTCACAGGTCTGGGTTCTGGGGGCCCCTCGCTGCTCCTGCAGGATGAGTCGGGGTGATCCATGCTTTGAGGGGAGCAGGATTTAAAGAGCAGGTGGCCCCATCCTGGCCTTCATCGTTGGCACATGAGTCCCGGCCCAGATCGGATAGTCACAGGGCTTGGGTCCCAGCCCTGAAGTCCAGCCTCAGTGACCCAAAGAGCCTCTAAGCAGGCTCCTGGGCCCTGAGAGAACCCACATGCACCACCCCCACCCTGCCCCAGGTCCACAGGGACCCAGATGGGGGCACACACAAACGTGCACCCCCAGGCAGGCCTTCCTGCCTCTCCCGCTGACCCACTCAGCTCAGAGGAACAGCCTGGCCACGACTCTGCAGCCCTGAGCACTCTGAGGAAGCCCCAACCCCAGCGTCCCCAGTCTCTGACAAACACACAGGCCAAAGGGTCACGGTCTAGACGGCCAGGCCCTCCCCCGCGCCTCCCCCTACGCAGCAGCCAGGCCAGGGAGTGGAATGGGCCAGAAGCCTCTCTCCCTGGACGAGGAGGGACAAGGCTGCAGCGTCAACTCAGAATCCCGCTGCATGCGGAGGGCGCCGAGAGCTGGAACCCAGCTTGAGGAGGAGGAGACAGAGGCAGGAGGGACCAGGGCCAGGCAGGAGGCCGTGGGGAAGATTCAAGAAGGGGTAGACGGGGAACAGGATGAGGACAGGGAAAGGAGGGGGAAGCGGGGAGACACGGCGGGGGGACCAGACTCCAGACCAGAGCAGTCTTGGCAGGAGAAGGGGGCAGAGGAGCCTTGGGGACAGGGCCCCGCGGGCCGGGGGGCCACCGGCTGGGGAGGGCGGAGGGCCAGGCCCGGCAGGCCGCCTCCCGACGGCGCCAGCATTGATGTCTTCCCAGGCGCGCCTTCCTCGTCTCCCCTGCCGACCTCAGGCGTCAGCGGCCTCCGGGTGCCCAGGGCACCCCGCCGCGTCCTTCCTTCTGTCTTTGTCTGGCATCAACCCCTAAGGCCCAGTGGTGCAGCACTATGACCCCAGGGATGCTCAGAACATCCACCAGGAACCTTGGCCCTCCCAGGGGCCCCGAGGACTTACAATCCCCAGGGGAGGGCTGTGGGAGTGGCGAGAAGGTCTACAAAAAACCACGACAGGACTGGATGGAGCCCCGCAGAGCTGCAGCTTCTAGGATGCCTGCCCTGGGGCCTGGGGTCAGCACTCACCAACTGTGGGACCACCGCTCACCCCCTGCTGTCCTGCTGGCCACAGTGGGTGACGGCTGTGGCCCCCCGCATGCCCTGACCCCACCTGCCCAGTCGCCAAGATCCTCCTGGGAGCCCACCTTTTCCTCACCGTCCCGGGCTGACCCCTGACTTCTCTGAGCTGAATCTCCACCCCCGCTGCCCCCACAACCCAGGCAGGGATGGAGTCAGGATGGGGAGTCCCCCAGAGGAGGGGACCACAGAGGCCTGGGCCCCTTGCCCATGGAAGCCCTAGCTGGGCCCCTCCACACACAAACACACCCTCACCTTCCTGAAAGTCTGGGTGTTGGGAGGCATTCTGCTGCTAAGGGGTTCTGCCTGCCCCCTCCCTCACCCCAGACTCTCCCAAGTGCTGCGACCCCAAGAGACCGTTCCCAGGACTCGACGTCCCCTCCTCAAACTATTAAAACCCTCCTTCCTCAACTCCTCGTCGCTGGATCCTCCCTGGCACGGCACCCACTGGCCAGGCGTCAGGGGAAAGCACAGCCGTTCCCTCCTGGGTCTCCGGCTCTGGGGAAAACAGGTTCCTTGGTGCCTAGCGGTGGGCATGGCCTGCTCCCTCCCTGCCTCTGGCCTGACAGAAGCAGCCGCCCTCCAGCAGAAGTGCAAGTGTTGGGAGGGTTGGAAAGTAGGGCTGTGGTCCAGCAATCGGACAACACGAGCAACCAGTGGGCTGAGAGCTTGCCCGGCGTCCAGTCCACGACACTCTCCATCCATCCCATCTTTTTTTTTTCTCTTGGAGAACTGAGGCCCAGGGAGGGCAGGTAACTTGCCCAAAGTCAGCCAGGCCATTAGTGATGGTGCTGGGCTCTGAATCCTCAGCCTCTGACTTTTCATGTCACCTCTTTGCACCTTCTTAACGAGGACTCGGGCCGCTGGGGCCAGTGGGACAAGTGACTGAGAGCCCAGCAGGGTGCCAGGTCCTGGGTCCTGGCTTGACCCCTTGCCTGTGAGGGGTGTCAGTTTCCCCAAGTGCGGAGACCAGAGCAGCTGTTTCAGAGGCTCCCCAAAGCTGTGGATTTTCCCGCGACACCCAGGGGTGACCTCTGGGGAAGGGGAGGCTGAGCAGACAGGAGTCGGAGGCCTCCTACTCATCCTTCCATGAGCAACCCTGCTTTTCCTGTGGTACCTACTGCCCCTTCACAAGAGCTACTGCAAGGAGAAGAGGGACTCTTCGGTCAAAAGGTTGAAAAGCCCTGGACATGGTCATCCGTTGATTGGTTCATTCATTCATTGAACCTGTCCTGGTGGTCTCCTATGGACCAGGCCGGGCTTTACAGTAGACACTGCTGATCAGACACAGCTCCTGCCCACAGGAAGCCCACAGTCTGGGAGGGGGAGGTAGACATGTGGACCGACATCCTTGACATATGGGGCCAGGTGGTGTCAGGTTGGAGCCCAAGCATGTCTCTGCCAGTCCCGGAAGTGGCCCCGGAGTGGGTGGGGTGGAGCTGGAACGGTGTATTAGATGCCTCTGAGGTGGCGAGGAAGAATGGGACCATGGATTTTGAGGAAGGACTCTGCTTAACCCAGTCTGGGTGGTCTTTCTCTCCTCAGGTTAGTGAGGCCTTTGATGCTAAGGCTTGAGGAGGATTAGGGACTTCCTTCCACTGGTCTGAGGGCGGCCACCGACAAAGACGCTCTCCTTGACCACAACTTGGGCAGGCTCTTGCGAGATCTTTTCTCAACCAGGGCTCCACATGTTTTAGCAAGAATCTTGCTACGTCGGTTCACTGAGCACCCCCACCCACCCACGGTATCTGATCAAATCTCTCATCCTCCACTCCTCCCCCCACCAGTGACATCAGATCACCCCCATGCTCTTTCTCCAAGAATCCTGTTTGGTCAGTTCAGCAGAAATTCCCTACCCTCTCAGGAATTTTCCATCCCCCCCTCCAACTCCTGCTGTAAATCCCCACTTAAGAAAACTCAGGATCTCACAGTGCTGTACAGCAGAGGTTAACACAACATTGTCAAGCAACTATACTCCAGGAAAAATATAAAACTGAAGCTTTGAAGTCGTATTTGGAATTGAGCCCAAATCTATACTGGCCCCTGTTGCGAGAGTTTTTGAATAAAAATCTGTTTTGGCAACTTCACTATCCATCTCTGGTTTTCTAGGAGCTGTGACTCAGATGGAGGAGTCAGACTCACCACTGGACCCTGGGATCTCTGCCAACTAAAAACTGTCACTTGCCACGTGCTTCCATAAGAAGGAAGCCACCAGACACTGCAGCCGCTGACTTTTGACGCTCCCTAAAAGGAGTTCGGGGTGGAAATGAGCCTCAGGAATGAGGCTCTCTGTGCTCTGGGAAAAAGTGGCAGAACAGGTCTTCAGATAGCTAGATATTTTCAGGAGAAGATTTTATGAGCCCAATTTCTAGCATCTTCTCACATATAGAAAAGCGCGAAAGTCACTTATGGAGACATCTGCTCCTCATAACTAAACAGCAACCTTCTTGACTCACGGGCATCTTTCGTAAAATGTGTGCTTGGTGGTGCATAACTCCCTTCACCAAAGTCACATATATTCTGACACCTTCCCTCTTTAACTCTTTGGAGCATTTCCTCAGCACTATTTCAGACACTATAGTTCTCATTTTGCCCCCAATAAAACTTAACTCACACCTCTCACACTGTGCCTTTTAAAAAATTCGACACCTCTCACTTTCAGTGGGAAAGCATGGTACATCCTCCTGGGTTATTACATCATAGTCCTATTCATGGTCTTTGAGCCATTTTTCACTTCTTGGTTAGACTCCATTTGCCTTTATGCTTTGTTATCTGCCTTTAAACCCGAACAGATTCTGCCATCCTGCACATTTTATTAATTCTTCTAGTTTTCTCCAGAAATGTGGCTACAACTCTTTAAATTAATGTTTCCAATTTTTGTCCCTTCCCTCTTTGTTGTAGCCACACGTTCCAGGAAACAAACTCACTCAGAAGGACAGTGCAGATGGTGGAGTGCAGTCTATTACACCGGCGGGCCCAAGGCAGAGTCTCCTCTTAGCCAAGGACCCCGACCAGCATCTGTGAAAACCTTTTATACCCCATGTGCACGTGTCTGAACCCACCACTCCAAATTCCTTGAGACTTACATAAACCAAGGAAAATACAATCCCAATAACCCCATCATTCACGTGCTATGTGCTCATGTGGTCAACAGTTAAACAATTAGCCAATAATCAATAAACCCGAGGTTACACTCTGATAGATACAGAAAAATTTATGGCCTGTCTGGAGGAAGGGGTGATTAGTGTATGTTTTCTCTTAGGCGATGAGTAACCTAGATACGATCTTCAAGGTTCCCCTGTCTGGAGGGGGTCTTATCCTTCTGTTGTTGTTTTCATGGGCACTAAACACAGAGTTCAGAGTCCATTGGAAAGGTAGCCAAGCACGATCAGCATGAACAGGCCTAAGATGGAGTCCAGGCCCTGTGAATTCCTTCTTCATCTTGACTTGCAGTCACTGGGAACTAAAGCCAACTGTCCAGAAACTTATCGGAACTTTCTAAAGAAACCCTGGGACCTGAAGCTGGATGTGTCTATGCTCTTCTCCAAGACGCAAACGTGACTGTGACCTTAATGTCTGTGCCATCAACAAAGATGCTTCAAACTGCAAACCAGGAAGACCAACAGGTTGCCACTGCTCTCCTCACTTCACCATCTACAGATGCTTCAAGTTCAACATCTCAGTTGGCTGCCCTCTGGACTTAGAAACTAAGTTTAATTGCTCTACTCATTAATCTCTGTTTTTCTTCTCTTTTTTTTTTTCCTAGAAATCCCCCTTGTTTAAAAGTTTGATGGTTCGTTTACACCATCCAGAAAATACCCTTTACTGCCAAGTCTCAACAGATGGTTCCACTGGTCACTAATGAACAAAAAATGATCAATTGATAAGTGAACTGCTGAAAAAAGTTTGCTATGACTAATGTGTTCTCTTGGCAGAACTTTATGAGCCTTTGCCCTGCTTCATTCTGTACCACAAAGCCAAATTTGCCTGTTACTCCAGGTTTTTCTTGACTTCCTACTTTTGCATTCCAGTCCCCTATAATGAAAAGGACATTTTGGGGGGGTATTAGTTCTAGAAGGTCTTGTAGGTCTTCATAGAACTGTTCAACTTCAGGTTCTTCAGCATTACTGGTCGGGGCATAGACTTGGATTACTGTGATATTGCATGGTTTGCCTTGGAAACGAACAGAGATCATTCTGTCATTTTTGAGATTGCATCCAAGTACTGCATTTCAGACTCTTTTGTTGACTATGATGGCTACTCCATTTCTTCTAAGCGATTCCTGCCCACAGTAGTAGATATAATGGTCATCTGAGTTAAATTCACCCATTCCAGTCCATCTTAGTTCACTGATTCCTAAAATGTCAATGTTCACTCTTGTCATCACCTGTTTGACCACTTCCAACTTGCCTTGATTCATGGACCTAACATTCCAGGTTCCTGTGCAATATTGCTCTTTACAGCATCAGACCTTGATTCTATCACCAGTCCCATCCACAACTGGGTGTTATTTTTGCTTTGCCTCCATCCCTTCATTCTTTCTGGAGTTACTTCTTCACTAATCTCCACCGACCTGGGGAGTTCATCTTTCAGTGTCCTATCTTTTTGCATTTTCATACTGTTCATGGGGTTCTCAAAGCAAGAATATTGAAGTGGTTTGCCATTCCCTTCTCCAGTGGACCACATTCTGTCAGACCTCTCCACCATGACCCACCCATCTTGGGTGGCCCCACATGGCCTGGCTTAGTTTCATTGAGTTAGACAAGGCTGTGGTCCGTGTGGTCAGATTGGCCTGTTGTCTGTGATTGTGGCTTCAGTCCATTTGCCCTCTGATGCCCTCTCTCAGCGCCTACTGTCTCACTTGGGTTTCTCTTAACTTGGACGTGGGGTATCTCTTTACGGCTGCTCCAGCAAAGCAGTCGCCACCCCTGACCTTGGACATGGGGTAGCTCTTCTCGGCCACACTTCTGCACTGTTGCAGCCACCGCGCAGTGCCAAGAGAATGCACTGGTCATAGCAAACACCCTCTTCAATAACAACACAAGAGAAGACTCTACACATGGACATCACCAGATGGTCGACACCAAAATCACATTGGTTCCATTCTTTGCAGCCAAAGATGGAGAAGCTCTATACAGTCAGCAAAAACAAGACCAGGAGCTGACTGTGGCTCAGATCATGAACTCCTTATTGCCAAATTCAGACTTAAATTGAAGAAAGTGGGGAAAACCACTAAATCAAATCCCTTATGACTATACAGTGGAAGTGACAAATAGATTTAAGGGACTAGATCTGTTACACAGAGTGCCTGGTGAACTATGGACAGAGGTTCATGACATTGTACAGAAGACAGGAATCAAGACCATCCCCAAAAAAAGAAATGTAAAAAAGCAAAATGGCTGTCCGAGGAGGCCTTACAAATACCTGTGAAAAGAAGGGAAGCACAAAGCAAAGGAGAAAAGGAAAGATATACCCATTTGAATGCAGGGTTCCAAAGAACAACAAGGAGAGATGAGAAAGTCTTCCTCAGTGATAAATGCAAAGAAATAGAGGAAAACAATAGAATGGGAAAGACTAGAGATCTCTTCAAGAAAATTAGAGATACCAAGGGAACACTTCATGCAAAGATGGGCTCAATAAATGACAAAAGTGGTAGGGACCTAACAGAAGCAGAAGATATTAAGAAGAGGTGGCAAGAATACACAGAAGAACTGTATAAAAAAGATCTTCATGACCCAGATAATCACAATGGTGTGATCACTCACCTAGAGCCACACATCCTGGAATGTGAAGTCAAGTGGGCCTTAGGAAGCATCACTACAAAGAAAGCTAGTGGAGGTGATGGAATTCCAGTTGAGCTATTTCAAATCCTGAAACATGATGCTGTGAAAGTGTTGCACTCAATATGCCAGCAAATTTGGAAAACTCAGCAGTGGCCACAGGAATGGAAAAGGTCAGTTTGCATTCCAATCCCAAAGAAAAGCAATGCTAAAGAATGCTCAAACTACTGCACAATTGCATTCATCTCACACTCTAGTAAAGTAATGCTCAAAATTCTCCCAGCCAGGCTTCAGCAATACGTGAACCCTGATCTTCCAGATGTTCAAGCTGGTTTTAGAAAGGCAGAGGAACCAGAGATCAAATTGCCAACATCCAATGGATCATCGAAAAAGCAAAAGAGTTCCAGAAAAACATCTATTTCTGCTTTATTGACTATGCCAAAGCCTTTGACTGTGTAGATCAGAATAAACTGTGGAAAACTCCGAAAGAGATGGGAATACCAGACCACTTGATCTGCCTCTTGAGAAATTTGTATGCAGGTCAGGAAGCAACAGTTAGAACTGGACATGGAACAACAGACTGGTTCCAAATAGGAAAAGGAGTACGTCAAGGCTGTATATTGTCACCCTGCTTATTTAACTTCTATGCAGAGTACATCATGAGAAACACTGGGCTGGAAGAAGCACAAGCTGGAATCAAGATTGCTGGGAGAAATATCAATAACCTCAGATATGTAGATGACACTACCCTTATGGCAGAAAGTGAAGAAGAAC
>NW_011495069.1:2972514-2976283 GCF_000754665.1 Bison bison bison
TGCTTACTCCTTGGAAGGAAAGTTATGACCAACCTAGACAGCATATTAAAAAGCAGAGACATTACTTTGTCAACAAAGGTCTATCTAGTCAAGGCTATGATTTTTCCAGTAGCCATGTATGGATGTGAGAGTTGGACTATAAAGAAAGCTGAGCACCAAAGATTGATGCTTTTGAACTGTGTTGTTGGAGAAGACTCTTGAGAGTCCCTTGGACTGTAAGGAGATACAAGCAGTCCATCCTAAAGGAGATCAGTCCTGGGTGTTCATTGGAGGGACTGATGTTGAAGCTGAAACTGCAATACTTTGGCCACCGGATGCAAAGAGCTGACTCATTTGAAAAGACCCTGATGCTGGGATAGATTGAGGGCAGGAGGAGAAGGGGACGACAGAGGATGAGATGGTTGGATGGCATCACCAAGAGAATGGACATGAGTTTGAGTAGTCTCTGGGAGTTGGTGATGGACAGGCAGGCCTAGCATGCTGTGGTTCATGGGGTCACAAAGTGTTGGACATGACTGAGAGACTGAACAGAACTGAACTGAAAAAAGTTTGCACAATGTGAGAGTTGCAAGTTAAGTTTTATTTGGGGCAAAATGAGAACTGCAGTCTGAGCCTTAGTGTTTCATCTAGCTTTGAGAATCTGCTTTGAGAAGGCAAGGAGAGAGCTAGGTCTGTATCGGAGTTTTGCAACAAAGGGCAGGTAGTGAGAAACATCAAAATTTTATTGTAAATGAACTAAAACCAGGTATCCCAAGTTAAGGAATTTAGTGCTTTTCTATGTATGGAGAGATGCAAGAGTCTGGCACACTGAAATCATTCCTTCGATGGGCACGTCACCTATCTGGGTCTAGCATCTTGTGTTTTCACACCCTGAGTCTCCCCAGGGCTCACCACAGGGAGTGGCTGCGGTCTGATGGCTGCGGTCTGATGGCTGCTAGGTGGCAGGCATTCTTTCCTTCGGAGTTCCCGTAGGGCTCAGCGGCTCACCATACTTAGGGGCTGCAATCACTGAGGACTGTGACATCCTTTGTCTACTGATCTGGCAGGAAATATTCCATTTCTCAGAACTCATAGGGTTCAGGAGAAACACGATCTCCTCCTTCCCTGAACGAGAGGAGGGAATGGCAAAGACTCTCTCTTCGACCAAACTTCAGTCAGGCTCCTCTGAGACCTTTTATCAACACACCCGCCACCTGTGGGCTTCTGCATTCATCTCTGCATCATTCCTGGGTCTTAGCAATGCATGCAAGGTAAGTCTCTTCAGTCGTGTCCAACTCTGTGCGACCCTATGGACCATAGCCCACCAGGCTCCTCTGTCTAAGGGATTCTCCAGGCAAGAATCATGGTATATCAGTTTAGTGAAGATTCCCACCTTTCCTCAATATCTGATCAAATTTCTCACCCCACCTCCCCTGCCCCCCTACCCAGCTCACAGGTGATATCTGATCACCATGACCTCTCTTTAGGAAGAATCCTGTTATGTCAGTTTAGTAAAAACCCCCTACTCTCTTAGCAAGTTTCTATCCACTGATTCCCCCCACCCTTCTCCTTAGTTAGAAATCCCCACTTTTCTCTGTTCTGTTAATAACTGAGCCCAGGGACCTTCACTGGTGGCCCAGGGGCTAAGACTTCACGGTCCCAACGCAGGGGGCCAGGGTCCGACCCCTGGATGGAGAACTAGATCCCACACGCCACAGCTGAAGACGCCCATGTGCACAACTGGGACCGAAGCCCCTGCATGCAACACCTAAGGCCTGGTGCAGCCAAATAAATGGAAAAAGAAGAAGAAGCCCTGAGTCCAGTTCTATACTGTCCGTTTCCCCCTGTTGCAGTAGTTAACAAAATCTACTCTCACCACCTTAACTTTTGTCTGATTTTCTACATCATCTCTGCCCGGAGCTTGGTCAGCTTCCATTTTCACTCCTGTTCTTCAGACCCTTCCCGGGAGTGGCTGTCAAGCCTTTTCTAGAACTTGGGTGACACCTAGTGGTCATGATAGATGATGATGCTGTTAGTAGCTCAGTTGGGTCAGACTACAACCCCATGTTACCAGCCAGGTTCCTCTGTCCACGGAATTCTCCAGGCAAGAATACTGGCGTAGGTAACCATTCCCTTCTCCAGGGGATCTTCCTGATACCCAGGCTCTGAACCTGGGTTTCCTGCCTTGCAGCTGAATTCTTTACCGTCTGAGCCACCAGGGAAGACAACGGATCATGATCAGTTACCTCCTAGGCTTTGCTCCACACCTGTTGCCCCTCTGGGTCTGAACCCAAAGTGAGACACGCTGCCCAGGCTGGCAATTCCCAAGAGAGCACTAGGAAATCGTTACTGTCCCTGCACCTTATCACCACCATCAACACCACATCTCACAAGGAGCAGACGGGGCTCAACACGGGCTCTGCGGTTCAAGGGCCACTTGGCCGTGGGCTAGTCACCCCACCCCTCCCAGTCTCCATCTCCCCTTCCTGTAAAATGCGGGCAATAATGACGAGCATCATGGGGTCTGAGAACCACACGAGGCCATGGAGGTGAATGCTCCCAGCACAAGGCCTGGTGTCGAGACTGGAAAGTCAGTGCTGGAGACTGGGGCCCTGGGCTGCGTGTTGGGACAGAGGTCCTGATGGCCAGCTCAGCAAAGGGTGGCAGGTGGAAGGAAGGAAGATGCTGATGGGGATGGATGGCCTGTGACCTTCTCTGGCAAATGGAAACCTGGCAGAGCAAAGCTGTGGTTTAGCCAGAAAATCTGGCTCTCTGCACAAGGCTGCTGGGGGTCAGGGAGGGGAATGATGAGGGAGAGGCTGGGGGACCAGGCAGGGGAAGGATGAGGGAGAGGCGGCAGGAAAAAGAAGGAGGCAGCTTGGTGCCCTAGATCCATGGCCAGGCGCCCGACGCCTGCCCGTCTCTGACCTGACCCAGTCTGCCCAGCTCTCCACGCTCAGGGCCGGCCGTGAACGCAGGGAGGTGGCCCTGTCCTCCCCGGAGGCTGGCACAGCAACACTGCTGTCAGCTTCCCTGGCTACGGCTTCTAAAGAGCAGCTGATGCCGCCAGCTGTGACAACCAGCAAAGCTGCGCATGGGGAGGCAGGGGTGTGTGCACGAGCCTGGAACCCTGCTGGCAGTTTGGGGTCTCAGGATGTTGGGGCCCAGGGAGCAGAGCAAAGTGTATTAAGCACTTCCTGCAGCCGGCACTGGGCTCAGAGCTCTGTGTGTGCCAACTCAGCTAACCCTCCTCGCAACCCTATGAGGTGGGGGCCATTTGTAGCTGTTTCTAGGAGGAAACAGGCCCAGAGAAGCCAAGTTAGTTACTCAAGGTCATGCAACAGAAGCAGGGTTTGAATTCCAACTCCAGAACCTTAGCCTCAGAGAGTAACCCATTGACAACCCCCTCATTGTGAGAAAGGGGATGGGAAACAAGAAAGAAGACACGGGTTCCCATTTCAGCCCCACGTGCTGGCTCAGACCCTCTGCCTCCATCTGTGAAATGGGAAAGAATATGTCCTGAGATCCTGCTGCTGACCAACAACATGAGGACAGGTGAAAAGGGGCTTCAGAAAGGGTCAGTTCATTCAGTTCAGTCGCTCAGTTGTGTCCGACTCTCTGTGACCCCAAGAATCACAGCACGCCAGGCCTCCCTGCCCATCACCAACTCCCGGAGTTCATTCAAACTCAGGTCCATCGAGTCAGTGATGCCATCCAGCCATCTTATCCTCTGTCGTCCCCTTCTCCTCCTGCCCCCAATCCCTCCCAGCATCAGAGTCTTTTCCAATGA
>NW_011495069.1:2976450-2982291 GCF_000754665.1 Bison bison bison
CAGTTCAAAAGCATCAATTCTTCGGTGCACAGCTTTCTTCACAGTCCAACTCTCACATCCATACATGACCACTGGAAAAACCATAGCCTTGACTAGACGGACCTTTGTTGGCAAAGTAATGTCTCCGCTTTCTAATATGCTATCTAGGTTGGTCATAACTTTTCTTCCAAGGAGCAAGTGTCTTTTAATTTCATGGCTGCAGTCACCATCTGCAGTGACTTTGGAGCCCCTGAAGATAAAGTCTGTCACTGTTTCCCCATCAGTCAGCACCTGCCCTTCTCCTCCCAAGCCCTAAGGTAAGGCAAGGGCATGCCACGCTGTTCCTGGTGCCTCCAGGCGTGTCACAGTGCTGAGCCTCGGGGAGTGAGGACCAAGTGCATCAGTGAGTTAGACCGCACGACAAACCACACCAAAACTTAACGTAAACAGGGCCTTATTTAGCTTGCACTTCCACAAGGTGGTGGCTTCGCCGGGGCTCAGCTGGGTGGTTGTTTTGGCCTCACTGAGGTTCTCTGTCTGTGGTCATCTGTGAGCTGGCTTTGCAGATCCTTGACGAGCACTCTCACAGGTCTGAGGTCTCAGCCCAGACAGCTGGGCGGATGACCCTGACCCTGGCGGTCTCCCATCCTCCTGCAGGCCTCCCTGGGCTTTTTCTCTTGGCGGTGGCAGTGTTCTGAAAGGGGGTGTGCACCGGGCCTCCTGAGTCCTCGCTGGGGAACTGGCGGACCACCGCTCTCATCGTGTTTTATGGACCATACTAAGTCACAAGGCCAGCTCAGAGTTCAGATTCACAGTTGGTGGGGAAGCAGACTCTACCTCTTGATGGGAAAAGCTGAGCATTTAGGACAAGGAAGCCTGGCGTGCTGCACCCCATGGGGTCGCAAAGAGTCGGACGTAACTGAGCGACTGAACAACAGACAGAGACGTGAGGATACAGAGAGGTAAGAGCAATGGTGGCTTTTTTTTTTTTTAACCAAAGAGTCTTCATTATTTTTTTTAATGATTTGGCTCCCTCAGGTCTTAGTTGCGGCACATGGGCTTAATTACCCTGTGGCTTTGGAGATCTTAGTTCCCTGACCAGGGTCGAACCCACATCCCCTGCACTGGGCGGCAGAGTCTTAACCACTGGACCCCGGGGAAATGTCCAGCTGTGGTCATTTTTGCAATCTCCCCTACAAGCTGGGCGTCAGAATGATCAGAGTCCACCCAGACTGGCTCGCTTTAATATTTATTAGAATTTATGTCTTGTGACCAGGGGCTTCTAAACGTGACCAGCAACCTTGGATCCCCCTGCCTCGCCCGCCCCAACTCTCTCTCCATCACTTCGGCATCTTCCTGGCCGTGACATCCGGTGGCAGCCGTGGGCATGGATGTTCCCAGGCTATGTGTCCTGAGAGCTGAGAATGGCACTGACGTTTTCCTACCTTGGGGTTTTCAGAAGGCGGGACTCCAGCAAACGAGAAAAGAGTCCAGGTGCACCTCTCAGGGCCTTGGCATGTGCCCAAGACCTTGGCTCCAGCTGGATCTGGGATGTGGGTCTGGTACCCAAGTCTGCCCAGCATCCCGATCTTGGGGTGGGGATGAAGGGAGTGCTTAAGGCAGATCCTGGGGCCTTCTCCCCTTTTGGAATCTTCCTGGGGTGGGGGTAGGGGCCATCTCTCTACCTTGTCACTTTGTTTTGTAGCTTCTTAGCATTTACTGTGGTTGGAACATGTCGTTTATTTATATTTATAGTCTGTCTCCCTCCATCGAAGGCCCAGATTCTGTCTTTTGCACTTTTGATCTCCAGCCCTCTGATGCCAAGTGACAAAGGAGCACCCGGGCCTGACCAGGGGCCCTGTGGCCTCGCTAGCACTGGGGCCTGTGCTTGCCGCAGTGGGGCCGGCTGGACAACTGCTTGAAGTTCTTCTCGTAGGTGGGCAGGTTCTCTCTGAAGCAGTAGGCAGACTGAGTGTCACACTCGCAGGCCCGCAGCCCACAGAGGCAGCTGACGCCGGGACCAAGGGCACACTCACCTGCAGGGAGACAGAGGGTCACGGGGGCTTCCAGCCACCCCCGGGGTTGGTTCTAAGGTTGGGGAGAACTGGGAGCTGGCGGCAAGGGGTCAAGGGTTGAAAATTGAAAGGAAAAAGGAACTGGGAGTCCTTCTCCTGCATTTCAAGCCCTTCCACCATCACAGCTGGACATGCCCTGAAGAGATACCTGGAAAGAAACAGGAGATGGGGCAGGTGTGGGCTGCACGTGAGGGGGGGAGCACTGAGTCAGCGTCCCCAAGCAGCTCCCAGGGCAAGGACACAGAACCCATCTTCTCAGGACTCAGCTCCTATTTCCAGCAGCTTACCTGGCATCTCACGTGGAAATCACTAGCATCTCCAGTATAAGGTGCCCCAAAGGAAGCTCTTGACGTAAGTGCCCCTGCCCTACCCACTGATCTGGCCCTGCACCCACACTCCCAGCTTAAGAATCAGTGCCACCTCCAACTCAAGCCAGAAAACAAGCAGCCAACCTCGACTCCTGCCTCCCTTTCACCTCCACACTCCACCCACCCAAAGTTCCATGGATGTCTCTACGTTTAAGATATTTCACGCTGTGCCCTCTTCTCCCCGTCTTCTTGGCCATGACCCCCTCCCTGTCATCACCAGCTCTCCCGCCCTAATGGAAGGAAATAAACAGGGACTGTCTTGGAATGAATGAGGTTCACTCTCTTGCTGAAAGCCCTGCTGTGGTTTCCTACTGTTTGAACCAAGACATCCCAAATCCTTGCCACGGACTCTGAAGCGGGCTTGCCGTAACGGGGCCCCTGCCCGCCTCTCCACCCTCACAGCCCTCACGCCCACCTTCCCGCTGCTCCGGGAACACTGGCCTCTGGGCTGGTCACAGGCTTTGGTTGGTCTTGACCCAGGGCCTCTGCACTCGTACTTGCTAGTTTCTTTGTCTGACACACTTCTCTCCAGGATCTTCAAGTGGCTGGAGGCATCCCACCTTTGGGTCTTGGTCAAATTTCCTCTCTTCAGAGAGGATCTCCCTGACCACTCCAGCTAAACTTCTCCAGCCTCTCTCCCTCGCATCCCCGTTTGTTTGATACCCCGTACTTTTCACATCTCTCACTCCTCTGATTTGTTTACCTGGTTGTGTCTGTCTCTCCTGGACTAAGTGTAAGCTACGTGAGACTGAGGCTTTTTCTGTCTCGTCCCTCCCAGTGTCCCCAGGATGCAGAACAAATGCTGGCCCACAGTATGTGCTCAACTAACAGTCCTTCAGTGAATGAAGGAAACGTTAATGGGCCTTTGGGATGGAGTGTCTGCACTGCGGCCAAATGACCACTAGGTGGGGATCTTTTACTTAGCAGTCAGAGTTGTCCGAGCTGTGGTGCTGTGTGTGCGTGCGTGTGTGTGTGTGTGTGTGTGTGTGTGTGTGTGGTGTTCAGTTCAGTCGCTCAATGATGTCTGACTCTCTGTGACCCCAAGGACTGCAGCATGCCAGGCCTCCCTGTCCATCATCAACCCCCAGAGCTTACTCAAACTCATGTCCATCACGTCAGTGATTCCATCCAACCATCTCATCCTCTGTCGTCCCCTTCTCCTCCCACCTTCAGTCTTTCCCAGCATCAGGGTCTTTTCAAATGAGTCAGTTTATCAGATGGCCAAAGGACTGGAGTTTCAGCTTCAGCATCAGTCCTTCCAATGAATATTCAGGACTGATTTCCTTTAGGAGGGACTCGTTGGATCTCCTTGAAGTCCAAGGGACTCTCGAGAGTCTTCTCCAACACCACAGTTCAAAAGCATCAATTCTTCTGTGCTCAGCTTTCTTTATATTCCAACTCTCACATCCATACATGACTATAATTCCCAATCTCTTTGGCACCAGAGACCAGTTTTATGGAAGACAATTTTTCCACGGACTGGGGGTGGGGGAGGAAGAGATGGTGTCAAGATGATGCGAGGGCATCACACTTATTGTGCACTTTATTTCCATTTCTATTACATCAGCTCCACCTCAGATCACCAGGCATTATTAGATCCTGGAGGTGGGGGACCCCTGGCATAAGAGATATCTAAGGCAGCCTCCTTCTGGATAACTCCATTCTCTTTTGAGGGTTTGGGGTGAGGAAGTGAGGCAGCCAGATCCCCTGATGTGTTGGCCTTGGGCAGGTTAGTTTCAGTATCATTTATAAAATGGTGATAAAAACAACAGCATCAAAAATAAACAATGCCGTCTACTTCAGGCATCATGAGGACCTTCATTGTTGTTACAGATGGAGAGGTCTGGATACACCTGGAACACAGAGGCTGCTATTACGCTGTTACTATGACGATGCTGCACATGTTGGAAGAGGAAGGCCCCTCTGAAGCCGGGCCAGTGCTGGCTACAGTCTGCTTTCTTTCCTCCTCCCTCTCAGAAGTCCACAATTCCTGCAGGAAGCTGTCCTCCTCCAGCTCGATGGAGCCTGGGCTTCTCAAGACATGTTGACACCCACCTCACGCCTCAGTAGCTCTCCACTCACCCTCAGAAAATGCACCAGGAATGGTTCCTGCTGTTCCCACTGCTCCTGGTGCCTGGATCACCTCTGCCCTCGCACATGTGTGACAATTCTACGACACCCACGGGGCCCCAGCTCCCCTGGGGCTCCCCGAGAGCCCCCGTCCCATCCGTGTCCAGGTCTCTCACCTGTGCCGCGCACAGCTGCCCGCTGGATTCCCTCCCCAGGCAGCCGCCGGGTAGGGGCTGCCGGGTCATGTGGCTGCTGCACGCAGTGGGGCTACTTGGGTGCAGGGCTCCAGCCCATCCAACATCTCTTTCCTCCCAAAGGAAGGTGTCTGGTGCCTCGAGCTGTCCATCACCCGGGTGCTGCCTCTCTGGAAACCAGAAGGGAGTCACGTTTCCCACACTTCCCTCTTTCTCCCCCTTCTCTCTTTCTGTTCCTCTCTTGGTCTCCTTTTCTTTCCCATCTCTTCTTTCTTCCATCTCCTTTCAGCAAGCCTCCCTCTTCCTTTCTCACCACGTCCCTTTCTTGCTTTGTCTTCTGGTCCTTTCCAAAGCATGAAGCGTAAATTCTCTCCTGATGATCAGCTCTACGTCTAATGACTGGCCCGGTCCCCAGGCCTTGGGGACTGACAGGGAGCCGCGGTCTATTGCTGTGGGCATCCCACAGCCGTAGTAGGGTCAGGCCTGCCACTGTCTAGAAGAGGCAGCCCTGGGCCAAGAAATGCCATGCCGGGAAGTCATCTTTTAACAACAAGCCCAAATCCAGACCCAGCATCCTTCAGTTTGTTGATGAAGAAACTGAGACATGAAGAACGGAACTGATAATGCTTTCTCATTCCATGAAACAGACTGAAATACTTCCAGCTGGGCTTCCCAGGCGGCGCTAGTGGTAAAGAACCCGTGTGCCAATGCAGGAGACATCAGAGACACGGATTCCATCCCTGAGTTGGGAAGATGCCCTGATGGAGGGCATGGCAACCCACTCCAGTATTCTTGCCTGGAGAATCCCATGGACAGAGGAGCCCGGGGGGCTACAGCCCATGGGTTGCA
This sequence comes from Bison bison bison, assembly GCF_000754665.1. NCBI lineage: Eukaryota > Metazoa > Chordata > Mammalia > Artiodactyla > Bovidae > Bison > Bison bison. The sequence continues at coordinate 2,981,986 of NW_011495069.1, forward strand.
AAGAGTCGGACATGACTGAAGTGACTTAGCACACACACAAGCACACACTTCCACCAATGAGATGGGAAGGTCTGTGCTCCTGAGTGGGCTAACCTAGGCTGCCTGCCAGGCCACTCCCTGTTTGCACCTCTGCCCTGGTCTCTAACCTCTCTCCTTGGGTGCCCCTGTTTTAAAGCCCAGGGCTTTAAATACCGCCTGAGCACTACCCACTCCTCACTTCTCCCCGCAGAGACTCCCCAGTTCTCCCTGCAGCCCTTTGAGCTCCAGACACCAGTACGTGTGTGTTCACGTGACCCCCCCCCTCCC
>NW_011495069.1:2982391-2984426 GCF_000754665.1 Bison bison bison
GTTCACGTGACCCCCCTCCCCACCCCCCACCCCCGAGCGTCCAATGTGCATCTCAAACCCAGCACGGCTCATCTAGGCTCTTGCTGTGACCGCAGAGTCTGTGCTCCGCTATGCACACGAGCTGGTAGACACACGGTTACTCACGGATGCTCAGACCCACGATGTCAGAGTCAGCCTCCCTCGCCTCCAAGCCTCACACCGACCCCGACAGCAGGTTCTGTCGGTTCCCCTCCCAAGCGCGCCCAGCGTCTGACACTCCGCCCCAGCTACCGAGTCACACGACGCTCACTTCTCCCCAGTGCGATGGAAACAGCCCACTAGTGGCTGCCCCTCTTTCTTCCCTTGCTCCCCAACTTCTCTGGGCAGGGGCCAGAGTCTTCTTTCTAAAGGAAAATTTGAGCTGATCACTGTCTGCTTGAAGGCTTCCCCCTGCAACTGAAGGAGCAGGGGAGCCCCTCACCCCACGGCCAGGCCTTGCCAGACTCGTTTCTCGTGGGACAGGCACCCCCCACCTCCTCTGGCTAGATGCCACCTCCCTCGAGAGGCCTTCCTCCACACCTGAAGGAGCCATCCACCCCCCACTGCCGCCCTCATTCCGTAGCGTGTGGCCTTATTTTAGAGGTGTCACAGCACTGTCGCTACCCGAGTGTATCTTTCTTTCTGAATATTTCATGGACTGTCTCCCTGCCTGCACACAAGCTCCTTTCGGTCACGGAGTTTGTCTCTTTCTTGCAGATCTTCGGTGCCAAACACGCAGTAAGGGCTCCATCACCGTGTGCTGCCGCCTCGCTGGCTGGATTTAGACACAGACCGCTGGGCAGTGAACAGAGCCCCCATCCCAAGAAACAGGGGGTCAGGTTCTGGATCCAGATCTGCTGCTTGCAAGCTCTGGCATCTCAGGGAAGTTGTTCCTCTCTGAATCTCTTCCCTAGGCTTTCAAATGAGGGTACAGGTTCATGTACAGACTATTTCATGAATTTCTGCACTCATTCCATCATCAAACAGATATTGAGTTTCTAACATATGCCCGGCCTTTGTCCAGGAAGCAGGGGGACAGGTCTGAGTGAGTGGACCCCACAATTGCATGGCTTCGGGCATCATTCTCTGTGGCTTTATGAGAGTGAGCACCCACCCCCTCCCCAGGGCTCCCCAGAGGGTTCAGCGGTAAAGCCATGTCTCTCCCCCAGTGCAGGAGACATGGGTTTGATCCCTGGGTCTAGAAGATCCCCTGGAGGAGGAAATGGCAACTCACTTCAGTATTCTTGCCTGGGGAATTCAAGGGACAGAGGAGCCTGGAGGCGGGACTGGCTACAGTCCATGGGGTCGCAAAAGAGTCAGACACGACCGAGCATGCATGCACCCCACCCCCACCCCCAACAAGTGCTCCCCAATCTCCTGGAGCTCAAACTCCAGTTGAGGGGAGAGTTGATCCATAAGTAAACAAATAACTGAGCAAGATGAGATGGTGGCAGGTTGAGCCAGATTCTAGGAAAGGAAAAGGATGATGCGTCAGTGAGTGGAGGTGTTGTTGTGAGCAGTAAACTCAGCAAAGGAGAAAGATCTTTGCAAACTAAAAACTCCAGTGGTTACCTGGTTCGCCCTCTGCCTTGGGCAGAGGGCAGAATCACAGGCTCCGAGATGGAGGTGACAGAGGGGCCTCGGGCTGGAACTCTGGCTCTGCCACCCACGGCCGGGCCCCTCTCTGCCCAACAGATGCGGGCACACATGGGTGGAGGGGGCATCACCACTTAAAATCCCTCGCGAATTCCAAGTGCTTATGCAAGCCCACTCAAGACAGGACTCACAGCCTCCCTGACTGCCTGAGGGCAGCCGTCACCACTCCGCAAGTTGGCCCCAGGGCTTGGGTTCCAGGCCTTTCTCTGCACTGCTCTCCCACTGACATTTCGAGACATGGACAGACCAGGCTGTTTTTCTCCTTTCCCTTCCCTGCTCACACCAACCACATCCAGGAGCAGCTGCTGGTTGCTAGGCAACATGGAACTAGGCTTGGGTGCCAGATTTCAGAACTGGGAGG
>NW_011495069.1:2984526-2998419 GCF_000754665.1 Bison bison bison
GGGAGGTGATTAACCCTTGCAGGGCAGTTCTTTGAACTGCAGTGTAACTGAGGATTGTGGTGGGGGCAGGGGGAGAGCTTTCATCCTATAAGGGGTTAATGACATTAGTTCAAGGGGAGACCAATGCAGAAATCTCAACGGTAATAAAGAAAATCCCAGTGCTTACCTACGAAGTAAAGGGGAAAAGGAAACTAGGGTTAAAAAAATAAGAAGAAATCTCAACTTCTGAAAGGAAAGGTATTAATTACGCACCCGCTCTGGGTCAGACCTCTGAGTTGGGGAGTTTTGGGGAGTGCTCAGTCTTTTGCAACCCCATGGACTGTAGCCTGCCAGGTTCCTCTGCCCATAGAATTTTCCAGGCAGGAATACTGGAGCAGGTTGCCATTCCCTTCTGCAGGGGATCTTCCAGACCCAGGGAGGGGAAGTCTCCTGCATCTCCTGCCCTGGCAGGCAGGTCTTCCCACTGGTGCTGTCTGGGAGGCCCCTGCGTTGGGTTACCTCAGTCGATTCCTTAGTGACCTTGGTGGCGTCGCTTAGCTGTGTCCAACTCTTTGCAACCCCATGGACTGCACCTGCCAGGCTCCTACATCCATGGGATTTTCCAGGCAAGATTATTGGAGTGGGTTGCCATTTCCTTCTCCAGTGACCTTAGAGACCTTCGGAAGTACTGATTAGTACTTTACAGAGGAGGAGACTAAGGCCCAGGGTGGTCATGCAATTAATCCAGCTAGAAAAGGTGAAGCTGGGATTCAGGCCCGGCTCTGCCTGACTTCAAAGCATTTGCTGTCTCTGGGCCTTTCAGAGAAGTGCACGGAGCTGGAACAGGAAGATCTGGGGCACTGCAGGGCGACAAGCTCCTTCAGCTTTCCTTTGCCCCCTGGGCCGGAGCCGAACATTCTGACATGCGTGCTTTAGATAACAAGACTTGCATTTGTGTGAGCCCCCCAGTCCAGCCCCCTCCCAGCAGTCTCATGCCAGCGGGGAGGGCGGTGGGAGGCAGGAGCACCAGCTGGGGTTGGACGACCTGGTCTGAGTCCCAGCGGTCCTTTCCCCGGCTGTGTGGCCTTGGTCATCTCACCTCACTCTCTGAGCCTCAGGGTCCTCCTCGACAACGGGGAGGACAGCGCCCACCTCAGAGGCTTACTGTGGACTCAGAGAGCTGAGTGCCAAGCCTACTTCAGCTGCCGATGGACTTCAGCTACGGCAAGTGCACCTGCTTTACAGATGCAGAAACAGGCCCAGAAGACTCCGGCCAGCAGTGTGTTCCCGAGCACTGGACAGTCTCAAGACACATGAGACTGAGTCTGCCTGGAGCCTGGGTCAGCCCTTCCCCGCCTCTAGGCCTCAGGCTCCCCATCACTGCAGCGAGGGGTTGACTGGGCTGGTCTCCAAGAGCACTGGCAGCAGGGCCCCGGGCTGCCTCTCTCTGTGCCCCTGGCCCTGGCACAGTGCTGGCCCTGCTTGGGTACCCCGGGGGTACTCAGTTGATACTAGGTAAGGGAATAGATGTGCTTGGGGTTCACTTGGGGTCTCAGCACACCAGCAACAGACCCAGGATTAGGAGTCGGGCCGCCCAGCTCCCAGCCCTGTTCCTGGAAATAGGGACTTGGCAAGCTGAAGCTCCAATACTCTGGCCACCTGATGCGAAGAGCTGACTCACTGGAAAAGATTGCAGACGGGAGGAGAAGGGGACAACAGAGGACGAGATGGTTGGATGGCATCACCAACTCAATGGACATGAGTTTGAGTAAACTCTGGGAGTTTGTGAAGGACAGGGAGGCTTTGCATGCTGCAGTCCATGGGGTCGCAAAAAGATGGACGCGACTGAGCGACTGAACAAAGGTGGGGCTGGGAACAACAGGGCTCAGCCTGGTACTCACTGGATAGCGCAGCTGCAGAAGGGGTTGCTAGTGCCCTGGTGAGGATGGGGAAACGTCCCTCTTCGCTAACTCTCTTAGACAGGCGCTGGACTCCGGGATCCCTGGCCAAGCTTCAAGAACTGGCCACCGCTGCTTGGCAGGGGCCAGCATCTGTGGAAAGCACAGCCCAGGCCACGAACATTCCAGTCCAGCTCCGAGACCCTGCCTGCACCTCCCGCCACCAGAGTGATGTGCCAAGCAGGCAACACTTCCTGTGCCACCTACTGGGGCTCCGGCCTCTGCTCCCGGGTCACCTTCCTCCATCTCCCGGGGTCCCTGGCTGTGGCTCCGGTCCCCACGGCGGAAGGTGAAGCGGGTTGCTAAAGAAGCTGCTCCAGGTGCAGAGGACCCAGGCCCACAGGCACTCTGAGTACGGCCCACCCACAGGAGCAGAGGGCTTGGTCTGGGGCATGGGACCACAGCACAGGAAGAGCCTTGGCACCTACTGAAAACCTGCTTCCCTCTTCAGAGCTCTGTTCCCCTCCCTCCTCAGTCCCTGTGCTTTACGGGGCATGGGGGAAAGAGCTCTTAGAGCGTATCTTCTCTCCAAAGGATGCCTTTTCAACCACTCTAAGGTGACACCTGACATGACAGAGGTCAAGGTCAAGGTCAAGGTGAAAAGAGATGAGAAGAAACCACGTGAAGGCAAGACCACCAGCCAGACGGAGAGGAGTCAGGGCAGCTTTTCTGCGTGCCCCTCCCCAACCAAGCGACAGCCGGGCTCACCCCGTTTCCCACCCCCACCCCCAACATGTGGGGTCGGGAGGGACGAGAAACTCGGTGCCACCACTTGCGGAAGCAAGCCATCTCTGAGATCATCCTCCTCCAGTCCCCCCTCGCCCCCCATCCCCCAGACCATGATCCCGCCCTGTGTCCTGGATGTGGCGTAGGGGCCTCACAGTGGAGACACTTTGCTTTAGGCTGGAGGGTGGACAGGAAGGCTTCTCACGCTCACATGGGAAAAACGGGGTCCCTTCCCCATCGGCAGTCGCCCGAAGAGGGGAGAGCGGAACAGGAGACTTGGCTGAAGCTGGGCCTCCCACACACTTCCAGCTTCCTGCTACTGGCACCGGGCAGATCAAGCCAACCTGACTCCATGAGTCCGGAGCCTGAGCTCTGGGTGGGGGGAGCTGGAAGATGAAGGCAAGGGAGGTGTTCTCCCCACCTTGGGAGGGGACAGGTAATCTCCAAGACACACTCACAGCTCTGAGTAAACACACAAGGGAGGACAGTGGTTCCCGCGACTCCACAGGGCTGAGCGGAAGGTGAGTCACACACGCAAAGGGGCGTTCAGACCACCCGTCCTGCCGAGCTGAACAGCGTCTGAGACAAGTCTGTGGCCTGCTGCCTGCAAGTGAGCTTGCGCTTTAGATCCAGCCTGCCCTACCCAACCCCACCTGCCCCGGATCACACTCTGAGAGGTTGGAGCCCCTCCCCGCACGCTGGACACTCAGCGCTGGCCCACCCTGTCCTTTGTCCTCCTCCCTGAACGGCCTCGATGCCAGGTGGGCTCCCTACCCTACCCCAGAGCTTGGCACGCAACCCCCTTCACAAATATTTGTTCAACTGAAAGACAGCCGAGCCGCTTTGTTAACACACAACAGACATCGGGAAGAAGCTTCTCAATAGCAACAGCTGCCAAGCGCAGCCGCAAAATTCAGTGTAATCTTCAGTCAACAACTACTTATCGAGCCCAGGAGGGAGCCCGGGTGGGCAGCGGGGACTGTGGGCTGAAACCCGCACTCCAGGGGAGGGAGCTGGGGGCACAGCTGTGAGCAGGGACCCGGGGCAGGGGGAACCGGGGGTGGGGGGGGGCACCCGGGCTGGACTCTCAGGAAGCACAGATGCTCAGAATTGCCACTCTCCCTCCCAAAGCACTTGGGAAAAAAAAATCTCCTTTTCCCAAAGTTCTCTGGATCCACGAGGCTGAACTTTGAGAAAGGCCCAGATTCAAGGACATTCTGTGCAGAGAGGACTACTCACAGATCACGGTCCCATTGACCATACGGAACTGGTAGCCGTTCAACACGGGCTGGCAGCCAAGGTGCTTCACCCTCTCGTAGCAGCAGTCATGGGCCAGGCAGCACCTGCGGGCCAGACAGAGGGAGACGGCGGCTTTCCTGAGGACGGCCCTGGGAGAAGGCGGGAAAGGACTCATCCACCTCCTTCCCAGATGACAATGTACGGAAGGCAGGGAGGTGACTTCCTGATGGTGTTAAAAGTCATAGAAAGAGCCCTTCTCTACCTACTGCTGGCTCATGAGCTCCTCATAGTGACCCTAGGAGGCGCAGTCCTTGTCCCCATTCTGTGCGGGAGGAAACGATGTTCAGAGGTGAATTTCCCCCAAATCTAGGCTCCCGTGATGTATTCATTCATTTAATGACTTGCCGTCGCTATTCAGTCCCTACGTCGTGTCCGACTCTTTTCGACCCCGTGGACTGCAGCACGCCAGACTTCCCTGTCCATCACCAACTCCCGGAGTTTGCCCAAGTTCACGTCCATCGAGTCGGTGATGCCATCCACCCATCTCACCCTCTGCCGTTCCCTTCTCCTTTTGCCTTCAATTAGTGACTGAGCACCAACTACGTGCCCAGCCCTGGGAGAGGCTCTGAGCGGACAAAGGTCAGCACATCAGATGTAATCCTTCGGTCTCTGCGCACTTGAGGCTGAGAGCCGGTGCAGCGGCAATGGGGTAGATGGGGCGGGGGTGACACTGGAGGAGAGAGAACAGCTGGGGATGGCCCCCGCCCGCCTCCCCAGCCAAGCCAGGGCGGCAGGAACGCAGAGACGGGGACTGGCCGATCCGCTGGGCTGGACGCTCAGTGTTCCTCCGTCACCATGTGCATCTACGCGTGGGCTCCTGGTTGTCATCTTTGGCTAACGGTGTTGGAATGCTCATCAGCCTTAGGACTTGGAAGGGGACGCACAGAGCATTAAGGGGCCTGGACGTTGAAACAAGAAAACTCTGGTGCAAATCCTGACTCCGCCACTCAAGGGGCTGAAGGTCTTCCAGCTCTGTGGCTTTGTTCAGTGGGCCCCTCACCACTGTCCCCTGTAAAATGGAGATGGTGGTCTGGCCTCGACCATGCGCTAGGAGGAGTCAACCAGGCCCTGCGTGCAGACCACCAGTCCCAGGGCTCAGCGCGTGCCGGGCATTTCGTCAGTGTTGGACTCCCTCCAGGGCTCTGGGGTCTTCCTGGCTAGAACAATCTGTGGTCTTATGAGCCCAGCCCAGAGCACTCGAGCTCCAGGGGTGATATTCAAGCCCTACTGTGGGGCTATATTCATCCACATTACGGTGAACATGGCCAGGAACATTTTGCTTCTCATTTCTTTAAATAAAAAGATGCACAGACCGTCCTGTTTTCTACTTCCCTGTTCCCTCCCCAGATAACACCAACCTCCACCTTTTATGAGAACTCACACCCCCCCCCCATCCTGAGAAGTAGGCCTGGCAGCTGGGTCTGTGCCACATGTCCTCACCCAGATGGACAACTTCTCCAAACTGGGCCACTCAGATTCTCTCTCCTTCCTGCAGAATGGAATCAGGATGGGAGACAGCGGGTCAGTCCTACTGCACTGATAATCCTAAAACGTGAGGGCCCAAGAAAAGACGGCATTTGCCCTGAAGACTGAGAGCTCTGGGTTGCCCACATTTTTCTAGAGCTCTGGGCAGGGCTGACCATACGATCTGCAAAGCCTGGTGCAACATGAAAACGAGAGGGTCCCTTATTCAAACACCGTCCAGCATTTCAAGATGGTGACAGCAGAGCAGTGAACCTCCTGCAGGCCCCAGAGCACAGGAAGCCAGCCCCAGCCCTGGGCTCCTCGAGACCTCCCTCCCACTCCCATTCAGTTTTGTCCTTCTGCTCAGGCTCACCCGAATCAGTTTGCTCCTTGCAATTTGCAAGTCTGAACATCCTCTCTGTCTTCAAGAAAGGATTTTGATGCGAATCAAATGACAGAAAGCCTCAGAGCCTCTGCACCCACCTGTCAGTGTTATCCACGGGGGTCCCCTTGCCCCCAAGCCCGCAGTAGCAGCCATATCCGTAATATGAGAAGAAGGCGCTCCGCCCTGTGATGTGCTTGACCATCCTTTGAAACTGCCAGAAGCTGCTGTGCGTGGGGGCCATCACTGACAAGAAGCAAATAAGGAAGAAGGGAAGACGTGATGAGAAAGATTGCTTTCACATCCCCTAGCCAGAGCCCCCTAAACTGGACACCAGCCCCTTTAATGGGGACGAGAGAGGGTCAGTCGGCCACATCACACAGCTAGTTTCTTGCTAACCCAGGAGGAGAAGCCAGTTTCCAGGATGTTCAGGACAATGCTGTCAACTACAGTCTTCTTCCCACAGTGAAAGACCACCATCCCGTGCAGAATGATGTTAATCATTAACAAGAAAGGTTCAAAGCCAGAAATGCCAGCAAATACAGGTGGCCCAGTGGTAAAGAATCCCCCTGCCAGTGCAGGAGATGCGAGAGATGCAGGTTTGATCCCCGGGTAGAGAAGATCCCCTGGAGGAGGAAATGGCAACCCACTGCAGTATTCTTGCCTGGAAAATTCCACGGGCAGAAGAGCCTGGTGGCCCACAGTCCATGGGATCACAAAGAGTCGGACGTGAATGAGCATAAACACACACACACACACACAAACTCAGTAATTTTTACTTCTACAAAGTGCTTAAGAAAATGAGGAGTATATATACATATATATATATATAGAGAGAGAGAGAGAGACAGAGAGGAATGTTTGCTGCAGCATTATTTGTGATATCAAAAAATTGGAGACTACCCACATGCCTACTGACAGGGAGATAATAACTAAATGATGTCTTGAAAACACGCTACTTTTAATAGCAATATCACTAGGCAGTGGGACTCGGAAGTAGGTGGAGGAAAAAACAGGCAACATTTATCTTAACTACTTTTATGCTGCCTGATTGATATATATATATATATATTTTTTTTTTTTAACAACAAGCCTGTATTACTTTTCTATTGAAATGTTGGCAACATATGTATGCAAAGGCCTGAGTGTATGTCAGTCTCTCAGTCGTGTCTGACTCTTTGTGACCCCATGGACTGTAGCCCGCCAGGCTCCTCTGTCCATGGGATTCTCCAGGTACGAATACTGGAGTGGGTTGCCATTTCCTCCTCCAGGGGATCTTCCCGACCCAGAGATCAAACCCACGTCTCCCACTCCAGGGGATTTTCCGGACTCAGGGATCAAAGCTTTGCCTCTTTCGTTTCCTTCGTTGGCAGGTGGACTCTTTACCACTGCACAACCCGGGAAGCCCAGGGCCTAAAAGGATGTTTATCAAACTCTGAAGACTGTTCACATGGAAACGCATAAGGGTCTGTGAAAGATGAGAAGGGATTTTATCTTGTTACTCCACCCTAATGTACTTTACATTTTAATTACAAGTGAATCTTAGTTTTACAATAAAAATAAAATAAAAACATGAAGAAGAAAACCCAAAATGAGAGGTTTAGGGAGATTTTCCCAGGAGCCCTCCCGTCTCTTCCTGTGACTTTGGATGCCTTGTGGTCCCACACACTGCGGAGGGGGCCCAAGCCGGGGGCAGTCTCTGCTGCCGGAGCAGTACCTGGAGAGAGGGTAGGAACATACTGAGACTCCGCTCTTGGGGTACACGGAGCGGGGGGCAGGGGGCGGTGTGCAGCAGTGGTCCTTCCTGCACACAGACCCCCTGCCTCTAACATCATGATCTTGAAAACTGACTTCCACCACTGACTAAGTGAACCAGGGACCCCGTTTTTGACATTTTGACTTGGGAACCCAAAAGTGATTGTTTCACAGCTGAAACGGATAGAGAAATGGATTTGGGCAAATCTCCACTCATCTAATCAAAGCAACAAGTCAGAGGGTTTTCCAGCAAACCCAACAGTGCTTCCCAGTAAGTTCTCTTTCACTTTGCAGAGATCTGTAATCCAATCTCCTGAAAGCAATGACTTATAATTACCCATTATTCCATAAGTCACCATAAGAATGCCTTTCTGAGGAGAATTAATCATTCCTATGGTGTTGGAGAAGACTCTTGAGAGTCCCTTGGACTGCAAGGAGATCCAACCAGTCCATTCTAAAGATCAGCCCTGGGTGTTCTTTGGAAGGAATGATGCTAAAGCTGAAACTCCAGTACTCTGGCCACCTCATGTGAAGAGTTGACTCATTGGAAAAGACTCTGATGCTGGGAGGGATTTGGGGGCAGGAGGAGAAGGGGACGACAGAGGATGAGATGGCTGGATGGCATCACTGACTCGATGGATGTGAGTCTGAGTGAACTCCGGGAGTTGGTGATGGACAGGGAGGCCTGGTGTGCTGCGATTCACGGGGTCGCAAAGAGTTGGACACGACTGAGTGACTGAACTGAACTGAAACTAGCTAGATGTATATCCACGCTTTTGTTCTGGAATCCATAGGACTTTAAATGAAGGCAACTTAAGATGCAGAAAACAAACTAGGGTTACCAAGGAGGCAAGAGGAGAGGGGTAAATTGGGAGACTGGGACTAACACATACATACGACTGCATATAAAACACATAACTAATAAGAACCTACCATACAGCACTCTACTCAATACTCAGTAACGACCCGTATGGGAAAAGAATCTATACAAGAGGGGACCTGTGTACACACGTGTAACTGTGCTCTGCAGGGAAACTAACACAGCACTGTAAATCAACTCTACGCCAATAAAAGTTAATTTAAAAACAAGTAAATAAAGGCAACTAGCATCCAAAGACTCCTGAAAGGTATGTGTGTGGTACAACAGTGCTCAGATGCCCTCTTTCTTAGCAAAACCTTTGATTTTCTAAATGTTCTGTGAGATCCCAGCACTGGGCTGAATGCTTTTTTCAGGAGACGCAGAAGCAGGAGGACTTCGGTGGGGGCCAACTTCACTCCAGATTCCCCTTTTGGGCGACGCTTGACTCCACTCACCTGACGCCACCTGAGGAGGGGTCGCCCCAGACACAGACACAGACAGACAGGGGGTGACACCTGGGAGCTCGCCCCGCTGCGACTACTTACGGCAGGAGGCAAAGACCACGAGAACCCCGAAGACCTTCATTCCCGAGGAGCTCAGGCAGCCCGAGGCGCCACGACCACACCTTCCTCTGTTGCCGAGGGCTCTGCCCGATGAAGTCCTGTTTGGGGAGAAAATGACCAAAATGCAGGGTGCCACGTGGTGGTGAAACCCACAAGTCCAGTGCGGGTCCTCAAAGGCCCTCAGCGGGGGCTCCGAGCAGACAGACCTTTCCAAACCTAATCACCTCTGAATACGATACCCCTTTGGGTATTTAGACCTAAGTATAAAGATAAGAATGGTTCAGTTGTTTGAAAAGTCCAAGTTTTTTTTTTTTTTTTTTAATTTCTTTCTTTGGCAACACTAAGCCTTCATCCTTTTTCAGTTTTCTTTTGAAGAGTCAATATTTCCTGAGGTGCCAAGTTGACAGGCAATGCCATACGGCTCGTGATGGAAATCCAGTGTGGGAAAGTCTGGCCCCATTTACACGGCAGTCCTCCTGGGTTTTCCTTCCTTGATGACCAGGAAACTTATCCAATAAACGTAGCCCCTCTGAATCCCGGTTTCCTCTCCTAAAGAGACTAAAATTGCCTATCAGTCATTTCCAACATTTATGAAGAAATTAGTTGGAATCTTAAAAAAGTATACAAATGAACTTATTTGCAAAACAGAAATAGCCTCACAGTCATAGGAAACGCAGTAATGACTGACAAAGAGGGAAGTGCGGGGTGGACGGATGAGTCAGGAGCTTGGGGTTAACAGACGCACACTATTGTAAATAAAACAGACAACCAACAAGGACCTTCTACACGGCACAGGGCGCTCTACTCAGCACTCTAATGACCTACGTGGGGGAAGAAGCTGGAAACGAATAGATATATGCATAACTAGACGGGGCTTCCCTGGCGGCTCAGACGGTAAAGCGTCTGCCTGCAGTGCAGGAGACCCAGGTTCGATCCCTGGGTCGGGAAGATGCCCCAGAGAAGGGAATGGCTATCCACTCCAGTATTCTTGCCTGGGAAATGCCATGGACAGAGGAGCCTGGTGGGCTCCTGTCCATGGAGTTGCAAAGAGTCAGACATGCCTGAGCGACCAACACATACACGAGTCACTCTGCTGTCACCTGGAACTGAGGCAGCACTGTAATGAATTACAGTTCAATGAAAAAGAGAAAACACTCAGCAGATCACTGTCACATCTATTATTCCTAATACAGTAAATTCTTTGTAAAGAAGAAATACAAAGAAATTAGTAGATGCCAGGTGCTATCTTCCTTAAGGGCTTCACGTGTGTTCCATCATTTAATCCTCGCAATAACCTGAGAGACTCCATTATCAGTTTCGAGATGGAGAAACTGAGGCCCAGTGAGTTTGGACAACTTCCTCCTGCTCACACAGCCCCCTACTGCACAGACTTGTGGAGATCAACTAAATAAGGCAAGTGAAACAGACTGGCACCATAAAATGCTGTTCCAGGTGACCACACCCTCTTGTTACCATTAGCAACGGTGCATGCGTACCTGCTCAGTCATGCGTGACTCTTAGCAACTGCATGGACTGTAGCCTGCCAGTCTCCTCTGTCCACGGGATTTTCCTGGTTAGAATACCAGAGTGGGTTGCCATCCCCGCTCCCAGGGGGGGTCTCCCAGACCTCGGGATCGAACCTGCATCTCGTGCATTGGCAGGCAGATTCTTCACCTCTGAGCCGCCTGGGAAGGTCATTAGCAACGGTAATGGTAGCCATAGCTGGCACACTTCTCCCAGGATGGCAGAGAAGAATGTGGGCTCAAGGTCCCATGTCCTCACATAGAGTCCTGTGGCAAAGTTTCCCAAGAAAATTTCAAACAAGCGTCCTGCTCGAGCATCCTGGGAGAATTTGTTACTTTTGCCCTTACTGGCAAGATTCGGGTAGATGTTGAAAGGCTGGGCCCTGACTGGGCCTGGTCCCAGCCAGCCTTCATCTCAGATGCTGCAAGGGATGTTTTTAAATTAGGTTCCATCTTACAGGCTGACTTCGTTTCTTTTGAGTGTGAAAAAAAAATAACTGTGTGATGGTTTAGCCCATGATGAAGCGACTCATATGTTTCAAAAGAGCGAGTGATGACACTTTGGTGAGAAGAAGAAAGGGACCTGGGTACATTTCTGGTAATGAGATAGTACAGGCTCTTAATAAGCATCAACTATTCCCTGGTGGCTCAGCGGTAAAGAGCCACAAGGTAGGAGGCCTGGTTTTGATCCCGGGGTCAGGAAGATCCCCTGGAGGAGGAAATGGCAACCCACTCCAGTATTCTTGCCTGGAGAGCCCCATGGACAGAGGAGCCTGGAGGGCTACAGTCCATTGGGTCTCAAAGAGTCGGACACGACTGAAGCAACTTAGCACACACATGCCTTCTTCTAAGGAGACAAGATTGTGGCCCCAGGAGGGCCTCCAAGCTGGCTGGAGACCAAATAGGTAAATACAGACCATATCTGGATCAAAAGCACCCCACGGGAAGAGAGTCTGCTTGGCTCTCCATTGCTTCCGGAATGCTTGGCACAGTCTCTGGCAGGCCCCCTCTTTAGGGATGGGATATCAGCTGCTCCTGACGCTCTCACTCACTCACTGGGAATTGCCTCTGTCTGCTCCAAGGTTGTGACCCTGCCCGACCATGATGGGAGGAGTAGCCCCTGGAGGAGATGATTTAAAGGGCCAAGTCCCCAGGATGTGGAGAAAAGGGGATTCTTGGGCACTGCTTGTGGGAACATAAATCGGTGTAGCCTAGCCATGCAGAGGTTTCTCAGAATGTTAAAAACAGAACTACCATCATCAGTTCAGGTCAGTTCAGTCATTTCTCAATCTCAATCAATCTCAATCTGAATCTCAAATGAGATTCAGTCTCAGTCGTGTCTGACTCTTTGTGAACCTATGGACTGCAGCATGCCAAGCTTCCCTGTCCATCACGGACTCCCAGAGTTTACTCAAACTCATGTCCATTGAGTCGCTGATGCCATCCAACCATCTCATCCTCTGTCGTCCCCTTTTCCTCCCGCCTTCAATCTTTCCCACCATCAGGGTCTTTTCCAGTGAGTCAGTTCTTCACATCAGGTGGCCAAAGTACTGGAGTTACAGCTTCAGCATCGGTCCTTCCAATCAATATTCAGGACTGATCTCCTCTAGGATAGACTGGTTGGGTTTCCTTGCATCACTACCATACAATCCAACTATTCCACTTCTGCGTAGTTATCCAAAGAAAACAGAAACACATATGACCTTTATAATCAGTGCAGCATTATTCACTATAGCCAAGATGTGAAGCGACCTAAGCGTTCCTTAACATGTATATGTAATGAAGTATTGTTGTTCAGTTGCTAAGTCATGTCCAACTCTTTGCAACCCTATGGACTGAGGCCCTCCAGGCTCCTCTGTCCATAGGATTTTCCAAGAGAGAATACTGGAGTGGGGTGCCATTTCCTTCTCCAGAATGAACTATATTGTTTGCCATTTGCAACAACATGGATGGGCCTAGAGGACATTAGGCCCAAGTGAAATGTCATACAGACGAAGACAAATACCATATGATTCCACCAAATGTGGTATCTGAAAAACAAAACAAATGAGCAAATAAAACAGAAACAGAGTCACAGATACAGAGAACAAACAGGTGGTTTCCACAGGGAAGGGAGGTGGAGGGTTGGGCAAAGAGGTGAGGGCATTAAGAGACATGGATTTCCAGTTATCAAATGTCACAGGGATGTAATACACAGCATAAGGACTATAGTTATACTACTGTGATAATTTTGTGTGGTGACAGATGGTTAACAGACTTATCATGGTCACCATTGCACAGCGTGTTTCATCAGCCACTACGGTATACTCCTGAAATTAACATGATACTGTATGTCAACTATACTTCAATAAAAAAATAAATAAAGGACGGCCCTATTGTCTCCTTCCGGACATCTCCAAAGGACAGCCCAGGCCCTGAGCGCCCTGGGAGACTACCTGTGGCCTCAGCAGCTGCCTCCAGGTGTCAGCTTCTCCTGCTCCCCAACTCTGCGGCATCCACTTTTGCACAGGTGTTGTGTCCAGGGAGCCTCCCGGGGCTGCACCCCTCCGCCTGAGCCTGGGTCCAGGGAGGCCAGTCTAGGAGAGTGATGTGTGTGCCCTCTAGTGGCTGAGTAAATAAATGCCTTTGACCTCAGAGAAAGGAGCCCTGGACAAAGCAAGGAGGCATTTAGGGGGGCCTTGAATGTTCCAGTTGAGCTATTCCAAATCCTGAAAGATGATGCAGTGAAAGTGCTGCACTCAATATGCCAGCAAATTTGGAAAACTCAGCAGTGGCCACAGGACTGGAAAAGATCAGTTTTCATTCTGATCCCAAAGAAAGGCAATGCCAAAGAACGCTCAAACTACTGCACAATTGCACTCATCTCACACGCTAGTAAAGGAAGACTCAAAATTCTCCAAGCCAGGCTTTAGCAATATGTGAACCGTGAACTTCCTGATGTTCAAGCTGGTTTTAGAAAAGGCAGAGGAACCAGAGATCAAATTGCCAACATCTGCTGGATCATGGAAAAAGCAAGAGAGTTCCAGAAACACATCTATTTCTGCTTTATTGACTATGCCAAAGACTTTGACTGTGTGGATCATAATAAACTGTGGAAAATTCTGAAAGAGATGAGAATACCAGACCACCTGATCTGCCTCTTGAGAAATTTGTATGCAGGTCAGGAAGCAACAGTTAGAACTGGACATGGAACAACAGACTGGTTCCAAATAGGAAAAGGAGTTCATCAAGGCTGTATATTGTCACCCTGTTTATTTAACTTATATGCAGAGTACATCATGAGAAACCCTGGACTGGAAGAAACACAAGCTGGAATCAAGATTGCCGGGAGAAGTATCAATAACCTCAGATATGCAGATGACACCTTATGGCAGAAAGTGAAGAG